>NW_015090839.1:16146054-16165017 GCF_001431845.1 Calidris pugnax
GCCTACATTTTTAGTGTTATAGACAAGAAGCCTTGAAAATCTGCAAGTGAAAAGAACATTAGAGTTTAAAGTGGGAGTGTGGGTCCATGGAAGGATAACTTTTGCAGAGGAGTAAATTGAAATTCCATTTATTCAAGGAGAATTTTCAACACTAAGCATGTTGAAATAATCTTTTTCGGTTTTGAAATAAACTTCTACTTAAAACGATTTTTTTTTTTTTTTATTTTAGTATATCTTCATATTCCAGTTTGATACCTATAATGCTTTTTTTTTTTTTTTTTAAATTTTCAGGAAAAAAAAAAGAAAGTAAAAATTTTTTTTTTTTTTTTTTTTTTTTTTCTTTTTAACCAGCGAGCAGAGGATGTGCTGAGCCAAAATAGAAATAGCAAGGTCAGGTCAGGGCAAGGCCCTGCATTTCATTAGCCAGGCCTGGCTAGGAGTGATTAAATATGTACAAGAGGCTTTGAATAGATCCAGAGAGGAGGGATGACATTGTGGAATACAGAAAAATCATTCTTTGGTGCTGTCAACTGACTAAATACAGGATGGTACTTAATTAGAGAGATAAAAGGAATTTATTTTAATTATTTTAATTTTGTAGAAGAGAGGGGATTTTTTTAATTTTCTGTTGAGTGTTTTGTAAGGGGAGGAGAGGAGGGTCTGGACAAAAGCATGAGCCTGGCTTAACAGAATCCAGATCGCCTCAAGGTACATGGTGACCTACCCTGCAGTTCTCATGAGTATAACTTGATGAAGACACAGTAAAAAGGACAAAATTATATTGGCAATGGAGTCAAGGCCCTGTTAAATTTTGGAGGCGCTCCGATTAGAAACTGATGACCTTCTGAGCACATTGCACTGTCTGTTTCATTAGACATGTTAGAGAGAGAATTTGAAAAGAATGGAGCTTTGAAGCCAAATAAAGTACTGTGTCAAGTGGTGCTTTGGCTGCCCAGCTTGAATTTGCTATTGGGGCTGCCTGACTTAACTGACATTTTATAGCTGTATTGTAATTCTTGTATGACAACCGCATTGTTGCATAGGCACCTAGGCACTGAATGCCTGTAGTCCTTTTCCACAGAAACTACCAGCCCAGCTGGTAGAAACTAGAATACATTTACATTTGTCCAGAGCACACACAATAATGTCTTTGCAAAATTTCTAGGGGCCATTTTCTTAAACCAGCCCATAGAAATTTGGATCTCAGTTCTTCTGAAAGATGATTCCTGCAGTGGCATAGCACTCTTTAGTGTCACGTTGGAAGGCCAATTCAGAATCAGCTGGGGATTTCTGTATAGTCATTTTTGCATGAATCTAACTTAAAACATTGTGAAAGCCTAGATGTAGTTACAGTAGTGCAATCTCTGTGTACAGACACTAGTGTATTTACACTAGTATAAAGATATTTGTATTCTTGTTACCTAAATACTGTATTTTTCCTGCTGGTTCAGTATGTCTCATTTACCTAAGAACTGTTTTCTTGGGCAGCGTCATATCTTCTTTTCTCTATTACAGTAAATATAAAGCTTATAAGAAATCTTTTGCTGTTCTGAAAGTTATTTGACAGTAGAGCTGACATTAATGGTCAGTTCGCTGGCAGAGGAATACAGTTTGATTTATATGTTTTCTTGCTAAGATGTCAGATTGACAGCCCTGGGAACAGAAATGCTCAGCTAATTGCCCAAACATGCAGCATATTGCAAACTGTGCCAACCTTTCACAGCGATGGTATCTTGAGCCTTGAGCGTGAGAGCATATCTAAGCCTTCAGACAGCATTCAGTGCTGAACTCGATAGGGCCTAAGAAGTACTTTTTGTTAGATCTCTTCATGATTCACTAAGGTAAACAATGACCCTGAGTTTCTTTTGTGTGAAACAATTGATCAGCCAGCCTGGCAATAGCAGCCCCGAGTCAGAATTAACAAGAGCTACTTTTCAAGTTACGGTAACTTTATCCCAAAAGGTTGCGGATCCCATTTTCCATCCCCTGAGTGAGCATTTGCCCCTGGTCATTGTACCTCTCCCTGCTTTTCCACTACCAGGAATGACCAGTTGTGGGCCTGCAAGTTTAGGTTGCACATTCTTCGAGATTTCTAAACTAGCACTGGTGTAAATTTAGTCTCTGGGGCTTTGTCAGAAGCAGTATTTGTCAATAGACGGTTGCTGAATCAACACTGCTGTTGTGTGTATCCATCACAGCAAGTCCTAACTGCTGACTGATTGTGAAACTTCTCGTTCTTTCCCTGACCCTTCCCGCATCTGCTCTTCTCCTCCTTTTCAGGTTTTCCCCCTCCCATTTCTCTCATCCATGCCCTTCCCCATTTTTCTTCATGTTCTCTCCATCCACTTCTTTTCCATTTTTTTCTGCCTGCTCCTGTTAATTCCAGTTCTCCTGCATGTCCCCATTCCTGCTGCTCTCCCTTTCTTGAATTACATTTTTTCCTTCATCCGTCTCCACATTTTTTCATCTTCCTGCTGCTTCCTATCACCCTCCCTCATTGTCACATGGAATAAGCAGCAGTTTTATGAAGAGGGGGTTGCTATTAGCAGCACTGTATTAATCTATCCTGCATCATTCATCTGTCTTATCCTTGTAGTTTCTCCTTACCAGTTGCCTTAATGGTGATGTAGTTAATATAACAAATTTTATTCTTTTTCTCCCTTTTCATTAGAAATCTAGGAGAAGGCGGCGAGGTGATAGGGATGTGTTATTTTCTCTTCCCATGAAGCCAGGGTGGTGCGACTGTGGCCTTTTTCTGTGCATAAGAAGGGGTGGAGGCCCTGCCTTGAAAAACTTGGCTTTTTCTTCCATTGAGGTTTTCTTCCAGGCCCTTTTTTAGGTGAATGGAGAGTAGTGATTTTCTTGTATCGCAGGCATTCTTTTCTTTCCCTCCTCCCCTCGCACAGTCACGTCCCTAATTAATTGAATTCCCTACTAGACCTTTTGTGAGTCATTTCAATTACCCATTAGTGAAGCAGCCTGGGATTTCTGCTGTGTTTTCACTCATCTTCCTGGAATTTCTCTTCTCCTCCCTCCCCCCCTTCCCCTTTTAGTCACTGGTCTGTGAAAAGCATTAGATGGACTTCAGTGCCGAGTGCCTATATTGTTTGCAGGCCCAGCTGCATACTTCCACACTCTGCCTTGTGCGTCACAGCTATTCATCTTGTTTTGTACTTGGCTCTGCTGCAGATGCTGTAAATATGGTAATTTTAGATTCCCTGATTGGAAAGGGTTGCAGGGCGGGTCTAAGTGGTAAGAGCACTGTTTGATTTACACTCGTTCGTTCGAGTTTCACAGACTTTGGGGTTTTAAGGATACAGCTGAAATGAAACATGGTTTTAAGGGCAGTTTCTTTTTTAGGGTTAGGAGAGGGATAAATGCGGGGTTAGCTTTGTGTACTGACATGCAAAAGTTCTGCCCCAGAAACTCTAGGGAGACTGGAAAGAAATAAAACATGATCAGGAGGTACCTCTTCAGATTATTGTGTAGGATGCCTTCACACATGAATAGCTGCAAAATGTGGATGGATCTGAAAACTGCAAAAGTGGAAAAGGTCCAAGACAGGGAACTGTGAAAGGCAAATCTGGAATTTGACAGAAATGCCAGCAGTACTGAAGTGCTGTAGGCTTAGGGCAGTCCTTGCCGAAAAAAGCCAATTAGCAGCTTATTTCTATAAAATTTTGGAAATACTGGGTAGGACTGTCACAGGTAACATGCATTGCATTTCTGATGAGAATAAGGCAGTGATAAATGCAGCTTGCTAGAATTATGGTGGACGCAGTGAGTGCCTGAAATCTGATGTCTGGAGAATCACATTTCTATTCTGAAATTGAATTTGTACAGCACATGAATCTTTCAGGCTCAGGATAATTCTCCAGTGATAAAGAGATGCAAACAGCATCACTGGGAACCAACCTGCCGGAAATGTGCCCCACGCATCCCAAGTTACAAAAGTAATTTACAGTGCTCAAGCTATTATGATACTTCCATATTATTATGATACTTGTCCCTGTGAGGTTAGAGTATTTCACCAGAGAACTGACTTTTGATAATCAGGCTGTTGTGAGAAGGCTCTCTCTCATGGCTTCCCAGGGGGCACTCATTTGTTGGACTGACGGGAAGTGAATTTATGAGGGTTCCCTGCACATCAGTATTCATAGGTACTTTTTTTTTTTTCCCTCCTCGCACTTTATCCAGTCAAAGGAGAGAGGAAGGGAACGGTGTGAAAATACCACTTGGTACAGACACATTAAGATGTTTGTAGAAGACCTACTGGGAATTATTTTACCTTTTATGTCTTGAAATCTTGCCCCCCTGGCACGCAGCAGTGGATTTCAGAGGTTCATTAGATGACTCTGGAGTTCTGCTGCTTCACAGGGTGACGTTATTCCAGTCAAGATGAGACACTGTAAAAGAAAGGAGCTAGTGGAGAGCTGCATCTATGAGTCCCCTGTTTCTTGGGGCATGCAGCAGCAGGGCCCTTATCATTTTGTCTGAAGTTATCAGGTCATGGCAACACCTTTTTTTTAGCTGTCTTTGGCATCGCTCTGTTTTCTTGCGCACATACCATCGCTAGTATCATGTTACAAGGTTTTATGATTTGGCAGGTCTTGCACCTTTTTATTTCTTACATATCCTCATAGGTTAAGCCTTCCACAGCAGAGTTAGCCTGGTGAGGACTGCTGCCCAGCTCCTGGGCTGAGTGGCAACAGTGTCTGAAAGGGGGCCTTGGTCCTGCTGTCACTTCACCTGACAAGCTGTCCATCCTGCGCCAGAGGATGCCAGCTGTGCTGGGGGTACTGACTGAATTGCCCAAGCTCCAGGTGGCTTTCACCCCCTTTCCATGGTAACTCTTTTCTTTTCCTGAGAGTACCCAGCAGGACAGAGGACTTCTGCCCAAGACAAGGAAAAGAAGCCATTTGTCACAGCACAGAGCTGGCTCCTGTAGTACTAGGAACATAGCACATATACTATAGGTGAAAACCTTGTTAGCCCTTCCATGCCAAAATGAAGTTCGTTTACCTTACCTGGGACGTAAATTCTCCTCCTGTAATGTTATTAGATTTCTTTATATGATTTTTGGTGCTGCTTGACTCCTACAAAGTATTGGTGTGCTTTATTCCAGAGCTGTTTGCATCTTAGTAGTGGATAAAAACCTGACACCAACTTAAAAAATGTAGTTAGTTCAGTTGGTTGGTAAAGGAGCTACAGAAATTGAAGTTTATTGTATTCCTAACCTCTCTTGGAGTTTTCAGAGATAGGTATAAATAAATCCACAACTTCTCAAAAATAGTGTCCATTGTAGAGCTATTTTGAACTTCCAGGGTTCTGGGTTGTAAAATGCCCTAGAGCTTGACAGGTACCCAATTACAGGGTATTTTCATTACTGTATCTTTTCTGAGAGAGCAGCAAGGAAAATGTTGATTTTTCAAACAACTGAACAGTGACGGAGTTTTCTATTTTTACTTCTGTTTGATACACAAAAACTAGATTTAGAATATGTCTGCTAAATCCCTCTAGACTGCAAAAAGCCAATGATAAAGATGATTTTAATTCCCCTTGTCTCAGGACTATCCAAGGGACTGGTTCAATCTCTGTACACATAACACATACTAGTGGTTGCTCCAGTATATGCCCATTTATAGCAGTTCTCTAACAGCATCTTCTCCCTCGACTATCTATCACGGCTTGTGCTCTAGATGGGGTGTGCTGTTGGGAAAAGGAGTATAACGTGATGTGAGAATCACGGTGTGCCAACATAATTTTCAAGGAGCTTTACTGGTTATCAAAGTTATGACTATCTAATATTTTGGCTATGGAAGTAAGGTGTAAATAGATAACTAAATGTCATCTGACAATCTTTTCCATTGTGTGCTGGCAAATTACTTGCTGGTTTTGAGGAAGAAGTGGTCCTTTGGATAGCATTTGCCAGGAGAAAGCGAAGGGTACCCATGCATGCAGCCATAAGGTTTGTAATTTGTCTGTGCTATGTGCAAGTAGTTGGATAATTCTCAGAGCTGTAGAACTAAGGACAGGATAGCCCCACGGTAAGTGAATAAGTATGGACAGAAAAGATGTGTAGGTTTTGCAAAAGATGTAAGGGAGATCAAGGAGAAAAGAAAGAATAAAAAGGGGACATTCCAGGAAAGGTATTACAATGTAATGATGGGGAAGGTAAGACCTTAGTAGCTGTATTACTTTTGGAAGAAAGAGAAGGGATCACATTGAGATAATCAGAGAGATCAGGGAGGAAGAGATGGTTAGTAAGGACAAAGCATTTAAGCGTGAGTCTTCAGGTGATCTGTTGCCAGGCTTGAGATCAGATGAGGTTGGATATATTATCAATTTAAGTGAGCACCTGCATGTAAAATACATGTTCAAAAATACTTTGCAGAGCTGGACTCAATACTGTGTAGTGCAGAGAATTCTCAACTCTTCCTGACATCCCTAGCACCTTGCAGGAACTGCTCAGTTCTTTGATTTGTTCCCAAATTAATTTTGCTTGAGCGCTATCCTCAGCCCCACTGGCAGTTCTTCCTAGGTCTGAGTTGCTTGGTACTCATGCCACCTTTCAGGGTTTCAAGCTTCATTCACGTGCCACTTGGAAGTACCCAGGCATGTAACTACACAGGGTGACCCCGTTGCAAACTTCTGTCCTTTTCTTACCTGTTGTTGTATTGCCATTTAATGCACAAGAATGATCTTGAAAAGTATATCTTACCCAATGTCTTTCTGGGTTAGTGTTTGAACGTGCGCTGATATTTGAGTCAGTTTAATTCAGAATTTCCTAGGTCCCAATTCTGTATCTAATTCTTTTACAGAACAGATGTCTAATCTAGTCCAGTCCATCTGTTGGGTTGCAAATGGCAGGTTAAATTGCATACATGAAACACAGTACATTTAACAGGGCATGCAGTTTACAGGGAGAAGATGGGGGAAAATCTTCTTTGAATGTATTCGCTTCCTCAGAATTAACTTGTAAACAAATTATTTCTTTAAAAAAATAAAGTATTAATCATGCTAACTTTTTTTTTTTTAATCTAAGCAACTCAATGGCAAAGGTAGGGGCTAGTCATCTGCTTCTCCCTGGGTTTTGTATTTGATTTTGCAAACACTCAGTGCTTGGAGAGGGTCCATTTGCTTTCCCCCTCTCCGTTATGTTGTGTGCTTAGAGGGGTTTGTGTGGGCCATCGCGCTTGGCTCCCACGAGATCCCACATCTGGTAAAGGATAAAGTGTGTGACCCCACTCCCAGCCTCTTCCTTACCTCCAGCCTCCCTCCCATCATCTGAGAAGGTTAAACTAAAAGCAACATCTATGATGGCAAAGGTCCAAGTTTGAAATGTGTCCATTGTATGTGTTCAGTTCAAAAACAACATATCAAGGCGAGTCCAGTCCTTACAAGTAGCACCCCTGGGCCTTCTTTTATTCCAAAGCAGAGATATTTACCCAAGGAAAAGAGGGAAGTGACGGGGTAACAGAGTACACATGTTGTGAAAATATGCAGGCAGAGACTGAAGAAAAAATAACATTCTGCCACAAGTAGCTGCCTTGTTCCTCAACTTGCAAAGGTAGGGGCTAGTCATCTGCTTCTCCCTGGGTTTTGTATTTGATTTTGCAAACACTCAGTGCTTGGAGAGGGTCCATTTGCTTTCCCCCTCTCCGTTATGTTGTGTGCTTAGAGGGGTTTGTGTGGGCCATCGCGCTTGGCTCCCACGAGATCCCACATCTGGTAAAGGATAAAGTGTGTGACCCCACTCCCAGCCTCTTCCTTACCTCCAGCCTCCCTCCCATCATCTGAGAAGGTTAAACTAAAAGCAACATCTATGATGGCAAAGGTCCAAGTTTGAAATGTGTCCATTGTATGTGTTCAGTTCAAAAACAACATATCAAGGCGAGTCCAGTCCTTACAAGTAGCACCCCTGGGCCTTCTTTTATTCCAAAGCAGAGATATTTACCCAAGGAAAAGAGGGAAGTGACGGGGTAACAGAGTACACATGTTGTGAAAATATGCAGGCAGAGACTGAAGAAAAAATAACATTCTGCCACAAGTAGCTGCCTTGTTCCTCAACTTTTTTTTTTTTCCTTCAGATTAGAACCAGCCATTTCTTGTGCTCTTTCAAGCACCTTCTGTGGTTTCCTGACAGCTGGCTGGAAAGGATTGAAATCTGGCTTGAAAAATGGGCCATGGGTCATGTTATTTTCAAGACAGGAGAAGCAAAAATTCCCATAATGGTCAAAATTAACAGGTTTGGGTTTTGGTGAGGTTCTTTTCTTTTTTAGAAAATCAATGGTGGATATTTTAATATATAACTTTAGTTTAAACTTATTTATTAATAAAGAACAACTACAGAATCAGCTCTTCCCTTCCCTCTGATTGATTTATAATGGCAAGCAATATTTTGTGTGGAGTTGCAGCATGTCCTTTTACTCTGGAGTGTCAGGGATATGAAGTATGCTGGGGTTTTCTGGAAGTATTTTGTTGGGTTTTTTAATGATGTGATAACACTTCTCTTGCAAAAACTGTTTCATTAACATAAAGATAAGTCTGAGTAACAGCCTGCAGGCTGGTATTCTCACTCCTGGCCCTCCTGAGCCTGAATTGAAAATAACGATACATTCCCAGCTTTATGTTCAAGCAGATGGTTTCTGTTAGGAGTTATAAACCTTTCTGGTCTTTTGTTCTTTGGTGAACAAGTTGTCTTTTAAAAATATTATAAAAAGAGAGTACTTAGTTCACAGAAGTGCTAACTTAGTTGACCTGCATTTTAGGGCATGAGGCTTCCTCTTGGGAACAGGGTTCACTACCCCTGCAGCCAAAGGGCACAGCCCAGAAAGGTAGTGCTGTCAACTAGGGTTAAGGAAAGAAAGGAAAGAAAGCAGGAGCAGGGCGAGAGGTACAAGAGGAAAATGTCAGCAGGAGGCAGCAAGTAGAGAAGTTCAACTACCGTGCCCTGAGATATGAGAGAGCCAAGGAGTCCAGCAAAAGTCCTACTGTCTGTGGAGTGTGAGGAAGGTGAAAGTGTTGATTGACTCTTGACTTTTGAACAGATGGAGAAACAAACAGCCCCAGGCAGTGGCACAGCATGATTGGGGCAGGTATGGCAGCACTGGGAGTGGAGGGACTTGGTGAGTAGATAACTGGGACCACATCACCTGACCAGGGCATACTCTGCATCAGCAACTGTGCATCCTCCAAGATATTTCCCAGAGCATCTTTCTTCTCTTTGCTTTAATAATGTGCTACACTCTTTTCTGTAGAATAACTAGAATGGAGTCAAAGAAGAGTATTGTCAATATGGTCCAGTCCATTCATAACGCTTCTAGAGACTCATTTCATGGCAATTTTTAATAAGTGCTTTTTCTTTTGTGATAGGAAGACATCCTCTAAGAACTGTAATGGAAGCCTATTCCATACAGTTCACTGAATAGAAGGGTTTTTAATGAGTAACTCAGATAAAATTAGTCATCTATTCTTAATCACAGTTAACTCCTTTAGAATGAGAAGCAGCAGCACAGTCTAATGGGTAGAAGATGGTGGTGAGAACAACAAGCTCCTTAGTTCTAATGTTCATCAGCTCTGGACTTGCTGAGTGACAGTGGATAACATGAGTAAACACTTTCAGCTAGTATTTAATAGTTACTTTGTGAAAATGTGTGGGATAATTAGTTAGCATCTGAAAAATGTTTGGAAGATATTGATTTCCATATTTCTGCTAATTATTTGTGACATTGCATCATACTGTGTGGTGTAAAACTAAACAGATGAATGTGTCTCTTCAGATCCCCTCATGTCCATGCTACAAATGATAAAAGCCCACTGATAAAAGATTAAACTGATTGAATCAAATTTTCTCATCACATCACGGAGTTGCACTCATTTATAGGAAGCTATGACCTTCATTAATGATTTGGCTTACTGGGTCCAATGTGTTTCTAAACAAAATTTATAAATACAAAATTTATCAAGTGAGAGGGTCTGCTGTCATAACCTATGTCTATTTTCATTAGGGATTTCTGCACCAGAGGTAAAAAAAACATTGTGAAAGGGTATGTTTTATAGTTTTCAGCTATAGAATGAGCCCTTTCAGTGGTCTTGACTCTCCCACATTCACACCAGAAAGTTGATTTGGCTTCAGGAAGTAGTATTGAGTGCCAAAACAGATTACTCCTACTGTGTAACCAGTTTTCACCTGTTTTTGTGTACGAAGACATTAATGAAAGAATACTTCTTGGAATAGTTTAATGGTTAGAGGAAGGTAGTGCAATTCAAGGCTTTGCTAGGCAGTAGCTTAGGTACACTCAGGGATTGTTTGCAAACCATAGCAAACCACTTCTACTATCTGTAAAGCACCTTCCCTGCCAGAAAAATGGGTGTAGGAATATTATCGCTTTGCTGGCTGTGTTACTCGTAAGCTGTTTGCAGAGAATTAATGCTCTGAATCAGTCAGATATTATTGTAGTATGGTTTTTTTTTTTTTAAAGTCTCTATTTCTAGTTTTGGTATGATTGGCTATCATAGCAATAGCCCTGTTTTTCATATGACATACTGTACTCACTATTGTTTGAAATTGCCATTAGAACACTCGACAATAACGTTTTCTTTCCGAACTGGCTTGTATTTTTTCCAGCACTGATTTTTTTTTTTCCCTTTCCTGTTTATCTAAAGTAGCTGAAGGAAAAGGACACATTGCGTCAAGGCTGATAGGACAAGAATTAGACCTACTGTATATGCTGGTTGCATTCAGGCCTACAAGCACTTCCTTTCTCCTCCCCCATACCCAAAGCCGGCTCTGCTCCCTTCTTTGGGGCGGGCAGGATTTTGAGATTTACAGGACCTCTACTCTTTGAAGTACTGGGAGACCGTGGTTCTTTCACATTTCTTTACAAAGCCTGAGGAAAATAGGTACAGCGATCGTGAGGATGGAGAGCTTCATATTTCCCCCATTTCAGGCAGTATGTTTGCCCTGGGAGTAATAGTAAAGGAATATGAGGTTTGCTGTGATTTGTTACTTGGGATCACTTACAATTTAAAACTTGGGCTGGGCTTAGTGGAGTGATTTAGTCCTCCTGCATACATGTTTACTCCTGTGTGGGTATGGATATAACGGGAGAATTTGCCCTCGTGGAGTTGTGAAGGATTTGTTAACACACAGAAATCCTACCAGTTTAAGTTAAATCAGTTTAGCAGATTTACTGAAACTTGTGCCACACCCGTGTTCCTCCTCTGTTTAAGCTACATTTCAGTAAGTGCTTACACAAGGGTTTGCAATAGTTTAAGTAAATTGGATATAAACCGTACATTTACTTAAAGCAGTGTAACTTTCCTATGTAAACAAGAATGAAGTCAAAACCTATGGACAACCCCCATCCTCTGGACCCAGCTGGAAGGCGTCACTGAGCCCAGTTACTTACCATGGTCCTCAGCTGACTACCTCCAACTGCTCAAGGGCTGTGGACGGGGTTTGTGTGGACGCTCCCCAGTAGGGCTCTGGGTAGAGGGTTTAGGTGCGTTAGCTCAAACCACTCGTTGAGGCAGATGTGACAAGTCCTGCCTGAAGTGTAGCAGTGTGAAGCTGGCTCTAGCGACTGCTGGGGAGAGGGCAGCCCTGAGCAGGGTGGCAGTCAGAGGCAGCTGGAGGGCAGCAATGTCCCAGACTGGGACAGTGGTTTGCAGAGCAAGCATCTGGCCATCACCCAACTTGGGCACAAGCTAGGCTCCCTCCAACCAGCTTATCCACACCTTACGCCTTACTGCAGAATTCAAAGTTGATTTAATTTACAAGTCAAGGAGCATCAACTTCTTTTCACTACTGTGCCAATATTCAATCTGTTGCATGTCAGGAGATTTGTCTACTGTAAATCATTTTCATTTCCTAGTTAGTACAGAATATTCAGAGAACAGGTTTCAGTTCAAAAGCCAAAGGGACTCCACTTGCCATTTCTCTTCAGGGTATTTACTGTCTGTAATTCTAACTCTGGAAGACCTTTGCACAGTTACTTTTCAGTTTCACTCTTTTAGTTTTGCTTTGTTTGCTATTGCTCACCAAAAGCAGCTTGTTTTCCTCCTACTGCCTTCAGTGGAAGTAAGTGGGGCAGGGTCCAGTTGCCTCTGTCATAACCAGGGAAGATCTTTCATAAATATCTGAAAAAGTGCTTTAGCTTTAAGGAATGAACATGTAGGAGCTCATGGGCTCCATTCAGTAGTGACTGAAAAGTGGATCAAATAGTTTCTTTCAGGGTTTCCCCAGGGTTCAGCTCCGTAGCAATTTAAACTGTTCAGCCTGCTGGGCTCCTGCTCATTCAGCTCCCAGCTGTGTGTTCTCCTCTTGCACTGGCACCGGCACTTTCCTGACCTGAATAGTTCCATGAACTGGCTTAAACTGGCTGAAGAACAATCCTGGGGGATTTTTTTAGGCCACTCAGCTGAGACTGGTTGAAGGTGCCGTGGAACTGCATCTTTAGATAATTGTTCATCAGTTCCTCTAAGCTTTCCCTTACGTAAGGGAGTGCTGGCTGGTGCTGTTCCCAGGACAGTTCCTGAGTTTGGTGGCCTGAGTTTCATAGCTGACTTACGAATGCAATTCTCCATGCAGCAAGATCTTCCATAAAGATCAAGCAGTACACATTCTTAAAACCACTTTAAGGAGTGTCCTAAGTTAATTGCTGTACGGGCTGTTTAACATCATGAAGGGTTCCACTTCAGTGGGATAGTATAAGTCTGCAGACTTATATTAGGCATTTTGCTCTGTAAGATTGGGCCTACTTTGTCTCTAACTGTTACTAACAGTAAGCTAACAGGTTGAAAGCATTTTTATTTCAGAAGAAGTCTGTAGCAAGAGGAGGGGTTAGACTTCTCTTTGGTGTAGCCCGTTTCTTTCCTCTCCCAGCAGAGAGCTGCTGTTTGCCTTGATTGCTTCTCCATAAAGGATCCTCACTCTGTGTTGACATTCAGAACTGCAGAGCAGCGTACACATCTAAGACAGGACCTGGAACTTTACCTCTCATCCTTAGTCTTTCTGATAAGAGTCAGTGGTCCTTTTTTGCAGTTAATTAGGGAAAGACCGTGGTCAGGCCTGGAAGCTTTGTTGCTGGTGTCAGCAGCGAAGTCCAAGACTGAATGGTCAGAGCCCATACTCTGTTCCTGTCCTTAGCCTTCCTCTGCCTGACCCAGTGGCCACACACGGGCAGACAGTGGGGAAGCTTGTGCTGCTGCTCATCCATCACGTGTCTTTTGTAGTTAGAGAGATCCTGATCCCAGCATTCTTAGGGCTTTTTTGATTTTTAGGAGCACTAAACTAATTTGCAGGCAGACCAGAATGAGAAAGCTTTGATCAGGCAATCCTGGTTTGTTTTTGTTATGTTTTCTCCATCTATTGAGTAATCCCTGGCAAAAGAAGGGTGATAAGGAGTGAGTGGATGGTTGCTTTCATAAGCACAGAAGCACGTATCACTACACCGGCAGTACCAGAAAGCATTTACAACAAAGGCATTGTAGACAGATGAAAGCCCAGGCAGTGACCTCCAAAGGAAGACCACAGGTTAAGACCAGTGCAGATATAGGCATGGAATATATAATTGCCCCTGTTATCCAGGCAGCATCTGGGTATATCCGTTTGTTCTAAGTGATCGGTTAAAGAGTTTAAGGTTCTTTTGGACATGTTTGGTCATTCAGGGATTTGGAATTGCTGTCATCTTATCTTTGATGGACAGGCAGAGCTAGTCACGCCATGATCACTGCAGTTGTCTTATTCCTTCCATTATAAAATAATGTTTTAATCTAATTATAATTTACCATAGCATTTGAGCCAGAAATGCTTATATAAGGGACTTGTTTCTGTACGGTTTTGATGGAAAGTTTCTTCAAAATGTTTTATATGGAGTTGGGCAAAAAGTGGTTGTCTTACAAGTGATTAAAAGTAGCTCTTCTCTTTTTTAAGAAGCTCTGTGGCCTCCATTTTTGAGTACAGAGTGCACATTATCAATGGATGAATGGGATGTTAGGAGTAAAAAAGGGGAAGGATTTTTATTTTCACATGAAAATTTACATAGATAGTGATACCCTCAGCATGCTCCAGCACAAGGTGGAGTCCATTTTCTTTTGTAATTCCTTTTTCTAACCTTTAGGAACTGTTGGGTCACTGGGAGGCAGTACTAGGGAATGGGAAGCTAAGCCGTATCCACTGGTTCACAGTACTTCTCTGGCATCTTGAAGGAACAAGAACGGGAAGCAGGAAGGAGTAGAACCATGCCAGTGATGGGCTGGAGAACTGTTGAAGCAGAAGGGTGTGGGAGTGACAGCCGCAATGAGGTTTGAGACTGGGGTGGGATAAAGAGATGCACAAAGGGAGATACAGCTTTATGGGACTCATCTCCAGACCTTAAATGTGCGCTCAGGTTTTTGCATCTCACTATTTCTCTGTTACATAGCAATTGGCTGACAAGATACTTGCTTTATTTGCCTCTTGCCTTTAGAAGGAACGGTGTGATTTCTATTTCTGCAAGCAGTTAAAAGTATATATCTTAGATCTAAAGCTATCCCAACGCTAAAAATACCAGCATTTTTCTGTGATGGAATGTTGGGAAGTAATGCAATTTGACATTTTAAATTAGTAAATGTTGGACAACAATAAACTAAACCCTGGTATTTTGGCTCTAGGATTTTCCATCTAATACAACTGGAACTCAGTAATTTTTTCAAAAAATGCCATGTACAGGAACAAGTCCAAATCCTGATGTCTTTTCACTGATGGGCCCATTCTGTGGAAACATTAAGGGTATCTCATTCATGAATCTTCTGAAAAAAGCAGTTCAGTAGTTCAATCCAGAGCAAGGAGGAGGACTTTTGGTGAACTATAAGGCAATAATTTTGTCTAAATAACAATTTAAATTTTAAAGATCCCTTTGGTAAAATTATATCTACTTCTTCGGTACAAATGAGTTCACCGTAAGGGCATTTTTTTTACTTTGGTAATAACTACATTTGTTTCTTTCCCTAAGTGTCTTTAAACTTTTAGAATACTTGTGTATGTAATTTGAGTTTGACCTATTTCTAGCAATCACAGAACTTGCTTCAAGCTCTGGCTGTTCTGAAATGCTCTGTTTTGATATTGGCAGCATTTAAACCCTTCTCATCTTCCCCTTAAAACTGGAAACTATCTCTTGATTTGTGAGGGGTAAGGAGTGGCCCAAAATGATAAAATTGTCTTAGGAGACTGTAAAATTTATCATGAGATGGGGATATATTAGCATGTAAAATTTTCTTTGGCTTAATTGCATCTCAAAGTTTACCAGAACATATACAAATAGTTTCTAGTTCTAAGAAGTGTGCAGACCTCAGTTTTGCATATGGCTGTCTCTCCAAACCACAAGTCACTAAAGAATGTCAGTGTGATGTTTGGCTGGTTAAAGGAGGGCAGCACTCCTAAAGCAGGCTTGTGGTTTTATCCCTGCAGTAAGACTCCTCTAACGTTAGAGAGATTATTTTCCTTCACATGTATTACAATTTTCTTTCCGCAGTCTGAAGTAACAGCACCTGTGTAACCTTATTTAACTGCCTTCACGCATTTTCTTTCCCTCAGCTAATATTCTGCCAATGTGACAAACTTTCCTCTCTTTGAACTGCAGAACACCGTGAAAGCTGGTATTTCTCAGCCTTGTCCAATAATGAGAATGTCTTCTGTGCGCTGTTCATTGAGAGCTGTCATTTTACTAATACTGTAACAACATGACTACTGTCAAACAGAATAAATTTTACAGGGAAGCTGTTAAAACTTGTTTAAAAAATAAGAAGATTTATGCATATAAGGATTTAGTGTTTGCTTAGCCCTGAGCCTTTCCCAAGCATGGATCATTACAGATAATTTGCTGTTGCTCTTTGATTACGATTTATTTCTGCAATAGAGGCTGTGAGGAAGGTATATCCATAGACTTGAATTCAATATTAACAAGAGGAGTGTGCAGTTATCTTACCTTTCTGTTGACAAACACAAAAAAAGTAGTACGTTCAATAACTTTTAAGTCCTTTCCCATCCTCCAAGAGCCTGAGGGCTGTTCATTCAGTTTTTGGCTTCCCAGCTCATTCTGCTAATGAGAGTACCAGTAGGGATGGTGTATTTGAAACCTGCATATAAGTTCACCAAGGACTACAGAGGACTGAGACTTGTAACATATTTAATTTCTGTTCAGTGGGACACTACAGAAAAATTATTATAATTACAGTTTGTACCTCAACCAAGGAACCTTGTCTCTGTTCCAGTTTATTTTCCACTGATAAGAATATATCCTTTTCTATCTCTAGAGTGATGGTAGTTCACAGCAAATGCTCTGCCATGTGGATAAGTGGCATTCAGTTCCTCACTTGCTGCTCTCTGCCATCTGCTGCAATCGCTTTGCTATCTGTTACTTCTTATCCAGCCTAACAGAGCTGCCTGTCCCTGGAATGGGCCAGAATGGATTTCAAAGAAATGCAGGTCTGTGAAAAGATAGGCGCAAGTTCCTAGCAAGAGGAGGCAATTCATAGCTTAATTCAGTCTTCTTTTGAGTCCAAAATACCTGCCTTCCAGTGACCAGAAAGTCTTATTTTCACAGTGAACAACCCTTTTGTTAGAGCTCTTAGTGATTTAGGGAAGGGAATTTGTTAAAATACTGATTTTTATTTCCACGCTATCACTTTAAACATGAGCCAAGTCTGTTTTCCTGACAACCAATGAGGCTTGATATTTTTTTTTTAATTAAAAGCCAGCAAAGGTGGGGTTTGTATTTCCTTTCCTGTAGAATGCATTTGAAGCACCTCTGTCTCCAGCTGGCTATGGGAGCAGAGCCAGCCCATAATGGTTTCAAGCCCAGTGTGTGCATAGGGAAAAGGGTTTTCACCTGATTGATGACTTTGAAAGTGTTTGCAGCGTGGAGTGCCGAAGCTGGTAGCACTGAAGTTGTTTAGAGGAGAAGAGAGAGGAGGTGGATGTGTTTTCCAAAACCTGGCAATTCTTCCCTGTCAAATACAGTAAATGGTGCATGAAGGGTCTCATTTCGTGTGATTGTGGGCACTCTGCTCCATGAAACCTTTTGAAGTGGTTGCCAGAGGATGTAGCTGAGATTGGTTGAACTTTCCCGGAGTCCTTTTCCCTGGCCCTGCAGCCATTCTTTCAGCTGGGTTGTCAAATTTTTGCTATTGGGGCTATCCATTAGGACCTCGGCAGAGTAGGACTGAAAATTAATCGTTCACTCTGATATTTCTTAAGAATGCAAAGCAGTTGTGACACTGAAACATCTTCCACAATCATACAATCATAGAATTGTCTAGGTTGGAAGGGACCTTTAGGATCATCTAGTCCAACCATCCAACTTTACATAACATTTACTGCTTCCCAGGCATCGTATTGCTCCAGTTTTAATCTGGATGTCTTAGGAAATTCATAGTATCTCTACCTGAGCTGTTACACAATGGGCCCATTGTCATTTCCTTAGGTATGATAACAACGTTATTGTCCAGAGTGACTTAATCGGTGCTGTAGGGCCTTGTGATCTTGCGGTCATCTTTATAGCACCTCACTAATGGGAATGCTTCCAGCATTATGCTGGAGAGGGGAAAAGGAAACATCTTTCTTTGTAAAGGAGTCTGCTCTCAATCATCACATGTGGATAGGACTGGGGAGGTGTATTATGTTCAAGGTTCACAGGTTCAAGGAGCAGGAAATAGGATAGGGTGTTAAGCAGAATGTGAAATGGCCCCCAGGATTGCACTTTGGAGGAGTTGAGTTCGAGTGGGGAGGAGAAGGCATCCTCAGGAGCACTTCGAAGTATGGAGGAGACAGAAGAAATATGGAGACTAGAAAGAGGGGAAGGGGACTGAGGAAAGGGCAAAGGGCAAGGTACTGCAGACCTTGCTCATTGGAATGTGTATCTGTAAAACTGGGGCTGGATGTCTGAAAATGTGCTTTTCTGCAGGTTTTCAGCTTCCTGCATCTCACCAGCTCAGAAGCTGTATGCGTGGCCTGTTTCATGACAGATTAGTGTTTCCATGTGGAACCGTAAAGCGCAGACATGCTTGAAGATGGGCAGGTGGCAAGACAAATTATCTGAGCTTTATCAAAAGCCAAAAATTCAGGGAGACAGACGTTTGGTTTCAGTTCTGGGCAGATGCTCAGGTCAAGTCTTATTTTGTCCAAACCACTTCCCCTACCCTTAGGCGTGATATTTTCAGAGTGAAAGGACGGGCAAAGCCCGGGGAGATTCCAGAGCACGGCTTGTTTTGCAGCTGGCTGGACATGGAATTCATCAGCCACAGAGCAAGGCTTGCTCTTCTCTTGCAGATACAGCGAGAGCTCAGACTTGTGCACGCACACAGAAGCCTGCACACGCATGCACACACACGCACCAGAACAAACCAGTTCTCTCCTGTCTGCTGGGGAGGCTTCAGTTACGGTATCTGAAGCCAAAGATTTCATTTAAGCCATTCGGACTCCGAGCGCTGTAGCCCTGCCTGCCTCCTTCCTCTCTCAGCACCCAGCCAGAAAAATCCTCCCCCTCGCCTCCCTCCCTCCCTTTCCAGCACACACAACACAAAAAGCAAAAAACCGACCCAAGCTCGTCTCTGCAGCTGGGACTTATCACCAGAACACACACATGTAGGTCATCCATGGGAACTCGGCAAAGTGTTGGATCGGCGAGAGCACTGGTGGGGGTGCAGGGCAGCGGGAGGAGCAGGGCCGGATTCTTTTTTTATCGTTATTATTATTATTGTCTGCTCTTTTAGAAAGGAAAAGGAAGAAAGATTACAGCAGCTTTTCTATTAAATGAAAAGATTAGCATGCCGTGGATGCTTTGCTGGGGCGTGATGAGATTTGCAGCAGATGAGTTGGTTGCTAGGCGATGCTAATGAAAAGCAGGCTTTCAAAACTTCTGTGCTGTGTGGGCCCAAAAGTTATCTAGCCTCCCTCCTGCAGCCCCCCCCCCCCCCCCA
>NW_015090839.1:16165027-16287956 GCF_001431845.1 Calidris pugnax
ACCAGGACCAAGAAAGCCAGACGCTGGGCTGGGCTTTTGACAGCTCAGTCTTCCTGAGCTGCCTGGGAGACACGCACATAGACACACACTCAAAACTTTGCTGATTTTCTTTTCTTCCTTATAAAAGAGGAGGTAATTGAAAACAAAACAACAATCTTTACCAAAAAAAAAATTAAAAAAAAGCCGGGGGGAGGGGGGAAGAAGAAGAAAAGTATCAGTGGCTCCCACACCAGCTTGGTCTCCGATTTCGGAGTTCAGTCAGAGTTTAGGCCTTGCATGTGTGCGCGCTGGGGGTAGGTCCGTGTTTGTTTTCCATTTCTCTCCATGCGTTTTCAAGCTGGGCTCTTGCTCTTCCCCTCCTCCCGTCCTGCCACAAGCCTCCTTTCCCTTTCAAGGCCTTCCGACACAATGAGCTTATTTTCCCATGCTCCTTGTGAAAGCCGGGCTATGTGCGTGAAAGCTTCAGCCTCGGAGGACCCTTTTATATACAAAAACTGAATGTTGCTGAAGTTACAGACAGGGTTTCTTCTATTTTTACAAATGACCTATGTCTCGCTCCCCTTCTCAGAAGTATCAGCATTCTTAGATATCTTATCATCTGTCTCTTTCGATTGTTTTTTTAAGTGAATTTAATGTTGGTGTGACAGCGTTGAAGACCGTTGTTTGCTGCTTGGTCCATGTTCTCCTTATTGCTCTGGCTAGTGTGCATCAATCCTAAAGCAAAGTCCTTTCGTATCAGCAAAAAAAGCCTATTTCCATGGTCAGTTCTTGGCTAAGACTGCCAAAGAGGCAGCGTTTAAGAAGGTCTAATTCAAAATACTGTCATGGAAAAGCATCACTTTGAAGTTACTGAGGTACCTTGGGTGCCTGGGTTGGACAGGGGAACCTGCAGGAGCAGCGCCTCACTGCCCACTTTGAGTTTCACCCATACTCTGCCCCAGTATACCACACTGGATGTGAAGGGCATGTCCTCCCTTTAATGGCAGTGTGTATTTTTCAGTAATGCTTTTGGGGAGGTAAGAGGTTAGCATGAATTGGAAACAGAATTTAAAATTACTGTGAAGAGTGAATACAAATCTCATACGGTGGTCCCATAAAGGTAGTCCAAGTTCGACCATTAACGATCTTGGTTGAGGTCTGCAGAAGCCACTGGCACTTGGCTTAATGAAAACAAGAGCCTGTGGGAGTTTTGTGGGATTTTTTGTTTTGTTTTGTTTTAAAACATGCTGGAGCAGCTCTGTTTTTCCTGGACTCTTTCTCACTGATGCCAGTATGAATTTTTAATCAATCAGAAATTCCTCGGGCAGCCAGATTTTGTGGGGCTGCTACAGTGACCACTTTATACCGTTTTTCAGATGGCAGAGGCCTACATGTTCTTTTTTCTCCTTTTTTCCTTTTTCTACCCTCGGCACTGTTTTAGTGAGATATTTAACCAAGGTCCTGATCGTGTGTGGTCATTAAAAATCTCAAGGCATTCCCTCCAGAAGTTAATCTTTCAATTATCAGTTAGGGGAATTCAATTTTGCTACCATAAATTCTCCTGCTGTTTCAATTAAATAGGGATGGCCAATTTCTAAATGCTTGGGAATACAGCCAGCTGCTGTGTGCGGACTGTGGGATGACTATTCAGGTAACGCTTCATTATTTGAAGTAAGAATTTTGGTCCTGCAGGACACGTTAGAGGACGTGTTAGGGAGTGTGGTAAGGGCAAAGCAACCACATGCCCTCCCTCCTGTACTTTGTCAGTCCAAGCAAATATCTGGAGGGCTCCATGTTTTTGAAGCCTGGCTCCAGGCGTTCCAATGCTGCACAGGCATACCTGCAAGGTATTGTTGATTATAACAGAAAACTTATTTTTCACCTCTTTGATAAGCTGTTGTGTAGTATTATCTGGGGTGGCCAACTGCTGCCCTCTGGTTCCATTTCAGTCGTGGGTGTAGGCATTCCTTTGTGTAGCCTGGTCTTTACTTTGGTATTTTCTAGAATAAAAAAGTGATGGACAAATGCAAAATAAGGGCATATTTGGAAATTAACATTATCTGATGTTGTGTATTCTGAAATCAAAGCACAGTATGTGGCTTTCCCATATAGCTTTGCTCCTGCCAGGGTGGTGTCCCAAAAGCCTTGCATGCACGTCTCCACTGGGGTTGCTCCTTGTACTGCATGACAAGCAACCAGTCAAAGTGCTACAAAAAAACTTTGTTTTGTGATGTTAGCAGAATTAGGTGATGTGTTGTAAAACTTGGCCTGTTTTCATTCACAGACCACTGGATTTTTCACTTTTATTCTAGCAGCTACTGAATTCTGAGCAGTCTGGTCTTACCAGCATGATGGTTCATAGGAAACCCATTTGACGGTCACCTCTATGACCTCTGTGCGTGCTGTGTCTTGTATTCACATATACAAGAATTGGTAAGGGAAGTGCTAACCCCTCCAGCAAAAAGGAGCCAGACCATGTAATTTTCCTATATTTACTTGTGGGAGATAAAGTTGGGATAAATCTGGTGAAATATATTAAACTATAGGCTTCAAGGTGTTTGATTTGTTTAAAAAGTAGCTGACTCTTCTCAAGTGTGCAACTGAAAACATTTCTGATAGCAAACTTTCCTTCATATAAGGCTTGCCTGTGTGCCCACTGGAGTCAGTGGACTTACTAGGGCGTCAGATAGGGTACATAACAGATTTGGGGGTAAATACTAGCAGATCTACAAAAGCAGAGCAGTATTTCCCGATCAAGAGACATGTTTAATTTTTCCCTATAAGAAATGCTCTGTAACTGTAATTTGCTTTGCTGGATTTCTGGTTCCTCAACTGCCAATACCATCTCTACCGATTGTTTGGAGAAGGTCCTCTGCAGATTCACACACACTCAATTGATCATGAATGAAGCTAAGAGCAGTTATTAATCTTACTGCCTGGTTGCACTCTAAACCCCCTTCTAATCCTGCCTCTGTTCTCTTAGACAATGAATGCAGTGAGATGAAGGCAGGATCAATGCCAGCATGGAGCTGCCCTTTTTAGTAGTTGTCGTGGCAGGGTTTTATACATCAGCAACAGTGAGTGGTTCTCAGTGTACTGGGGGGAGAAGGGAGTGAAGATGAATTAAAAGGGTCAGACATCGTGCTTCTGAAGGGATGGCAGAGTCCCATCCTGACTCTTGGTCTCTGGTGAATTTTTGGGTTCCTTGTATTTAATGACTGACCTAATAAGACATTACAGCCCTACTGCCCTTTGGAGATGTATGAAGAGCTTGATACAAGCTAAGAAAGGGTGCATTGTGTCTTTGATCCACTGGGCAGTATTTCACAGGCTGGCAGATTTAATAAAATCTCAGAGGAACCTCAGCTCATTTTTTAAGAGGCTTAACATTGAGTTAAAAGTTCCCTTTACTCCTGCATTGTTGGAGACCATTCCCTTCTTGTGTGCTGCCAGAGGACCTGCAGGGAACTGGGGCTTGGATATAGGCAGCTGGTTGAGACTGGCTAGGAATCTGCAGGAGGAATAGCAGGACACAAGAAGCTTCCTAAGCCTTTTTGTGTTTCTGAGTCTTTGAAGTTCATCCAGTGCCTCACATGCAGTGTGAAAACTTTGCTCCACACCTGAAAGGAAAACCAAGCTACTGACCTTTTGGTCAGTCATTTTGAGCTGCATGACATCAAAAAGCTACGTCTAGTACCACTACTTCTAGTAATGTTATTTGTACCACTGTCAACATTAAGTAAGGATAACACTCCACAACTAGAAACATGAACAAGTTAGCTATCAGGAAGTCATCCCCTGATACAGTGTTCATAGAGATAGCCAGAACGCAAGTATGAAGGTGGAGAAGACCTTAGAAAGGTTGATAAATGGATCCTTGGAGCTTCAGATAGTGCCATAGTTTCTTGTTCGAAGTTGCTAATCTAATGAAAAAAAGCAAGACATGAGGAAGAAGATCAGCAAGCCAGGCAGGCTGGAAGAGAGCCACTCAAGCAGCAAGCTTTCTTTTATGTTCAAATCTGAGGACTAGGAGCATTTGGACCATGAAGCAAATCACTACATACAATTTTGGAGTGAAGACCTAGAGCAGGTCAAAATCTGAAAACTGATGAATACTGAAAACTGCAGAGTTTGTTTTTGAACATCTGATCACTTTAACCACTGCTCTGCTCGCTTCTGTTATTGTTATGGAGGTGCTGGTTGTGGACTGCATGGATAATTTCACAGCAAGAGTTCCAATCTAAGCCATATGTTGACCCTTCAGTCTAACTTTACATAGAAAAACTATTGCTAGGAAAATGTTAGTGATTAGTTTAAGGGAGGGGAAGGATTTTGCTTAGACTTTCAAAAGTGCAGGGTAAATACTTTTGAAATCCCAAGCACTCAAATATTGCCCTTTTTTGAGAAATGAAATACAGTTCTCATGGTATTTCAGTCACCACTAACTCTAAAATAGAATCCTTTATAAATTCAGAAATTCACTGCTAGGTTGCTGCCCACTCCCATGGATAATGCAGGCTGCTGGAGATTTGGATTTGAAAGAAAAATGGAATCTCCACCCAAGGACTTTTCATTGTCACCGACTAAAGTTTGGTTTTCTTGGTGTATAAAAGTTTAGATACTTTAAGAAGCTTTAAGATGAGTGATTTGTCAAAATTGGCACCTGAAATGATTCGAGATAGGTAAGGGAAGGCTCCAAACCCTGCTTTATAAGAACTTTTGTCATTTATACTTCTCTTGTAATATCGCAGCTGAGGTCCCCCTTTTATTGATCCTTGTAAGATCCAGCAGAACTGTGCTCCCTTTCTGCTGGCAGATGCAGACCCTGCAGAGATGTACAAAGTGCAACCTCCACAGATATTTTTAAGATAATTCCTTTCTTGAGAGAAGACTGCAGAAGGGAACAAATGCTTTCAGGAAGAAAAAATTGCTGCTTGGAACTGATATGTCTAGGGGCACTGTTGAATATCAAGAGAAAACAAAGAAAATTAAATGAACTATCACAAAGGAAGAGGCAGTCATGTAAAAGGCAAAGATGATTTGTGAGATTTTGCAACAGCCTCCCAAGGGGACGAAGGCCTTTTGCTTGAGACATTTAAAATTAGACTGGACAAGGCAATGGAAATTCAGTGTATGGGCCCCCTTGGGACAGAGTGGATAAGCCACTGGGTCTCCCTTTGCATGTTCCCTTACTCTTTTGTAACTCTTCCTGAATACCTTCATTCCAAGTAATCATTTGTCTTCCCCGGACGCCCATCCTGGCTCTCTGTTCCTCCCCCTTTCCCCTTTAAGAAAGGAGCTGTGTTTGATTCATGGTGTCAGTTGTCTTCCAAGCTCCACACCGATCCCAGGGGTAGGAGCTCATGGGGCTGATGAGGGTAGGAGTGATCAACTGCAGGCTTTCCTGTTGCTGAGCTTGCTGCAGGCCTGACCGTTTTTAAGACTTCAACAGATGTTTCTGCTTAGAAACTATTGGCATCTTTATGGACTGTTTTTTCCATTCTTCCCTCCCAGCCCAAGTCCCAGCAGCAATGAATTATGTAAGACTACATTCTAGCCTTTTCTTTATTAATATTTCTGTAGACGCATCTCTAAGCAGTACATCTACAGTTCTCTCTCACAGTTTTAGGTGCATCAGTTTTCTCTCTGACCAAAACACCCACCTACCCTTAAAAACTCTTGCATGCCTTTTCACCTTCTTACAGATACAGATGCCAAAAATACAAACACTAGAATCCCAGCTCCTGGCTTCAGATTCAAGACATCTCTCACTGTGCATACTGCGGTCTTAATCGAGATGCCTTGTGCTTAAAGGTTAAACCCTTGCTACGGGGCTGCCTTTATTTGTCTCTTACTGCTGGTGCTTAACAAACAGTAATTAATAATAAGTAATGGAAGGAGATTTAGAAACTGCTGCTAGAGCTCAAAATGGCTCCAACAAGCATCGTCCCCACCTGGCTTCGTGGTTTAGCTGACAGTTACTAGAAATGAACAAGTTTCAGACAGTCTCGAGTGGAATAAATGCACTGGGCTGGCTTATTTGCACTGTTGGTAAGCACTTGTAATCCCACAAAATACGCGGTGTAATGCGTGCAAGGCACCTGATGCAGTGTGGGTAGACTTAACCCTTTTACATTGTACAGCAAAACTTCAAAGCTCAAAACTGACTGGATTAAGTTTCTTAAAAAGATGATGTAAGTAATATGTGCAAGACCACATGCAGATTACTTTAACTCGGGAGACAGAGAAACTTTCTGCATTGGAAAATTTGGCATGGCACCACCAGACTACTACTTGATTTCAGACATACTGTAGTAGCAGAAATAAGCTGTTTCCTTCTTTGGGAACACACTACTAGAAGGAGACAGAATAGTTTTAGCCAGTGTACCACAGCCAAATGTGGGATTTTCATGCAGGCCTATGTCTAGTTATTACAGCAAAGGGTTGCTGTAAATCCTCTTGATGCACTTAGCAACTGAATTCCCACTGGAAGAAAAGCACATCTTTGCCAATATAAGACTCTCATTGTTCACCACCTCAAACTCTTTTTGTGACTGTGCTGCTTCGACAAGGCACAATGTCATTTCAAGTGGTATTCTTGTCATTTTACCCTTTCATGTGTTTAGTGCTGATATAAAGTTGCTGAGTAGATTACTTCCTTTTATTTACCGTACACGTATAGTTCTCCAGTGACAGCGAAGCAAGTTCACATTGTCCTACCCAGGTGCCTCTGCACTGGTTTTGCAGGACAGTGAGGGCTGGTGAAAAGCTCAGCCTTGACACCTTGTCTGAGACTGCCCAGCAAGAGAGGGTGTGATGTGGCTTTGGATCGCTGAGGAGACAAGCTGGACTGGTCATCTGGCCACTGGAGTCTCCCTCCAAAGAGAGCAGAGTGTGGTACTGCCAGTGCAGGTACTGGATGCAGCTCAACTGGCTTGGGTGGCCTGGACTCTCAAGAGGGTTCAGCCTCCACTGAAGTCCCCTGCATTTCCCACCTGGAATTAGAGCAGTGAATCTCTTCTGGTGAGAGCTGAAACATATATACAGAAGGAGAATATGAGTTAACCTTTAATTGTCCCAGCCTTTTTCTGTCTTTCAGTGGAAAACCATACTGTAAGCATTGCCAGGTCACCCAGTTTAGCATCTTTTGTCAGTAATTAAATTTGTGAGAGAATTGCATACAGGAGGCTCTATAGTAGACAGGGATTTTAGAAAGCTTTTTAGTTTTTATTTACTGGGAGATAAGGCATTGCTGATCTGAGCAGGTAGTTCTGGTGTTTTGAACAGGGAGTGCTATTGCAGTCATCAACATTTTGTTGACTGATGTAAAGAAGAGACAAGCTCTGTGCCCTTATGCCTTCAGAGAGCTTGACGTTGCACAACTGTTTTTGATGTACATCTTCACTGCTGCCTGGTTTTGCAGTTACTGTTGTTTTTAAGACCTAGTGCACTGCTGGTGAAGAGAGTCACATAGCAAAATGGAGAGACAAGATCTGGACTCAAGAATTCCTGTGCTTTCTCCTTTAGACTGTGCTGTTTTTCTTAGGAGAGTTTAATTCACTTCAGGATCCAGGAGAGCTATGAGCCAAGCTGTGAGCCATTATCCACTAACAAAAATCTGCAATAATAGCAAATGGAGCATGTAGGCTGCTTTGCCAAGGAACTTGATGCTCTCTTTTCTCAGAGGTCTCTGTGCTGAAGGTCTCCCCAGATCTCTCCCTGTTAAATATGAAATCTTGTAGCTCCCTGGGGCCCGTGACTGACCCCCTGGCTAATGGCTTTTTGCCAGTCCTGTTTTGTATGGTTAGATTGTTGGCTGACACTGCATTTTTACTGTTCAGTTTTGTTTCTCATAGTCTTAGAAGTGGCCATTTTCATTGTCAATAAATGCATCTCTTTGCCCAGTACACAGTATTCTCCTGGCAGCTTGGTGCTCACAGACTATAGGGAGCTGTAAACAACACTGTTTATACTTTCTGCTGATACCAGACATTAGCATATAAATAGGGGAGAGATTTAAACAGGCTAAAACAACCCCAGCCTGGACTATTGGGAAGGGCAGACAAGCTGCTTTTCACTCTCCTTGCCAAGGATGTCAACTTTTCTGTGGGACTATTGCAAGAATGAAGGGCTTAAAGAGATGGGAAGCTTTTATCTGACAAAAGAAAGGTCGATGAGCCTTAGAAATGCAGAAATGGACTGAATAACAGTCTGCCTGTTGGGATTTCCTTGTGAGCCCTGTTGGTGTTAGTCTGGGGATGCGGAGGGAGGGAAATTACTTAAAAATCACCACTGAGCTGTGGGATAAGAGCTTCCTTTAAAGGGTGACTTACAGCGAAGTGCTAAAAATATGATAATTGCACCTGGGGTGAGCGTATCACTTTAGAAAAAGTTATTTCATTTATCTAAAGAAACATATCAGGTGACCTTTAGCATTTTTTTAGCTGCATAGTATTTCAGAAACATGGTACAGCCAAATACTAAATCAAATAACCTTTCCTATCTTATCTATCTATTGAATTACTAAAATTCCTCTCACCTTTGGCATCAGTGAGAGATAGGCACTAATGCTGCAGTTACCGTCAAATGGCTTGAGTTCTTTTTTCATGTGGTTGAGACTTTATTTTATTTTTTGTCATAGAATATGTAAAGCAGGGTTAACAGAAGTGTAGAGGTAAGGGAGAAAATAAATTCTCAGTTAACAGTCCTGTGGAAACCAGAGACCAAGACAAGGAGAAAGAAAAGCCAGAGATGATGTTTCCAGGTGAGAAAGAGGTACTGTGGGATTTTAAAGAAAGCTGTCGCTGTCACGTGAACCGTGGGGGCGAAACTGTGAAACAGAAGTTATCTGTGCTTGGGATCTGTTGTGTGCCTTGCCAATGCGCATCAGCAGGGCCTTCCCATAGATCTGTGGAGATCCTCCCATTTCAGGTCTGGAGAGCTCTGGGTGGAGAAGCCATTTCCCCCATTCTCCTTCCCTCTCCTGGGAGAAGGAATGTTTGCAATGTTGATTTTCCTCTTCAGAAGCAATGAAATTTTGTGCCAAAACAAGAAATTTCCATGATTGCTTTGTACCATCACCTTTCTACTGTGGAAAAGATTGATTTCAAAGTTGCATTCCCCAAACTGGAAGAGACAGTGATTTGCACAGTGCTTACTGCACAAAGGTTGCTGCAGGAGTGTCTTGCATAGCCACCCTAATCATGGCAAGGCGAGGGGCACATGAAACAGAGGAGGCGATGGAAAATGAACAGGCTTTTACTCTAGACCTCTTCCTACAGCTCTTCATGTGCCACATCTCCATGCCTTGACTCATGGGCCAAGAGGAAGCTTAAGTTCTGGAATAACTGGCAGTGGTGGTAAAATGCAAGTCAAAAGGCGCTTTGCAAAACAAGCCGCGGTGCCCACACCATCCTGTGCCTCTGCAGCCAGGATCCAGTGCAAGCAGGAGGCAAACCTGTTCTTTGCTTTGGCCTGCAGGTTGCCAGCAGATAAGCCACTGCCTTTATAGGGCTAGCAATGTCCGATTGCGCACTGCTGGGGTGGCTCAGGGAGGAAAGGAGACATTTCTGCGCTGGGGGCAGTGGGTGTCCCAGAAGGGGAGAGGCATTAGGGATTGAGGGCTGCAGAAGACCTATATTTCAGAGAAGACCTTGATCACAGAGCCACCATGTTCTCCCACAGGATTAGTTGCCCTTAGATTAACCTCATTAGCAGTAATTATAAAGTCTGACACATTTCCCTGTCATTATCTCCCCTGTATCATGTCGTAGGATGTCTTCCTTGTGCTTCTGTCTTTTTGTCTATCTGGTAGATTAGGGTTTTTCACTATGTTATCTCTCAAGCTTTTTTCCTCCCATGTAAACTAACCAATTTTAGCACAGGATACATTGCAATGATCGCAGTTCAATGTCTTAGTTTTGTCAGGCAAATGTGAGATGACTAGAACAGCTAGTTATTCTTCATGTAGTAATTTTTGTGCCACTGTGGATAAAACTGTGCTTTGTCTTTGTATTGGAACTCCAGTTCTATGGATTTTCCCGGTCTTTAGTGAGCATGGGCATGGCAAAATGCTCTCCATCTTGTGGAATTCCACAGCCTCTATTGGGAAGCCACTGTCCTGGTGGCTTGAGGGAAAGACTAGGAAAGTACCAAGGGGCGGTGTGCAAGGCAGGATGGTCCACCAAAAGCTGAGCAGGAGAGAGGAGCTTAGAAGTGCATGTACAACTCTCAAGGTTAGTTTATTTAAAGGATGTGCATGCCCAAAAGACAGAGGAAAGTTTCTGTTCAAACCTGGCAAAAGTGGAAGCTAACCTGAGATAGTTTTTGCTAGTGTGGATCTCTAGCACTGGAACAAGAGTGAAAACGAACCAGGGAGTGTGGTAGTGGGACTAAGAGAGCTGTTTGGCCATGCAGTCCCCATGATGGATGTAAACAGTGGACATTCTTTCTTCTTGTACCCAAAGATCAAGAAGTGCTGGTAAACCAGAGCAACACCATAGTCATTAAAAGCCCAGGATGGAGAGATGATATCTGGAGTTGAGCTGAGTTGCTTCCTCCTGCTCCACACACTCGGTTTATGTTATATGCAATAAGATTAACTGGAAGTTTGCCCTTTCTCAGTTTGGTTGCCACTTGTAACCTAGGCAGGTCCCATTTGGTCTCCCTCAAAAAAAAAAAAAGTTGATAGTTCCTGTTGTATATACTCCTCTCACCAGAGGGCAATGAAGTCAAGTCTCTTAGTATAGGACCATTGGGTATCACACAAGCGATGTTCCCTGTGTGCTGAAACCCAAAGAACACCACCTGACTCTGCAACAGTATTTGAATAGAAAGGTGGCACTGGGTCAGGGTGACTCCAGCACAACAGGTGGCACACAGATAAGCAGGCTACCGCAATTGTCCGCAAAACAGCATGGGATACCAGTGGGAGGACTTGGCAGCAGTTGCTGCAGGAGGAACTGGCATTCACACCTACTGTGTGGCAGATAAACTTATCTGCATCTCAGTAAATCTACTTCCAAAGTGGCTTTAAAAGCCTGCATTAATAAGCCAGATGCTTTGCAAAAACAATACAGTTTGGAGGCAAGACACTTTGATTCAGAGCAATTGAAGTCAACCTGCGGCACAGCCCAAGCACAGAAGGCCTGCAGGAAGCAAAATGGGAAGTCCTAAGCATGAGCTGCTGCCAGTCCTTGCAGGATTTTGGAGAGGGTTGATCTGAACTGATTGAATGGGAGAGGCTAAGCAGTGCAAAGAACTGCATTTGAATGTCTTCGTTTTTCCGTTACCTTTGCTTATTCTCTCTTGAGCGCTGCTATTGCATCTCTCAGCAATAAGCAGCTCAGCCAAGGACTGTCATTTGGTATTCCAGTCTGACCCAGTATTTTGCAGGGTGCCAAACAGCCACAGTGTAGATGCCTCAACCCTCCCCCAACCCCGACACACAGAGAAGCATCTATGCAAAGCCTCACAAAGCCTTTCAAATGCCCTACAAGTGGGACAAAGATAGGAGGAAATGAGATCTCTTCTCAGATTTCAAGAGTCCATTTAAAAATTATACTGTGGGGGTTCTCACCAGCAGGCTTTTGGAAATGAAGTTTTTGCTTTTGGGTGCTAGCTTGCCTTTGATCCAGGAGGCCCATCACAGCTACCGTTTAACATTTGACTCGGAGACTGTTGGAGATTGTGTTTGGGAGGTGTTTCGAGGGACAGTGCCTTTCTGTGATGCCCCGTGGCCAGGTTGCAGCAAAATCCCAGCTTGTTCAAATAGATGGTCCCATTTCTGATGAGACAGGGCTGAGGGCCAGAAGGGCTATGGAGGATTAGCTCCCGCTCCCTCTTGGAGCAGCTGGGTGGCGTGCTGCCTCGCCACCCCTTGCTCGTACCTGTGCTGTGGCAAAGGATTTCAGACCGAGGAGCTCTCGGTCCATCCCCATGCCTGAACACAAACCGAGGATTTGCTGGCAGAGCGCTGGCCTGGGAAGATGGCGGCAGGGCCAGGCTGAGCTCGGGTGCACCCGCTGTGCCTTCCCTCCATCCCCACTTGATAAATACCCCGCTCCTTCCCCCTCCCTTCTGCCCATTTTCCACAGCAGAGAGCAGACACAAGGGGACCCTTTCATCTTGGCACATCCCCTTGCTGATTAATGTGATGCAATGTTCCCACAACAACAACACTATGCCGGCCATGTAATTAGGCGGGAGATAATGAATGCTTCAGAGACTATTCAGGCAGCAGTGCCCGCCTCCCCGCCGAACAAGCTCCTTTCTCAGCAGTGAAGCCAAGTGGAAGGAGCGGCAGCAGAAATGCCATTGGTGTGGTGCTTAATTGTGCAGGAATCGGGGGCTCTCGCAGGAGAAAAGAGAGTAAGGGCCGGTGTGGGAGAGATGGGCAAGTGGGTCTACGCTGGTATCTCGGGGCCAAACTTTTTGTTGTGTCTTTTCATGTGTTTGACCTTGTGGCAGGAGAAGCCTTAAATGTGCACATCTCTGGCTTTGTATGTGTGTGCCTTTTTTGTTTCAAATCATTAGGGAAAGCCATCATTTAATAAGCATAAGAGTCTGTCTTCTCAGTAACCCAGAGGCAAAGATGCTGGTGCTACTTAGTGGCCTTTGAAATGTGGGAAACACACTGGGGACACAATAGGCTTATTCTCTTTTAGGGGGCTTTACAGTTAAGCTGCTATTGTCTGGCTAACATTAGCAAGAAAGATACTCCCCTTTCTCCACGACCCCTATGTAGACTCTGAGAAAACAACCAATTGGTTTAAAATGCACTATCCAAATGCCTTCAGATCACGCGAGAATAAAGCCAGCAAGGAGCTGAAAGTCTGTCTGATCAGCTGGAAGCCAAGCATTCTACTGTCAAAGGTCTTAGCAGAAATGCAGTTCTCTGTTCAAATTGCTTTCTGGAGTTTGTTATCATTTGTTTGTTGATGCAAAATCTTTTTTAAACTTCATACCTGACCGTGCCACGTACTAAATGTAGGCAGTGCAGCCTGGTGTAAGCAACTGGTAAAACTCATCATAAACTGACTTCAGTAGTTATAAAAATAAAAATGTAACTGAAGTTTTGCGCTAGGTGCAAATAGGCAGAAAACAGCTGGTGCTGGTAGCGATGATTAATGGAGGGTGGAGTATATCATAAAGAGCAACTTATGAGTTATAAAATAGAACAATTCATATGCTCACTCATATTTAAGCCTGTTTCACTCCAACAAGCTCTAAAGCCACAATGTGCCCTTTTGTAAATAAGTACGTTCCCAGGCAGAGCCACTGATCACTCTACTGAATTAAGTGACAGACTCTTTTGTGCATCCCTTCTTGAATGGCAAATGGATGCAAGATATATTATTCTATTGCTTAGACCCATTCTCTAATCAATTTAGTATATAATTTGCACTGCATATCACTGCTGCACATTTTGACTTTGCATCAGATGGTACATAGAAAATTCTTAAACTTTCCGAGGCTCTACAGTGTCAAAAAGCCAGATTTCACTGAGAATCTTTTCATGTTGCAAAGTAATAGTAGAGTTGAGACCAAAAGAAAAAAAAAAAAATCTGGCAGGGAGAACAGCTTTTACAAAAGAAAATCAGTTCCACTGACATCTTCACAGAGCTCCCCAGTGGTATGCAGAGTCATGTGCCTCCGTGTCATGCACATACACTGCCTTCGTTTGTGCCATACCATTGCATCCCAAAGCAGATGCACGTAGTCTCACTGTAACCCTCAGATCATGTGTCATCTATTTGCCCTCCCTCTGTCACATGCACAAACACGGCCTACAGGCTCTACGTGTGAAACAGAGAAGTGAAATAAATGACACGTGATGTGAGGGTTACAGTGCTTCTAAAATGGATGGTCAGCATTTTATTGGTGTCAGGCACTCAAAGGTTAAGAGGCAAAAGAAGTGATACTGGAACTAAGAAGCCCAGTTGTTACTGCCCAAAGCTAAGAACTCTGTCCTGAAAGGAGGTTCAAATGTTTTCCTTCTGTCTGTGCTGTTTGCTGGCAAGCAATACTCCAGCATGAACTTAGGTTAGGACTTCCCTCAGTAGCATGATGTCCTCTGGAGGAACGTAAAGTCAGTGTCAGCATTGATTCTGATTTGTAAATTTTATCTATATTGATGGGTGCCATTCCCATAAATCGACCAGGCTGAGGTAAAAGTATTTGATTATCTTACTGACAACTTGAGGCAGCATCCCGTAGCAGCAAACATGTTCAACAGGTTTCAAGAGGAATGAATAGCTTACTCTCGTAAAGTAGGATATCTCCTTGTGATCTCTTCTTCCCCTCTGCCCAATCTGGTAGCAAAGCAAATTGCATCAAACTCCAGCATGCACTGCACATCTGGGAGTCGATTTTCCAGTACAACAGCCATTCAGTCACCAAGAGTTCAGTGACATGACCTTTCTTAGGGCAACCCACAAAGAGATTGGCACTTGTAGAATTATGTGATGTTGACATCTGGAGTTCAGTTGTCTCTGGTAAAAAAACAGATGTTTTACTTCTGCTGGTCACAAATTTCTCCTCATATTCACCATTCTAATTTCTGTTTAAAGATGGATTCAGCCAAGAAATGAACATAAATTTGCTTGGAAACTGTCCCAAAGTATCTGCCATCTAAACTTCAGAATGTTTTGCTGCTTTACTTGCTCTTGACATGCTCAAAAACACATTCAGATCTCTAGTTGGGACGGAATGTCTTTTGCGTCTTTTCTAGTGTCCAAGTGATGTGAGGACCATCTCAGTGACAGCCTGATACTGTAGTAGCAAGGAACAAGGTAAGGGAAGAAGACATTATCTGTGTCCCTTGCCACTCCTCTAACAAGGAGAGTTTAATGCAGCCACCTACACTCCCAGATTATGCTAAACCTGGACCATATTTCAGTCTCTTGTGGCTGTTAAAGAATAAACCAAAGGAAAAGTTAAGTAAGAATAACGATGCTAAGTAGCACCGAGATCACAGAGCCATTGCTGACCAGTTGACATGTTTTTTCATAACTGATGCTGCAGCTTGTGTAGACTGATAGGCTCCTGCAGACAGAATACAGCGTGTTAACAAGTCAATAGGGTAACTGTTCTTATTCATTTTTCATTTGCTGTGGAAGCCCTTTACTCTTAGTTGTTCTGGCAGAGCAAAAGGGGTCGACCAGCAGTTTCTGGACTGTTTCACGGTTGAGGAATTCCAAGACTGGCACAAGAAATTGAACCAGGAGAAGGAGGGACAGCCAAAGTACTTCTGTTCTCCAGGAAACCTCAGCAGCTAGGACAGTCTTTCAGCACAGCTCAGGGCAGGTGTGGGAACATGTGCCATCTGTGCCAGGCACGCAGTCCTGGAGTGCTGTGGCTGTAGGATGACAAGTTTACTGGGAAATGGGAGAGAGAAGGGGAAGCAGTAGGAGGCCTGGCACGGTGCTGAGCTCAATCCTAACTCTGCACACCAGCTCTGGCATCAGTGTAGTCCTGACTCTGTGCTCTCTGCCCTCCCATGCCCAGCGCAATGCCAGCCACATGTGAAACTTCTGCTGACTCATATCCATGGCCTGGAATGGTCTTGGCTTTGCCTGTGTTTAGATGTCCATGCAGCACGACGTGGTCATGTTCTTGTACAAAATCCTAAGTGTCGCTGTCTGTCGCTGTCCTGGCTTTGCACGCGTGCCCATTCCCCAGATGAAAAAAGCTATTTCTGGCCCACCTACTGCTAACTTCTTCCCAGTATAAAACTTCCCCACTTTAGAAACGAGTTGGAGTACCCTGGACCAGGAAGAGGGCTGTGGGAAAACAACACAATGGCTTTACATAAGCGACCAAGTAACGAGCTCTAGGGGAGGGTAAAAAAGGGGGGCAAGGGCAAGCCTATAGCCGGCTTCTGCACTTGCCAGCCACAACAGGCAGCTGTTTTGCCAGTGCTGAGAGCTCAGAAATAAGGGAACACTTAAGACTTCAAAGTTTTCAGGGAAGGCGTGATGTTGAGAGAATGGGGAAAAGAAGAGGAGCAATCCTCTTGTGCACAGGCTTTCCAGAGCCTCCAGAGATCAGTAAGCCCCAGGGAATCACAGGCCTATGCATAGGATGTTTATTTTTTATATCTGTTTTAATTTAGATGTTTGGCATCTAAATAGATAATGATTTACCCTAAAATTGACGTATGGTGACAGGATATAAATTGTCATAGCAAACAGAAGTGCAAGGGCTGACTGAAATTGAACCCTCAGATTCAGCCTAAAATTCAGCCTGATAGCAAGGATATCTTACAGTTATATTCGGAGACAAGCAGTTGTTTGCTGTGAGTCATTAAAATATTTGAGATCTGAGAAGGTACCAAAATAGCTCAGACATGCACCTCTATGTGTCACAGTTACCCACATCTTACTGGTCCCTGGTATCCGGCCTTTCTCCAGTTTAATTTCATCTCATTACCCAAAGATACGCCCCTTGTGCATTTATGTTGTTAATGAAATGCTGGCTCTATTGGAATATCAACTCTGGGGGGGTTGCCAGGACATATAAAAAAGAACAGCCATAAACTATGTTCATTATTGTTGCAGTGTAATGCCAGGTCTAGTACTGCTTCCAGAAAGCGGGAGAGGGAGAACAGAACTTAACATGTCCCTGACCTGTCCAGAGGGACAAAACAGAGAGCTTTTATTTTATTTGTTTCTACAGTGACTCAGTCTGTAGTAACTGGGTTAAAGTCCACTTAGAAACAAATAGAACAAAAGGCCTCCTGTTAGTGCTGGACATTTTCCCTCTTCAGATATGACCAGAAGGATTTAAAAAAAAAAAAAAAAAAAAAAAAAAAAAAAAAAGCCTTCTAGCAGAATGCAGGAAACCACAAGCTTATGGGAACGTAGCAGCACTTTGGAAAGGAAAACACTGCCTCAGACTTTCATCTGCAGGGCTTGCTTTTCCCCCTACTCCCCATTTTTTCCTTACCTTCTTTTCATCTCCTTACAGCTAGAAGCATTTGCCACGTCAACACAGAGCCTGGAGAGAAGGCTGGTGGGGAGAGCAGTTAGGTTGCAGGAGGTCATTGCCAGATCCCAGACAGGGAGAGAAAATTTGGCTTGTGCAGCTCACTCTAGTCTGCGAGGGGGCTCCAGCACAGAGGGAGTGAGCCTGGGTGCAGCTGGAGCTTGCAACTTCCAGCCCCATAGCTGCTTGCCACTTAGGGTCTTACAGGGGTCAGAACCTGGGATGCTACAGGCTGTACTACAGGCAAAAAAAGAAGCATTTTCATAATTTTTATTTGGTGTGTCTGATTACTTTTTTTTAATGTTGCTTAATGACATCTAAGTAACAAATTACATAATTTCTCCAAGAATTTCTCCAAGACCGAAAAGTATCCAAAATGCTTTCTCCCTTCCATTCTCAGTATTGTCATGGCACGTCTGTGTTTTCATTATAAAGCAAACATTTTCCAGCAAGCATTTGCTGAATTTTGCTAATTTTCACTTCAACTTTTTCCTAAGGAATGTGGACTGTCAGTAACAGAAAAAGCATGTTGAAATCATATTTTGTATATAAGAATGAGCACTTCATTACATTTTCCAAACTTCCCTTTCCCCTCTCAAAAAAAAAAAAAAAGGCAACCCCAAACTTGAGGAAAATTGCAGCTATCTCAAATGAAATGAAAAAGTGGAGTTAAATTGTTACTTCTTACCTATAGCTTTAGCTGTTATTGTAATCCTGGTTTGTACAAAAGGGTATGTTACTTTTTGTTAGGTGAGCTTTATGTTGACCTAGATCAGGGAAACACCTTGCTGAATGGTGTAATGAGCAATGTGTTGGGTGTAAGGGAGGAATGGGAATGCATAGCCAGAGCTGGACCACATAACCAACTGTTAGTTTAATTTAGACTGCTGCAGAACCATAATCTCAAGTGGTAAGCTTTTGAGTGACTTGACCAAGACCGCATAGCACATAAGTAGTTACTTTATTTAGCTGGATGACTGATTCCATGCTGAGTTATAGAAGCTTGTCTTCTGTGTGTTCAAAATAAATAGGTAACCAGAGTGGACCTTGCTGTGGCTGTCTCACTGAGAACTCACGGCATTGTGCAGAAAATTCAATCTTTAAAACAAATTTCTGTTCTTAATACTCAGCGAATGAGTTGCTTTTAGTAGTTAGTATTGTGATACATACAGTGTCTTTTCTCTAGGTTGTTTGGGCTGGTTTCCATTTCAGATAGTGATGAGAATCAAAAATTAAACGGCTGGTTTTTGCTCATGTCAGGTGAGTTATTCCAGATCCTAGTGGACAAATTATCTTCTGTAAAACCTCAAAATGTGGCTTTTTGGTATGGTATCATCCATGGTATGGTATCAGCATTTTTATTAAAATAATCAGGTTCGAATGTTTTGTCTTCTTCGACAGTGTCTCCTGCCTTAACCTTTTCTAGGCTTAAGGATTTGAGTTCTCGCAGTCTCTATTCATATGTCACCTGCTCCAGCCCCTAACCATTTTAGGGTCCTTCTGCTGGACTTCCCTCCAGCTTGTCAACGTCTTTCTTGCACTCTATGCCTTAAAACTGGACACAATGTTCCAGTATTTGTTAACTAACACATGGTTAAAGGCTGATTTGTCCTTAGTGTGATCAAGCCAGTCACAGTTGAAAGCATGTTTTAAAATCCTGTCCAGAGCTAGAAAATTAAGCCTGACTAGCCAGGATGTTTTAAAACCCAGTTGGGACTACTTACACTGAAAAATTCCAACATCTTACAACACGTGTTAGCTAACACACTGGTCGGCACTCAGAGCAGATAGGAAGAGTGACTGTTCCTACCTGGATAGTTTTACGTCCAGATCTTAGGAGTTAGCTGTTTACAGACAAAATTTTAAATGTAACAGTTACATTTAGCATCATCCCAGTAAACAGATGTTCTAACACAAAACCGTCTTCTAGTGTAAATGTGCCAACTTGGAGCATCTTTGGTAGCTAGTGTTATAGCAGTTTATTGCATGATGCACTTTGATCTCATCCTTACGCATCAACCGTCCGGATAGAAATGGAAACTTGTGGCTGGTTCATAAGGGATAAGGCTCTGGCTAATGGGGGTAACTGGAGCATGTCAGTCTCCACTGTGTCACTGTGAAAACATTGCATTGCCACATACAGAAAGGCACATTCATTGTTTCTTGAGATCTAAACTGTCCTTGATAATCAGCACTGTCGATACCAGTGTTCAGAGGGAGCAGGGAATGGAGAACATTCCCTGAAATTTGTTTCAGGTTCAGAGCGTCTAACTCCACCTTCCTGAGCCTCGAGAGAGAAGCGTTTTTCCTTTGCTCCATCTGGTACAGCACTCTGGAAAACTTCAGCTTGGCCCACACCCTCGTCAGCCCCTGAACTTTGTAATTTTTCAGCTGCCAGAATCACTAACTGCCCAGTTTTATGTAACTCCAAATATCTGCAGTGGAGCTGGAGAATACACACATGGAGGAAGTTTTGTGGCTTTTAAGCTATGCCCAGAAGTTTGCCTTATTTTTTTTTTGGTGGGAGGGGGGAAATGAGGAATGCAGTGGGGGTATACACAGGACTTTTCAAAATAGAACGGAAATTCTGTTTGCTGCAAGGATAGGTTTAGGTTTGCTTTTGAAATCCCCCTCTTTTTGGAAGGGGCCTGAAAGACATTTGGGGGGCGGGGAGGAGGTTGCTGTTCTATTATTCAAGTGTAAATACATCAGTAATAATTTTGAGAGGTTTTCAGTTCTTCGTGTTTGTTGCCTGTTGCTCTAGGGGGTCAAATCTAACTTGTAAAAACTTTTGCCAATGTCTGTATAGCCAAAAGGGACCAGTGGTTTTCCCCAACCCCAGCTAACTACTTCTCAGATGAATATGCTGTGCCTGGACTTCTGCAGCCAAGCAAAGCAAATGGACATGCAGCTTTTGCAGCATTTCAAGCTTTATACTCCAATACCACAAAAAAAAAAAAGGCAAACACTCAGAGAAGTCAGGCGGGGCAGGGAGGCTGGTATTGCCAGGGCCCATAACCCCCTTTTCCCTCATTCCCTTTCAAATTGTTTGCAAAACCCAAGTCAATTTTTGTGTTTGCCATTTCAAAATAAATATGTTGGGATGGTTTGTGTGTGTGTGTGAAAAAAAGAGGAAACTGGAAGAATGAGGCTTAAGCACTGTAATAACAAAACAGCAAACAGCCTATCAAGCCAGGGACAACCCTGCAATAAACTAGCGTATCCAGACCTGTAATCACAAGTGACCTAGCAATAACAAATCAGTGCATGCCTATGGGTGTGGGAGAGAGATGAGCAGAAGTGAAAGAGATACATTCCCAGAAGAGAAGAGAAAGAGAACAGAAAAATTGAGGTGTGGAGGAGATAAATGGGAGGAGCATGTACTTGGAGTGTGGTGTTTGTGCATGTACATCCTAACCAGTTGAAGTTAAAACTTTCTTCCTGTTTTCTATAACATGAATTTTATGCTTCTGCCAAATGTTTAAACAGGAGCAAAAATCAGCATGAGTTCCTCTTGAAACAAAATTAAAACTGCGTGAAAACAGCAAACTGTTAACACAGCATCCAAGTCAGAGTTGTTACCTGCAAGCCAGTTGTGCTAATTGGTCTGTAGCCAGAGAAGCCAGAGGTAGAAGCCACCGCAGTTGAAGTGGGATGAAACTAAATGAATAGCAAAATGGAAGCTTACAGAAGTAAGCTGTCAGTAAGGTTAGTCTTAAAGGGATGTGGTTGAAGATAAATATCAAAGTGTGCATAGCAGAGCTATGTTAATGAATTGCAGTCTTTCCAGTGACAGAATCAGAGTCCTTACTCAAGTCAGATTGTAGATGCGGAGGTATGATTCACTTGCCATGTATCTGAAAGGTGTCAGTCTTCTCCCAGGTTGCAACACTACCTTATTGGATATGAATAAAATAGAGCTTTTGGTTAGGACAGCTATGTCTCTCCCAGGGACAATGAGGACTAAAACAGTAAGAGGAGAATGGCCGTGCTTACAAATGCAGTGATTCGTGACTGTGTGTATCCTCTGTCCATGGGAGAGACAAATATATCAGTGCAAACAAAACTACTGCTTCACAGTCCTTAGTGAGATTTTTTTTTTTTCTGTAACCCCCTTGGGACCCTGTTGATGCACAGTCTGTATGCTGCAGAGTGAATTGGTTCCTGAGTGCACTTAGTATTTAAAGACATTAATAATTTAGGGCTGTCTGCCACAGCTTCGTTTAGTGTGATTGGAGCTTCTGACCTCTCCAGGCTCTAATTCCCACAAAGAAAGGTACTGGGGAGCAGGCACAGAGAGCCCCAGCTGTGGAACACCGTACACGTCGGGGTATGACCACAGACTACAAGGAGAGCCTTCCAAAGGGGCTGAGATTAATGCTTGGCAAGGACAGGAGTTATTTTACCAAAGACATCTTCACCATGTTGGTATTGTGGAGCCAGAGAGGTTAGGGGTCTGAACAAACAATGTTGTTACTGCAGCAGTCCTGCTTGCTTCCCATATCTTCTCCTGGCTTTAAGGGGCTTGATGAGTTGTGGGCTGATGAGTTGTGGGTCTCTGCCATGTAACCAGAGCCTCTCATTCATTGATGTCTGGTGTGTCCTTAGCCAGTGCCAAGCTCAGAGGGCAATAGATCAGACTCAGGAGACTCTAATGAAGGTAATGATGATGCTGGAGTTTACAGCCAAGGTCAGGGACAAGAGAGCAACCCATCTTTGTGGGAGGCCACAAATGGTTGTCAAGTTCAGATTGGGGGAAAGCAGCAAATGGATGCATCTGTTTTTTTCGTTTCTTCCAAGGCTGACTTGGGAGGCTGAGTGACTGCTGTCTGACCATACACTGTACCTTGCACGTTCCAGCCAGGGCACTCATCAAAGCTGGCCAAAGACATTGGTTGTGTGGAAATGGGAGGTGGTGCCCTGTGTGTGTTGTCACGTTAAAGACTTTTTTCTCTTGAATCAAATTTGAGCAGTGCATTGGCATAGGACTCCTTCCTGCTCCGCTCTGCCCAGGCCAGTTGGCTCAAGGCTCTAGAGCTAGGCAGATACGTTTTGGGCTGGGTACATATCAGCAGTGTCCTCCCTCTCTTGAAATTCTTAGTTTTACTTGAACTGCTGTTGAAAGAGTGGAGTTATTTGTGCAGAGAACGAGGAGAATTGAAAAGAAAGAGGAGGTCAAGAGGTGCGGCTTTGAGCACACATCCAGAGCTACTCCACAGGAGGTGGTTGGAATGACAAAAATGACAAGGGTTGCAGGCTTGTCTCGTGGTGCTGCCAAGGGGCAGAGGCCAGAGCCCTAGCCTCTCCCTGAAACTGCACAGGAGAGAAAAGCCCAGGATTCCTCTGGCCCTGCAGTATGGGATGTCTGCAAAAATGGAGAGATGGGTCCCAGTGAGGCACATCACTACCTTGTACTTTCAAGGCCGAAGTTGCCCTATATCCCCTCTGGCCAGGGAGAGGTGTCTGCAGTTATTCCTTCCAGCACAGGGGAGGGCACTCTGTGCACCATTGCAGCCTGAACCCAAAGGCTCCCAGCTTTCACTAACTGCCAAGTGGATGGAGCCAAAATCGACTTTGCTTTATGATGCCAAGCCCCAGCTCAGAGGATGTGCATATATTTTTCCAAGCTACACAAATTGACACAGCAAATAGTCCCAGCCTGGGAGGAAAAGGTAAAACACTGTGACCTCATTTCAACAAAAAAACTCATCCATCATGCAGAGAAGTAATTAAAAAGCATGGTGATTAAATACATGCCAGCAAATATCTTCAAATCCTAAGTCACTCATGCCCAAAATAAGCAGTCCCTGTACACATTCGGAGGAAGAGGTAGTGCTTCGTGTTTTCCTCTTTCAGCCTGTGCAGCCCCCAAATCCTGTGCAGCCAACTTGCTTCTTTGGGCTTCAACATCAGAGGTAAAGGGTTAATTTAAGGAAGGAGAAGTTCTCTCTCTCTGGATGCTAAAAAAAATAAGGAAAAATCACAATGTGCTTGGCTGTATTGGGAATGAAGATGTTGTGTCCCAGCTTTGCATTCTGGAAATTGGCACTTTCATAACCAGGACCTGTAGTATCTTTAGTTGAGAGCTGATATTTCAAAACTGCAGATAGCACATTCCTCTGAGATTTAGCAGCTGCCTTCAGGAAGGTGTTCTGTATTCTCTTCTCCTCATTTTTATTTGGTTTCTGACTCTCTTTTTGCTACAGATGAAACAATAGACCCAGAGCTCTAACTTTTGAGAGAGTCAGACGTATTCATATTCTGAATTGGATTCACGTAGCATAATAATGGGTTAAATCAAAACACACACAAAACCAAACATCCCTGTGTTCTAACAAAGTTTGGTTCCAGATGCAAACATCGTATCTAAATTAAATTCTTGTTTCCCCACTACTAGCCAGAAACCATGGTGAGATAAGTGAAATCAGATGGGGAAAAAAAGGAGGCTCAAATTTATGGCAGAAAATTTCTCAATGTAACAGCGTATCTTTGGCTGCCCTGTCAAGGAAGGAAAGAAAGGAATATTTCTGTCTACTCCCACTTTGCAACTGGCTAGGTGCACTAACTTTTTTTTTTGCTTTCTTCTGAATGAGTTGACTTTTGCTGGAAGCAGAATACTGGCATGATATGGTACAAGAAGGCTATGTTCCCAACTGCCTGGCTTCTCCTACGGGGCAGATCAAACATGGCTTTCAGGTGAAGTGCTGCCTGCCTTCTCTGTCTTGTGCTCTGTTACTAGCAATGATGGGCTTGGGTAGGAGCTGTTAGGAGGGCCTTGAGTCTCACTGTGACCAAAGTCTCATGCAGTTGTGGAAAGCAGACTATATGACAGGGTATACCACAGGGTCAAAGAATGGGCCTGATGGATATCGTAGATGGCAGGGGAGAGGGAGGATAAGTCTACTATGTGCTTGCCCTGCACAAATTCATGTCATCATGGCTGGGGAAGTTCAATTCCAGAGCTATTTGTGTTTAAGTGAAAAGAAACAGAAAGAGAAAATCTGGTGGCAGAGAGGGAAAGTACCATGCGTCAGGCTGGAGTTGAAAGGAATACATAGGTGATTAATGTCTGAGGCCTTGGTACACATATGGGGTGTTACAAACCCCTTTGTTCCCTCAGCACCTTCTCAGGGTCACAGGAAGCCTGCAGGAGTGCCAGGAGTGCACCTTCAGCCCAAGCAGACATACATGGTGGTCTTTATCCCCATTACAAGAACAGCAAGACCGAGACCTAGAGTCACATGGTGGGTCTGGTTGTCTCTTGTGACTGTTGTACAGGGGTGCGACTCCATTAGCTGCAGAAGATCCGTTCTGATGTGTGACTATGTGTGAAAGGGGAATGATGCTGAGTAAGCCCACAGCAGAGCGGAGCAGACAGCTGAGGACGTGTGACGGCCGAGCACACCTTTGTGTTGTGGCTTTGCATTGTTCCTTCCATCTGTATTGGAAAAGGTACATGCATGAGTTCCAACGAGCAGCAGCTTGGCAGTGTTTCCACTTCCCTCGCACAGCTTCAGCTGGCATCTCCTCCCCCTTTATCTGAGCACAGCTTCTCCTTGCACAAGACACCACGCACTCGTTGCGGCTGCGCGGGAGCGAAGCCTGGAGCCCCCCCTTCCCCCCGGCCTGGGCTCCCAGGACAGACGCCGTCAGCTGTCCCGTACTCCCGTTTACCACGAGCCCCGTCCCTGGGTCTCCCAAAGTGCGTCTTAAGTTTCTGGCAGGAGGGCTTGGGTGACCCAGAAACAGACCTTCTGCCCGCCCCGGCAGCCCCACGTTGTGCGTGCCTAGGGCTGACCTTCCCTGCCCTTCGGCCTCTGCCCTTTCCGCCCGACCTTGTGGGATTATTCCTGCTGTGCCTTCTACAGGAGAAGGCCCCTGGGCTGCGGCTTTAGTGTCAAGGGTGACCCTGAGAGGAAAGAAGAAAACGGCCCTCCAATGACTTGCTTTTGTGGAGGGCAGTAATCAATACCCGGGGCACCCAGCTGAAGTGCTGGAGGAAAAGCACGTTAACCCTCCATGCGCTGACCTCCCCAGGCCGCCATCTTCCCCCCACAGCACGCTCCGCACGGAGGGCCCTTCTCAGTCCTTAAGAGAGCAAATCTTGCCTGTCCTGCCCTATTTTCTAGTTTTGGCCTGAAGAACAAGGCGGGATTTTTGCTGGAGTTTATCCCTGCCCTATCCTTGCCTGCTGGGAAGGTTGGCTGCGGGTAATGGGAAGAGCGGCTTCCTTGATTACTGCACCACAGACCAGGGGCGCTGGAAGGGGGAAGCAGGGGGGATTTTTTGTTTGTTTGTTTGCTTTTCCCTGAACCCTGAAGCTCTGGGCAGTGCTGAAGGCAGACGTGACGGACAGGATCTGGTTTTGCACATTCTCCCTCCCCTTTCCCGGAGGAGTGGGGCTTGTGGCCCCGGCAGCCTTTTCAGGCTCTGCCAGCGGGGGAGTGAGAAACTAGGCCCACAGGTTGCATCAGGGCTCTTTTTCTGGTCATGCTGGTTGGTTATAATGAGAAAATACTCCAAATTCCTAGTGAAAAATCCTTTCTTCTTTTCATTATTACTGGGCCAGACAAGCTAAGCTAGCACTGGAGCGCTGAATGGCGGCTGGCTGGTGGTGCATGCAGCAGTGCCAGGGTGGGAGGCAGGACTCCTGAGTCCTCACCCCAGCTTTGCTCTGTGGTGTTTTATATAAACCTCAAAAAATCACTTAACCTGCTGTACGTTCTGTCCCAGTGAGCGGATCTAGGCATGAAATAGGATCAGCGATACAATCCCAAATGTTTAAAAGCTCAGTTTTTAGCTCACATGTGTAAAATGATCTTGCAGTGAAAGATACTGAAATGCAAAGTGGTGGGACTGTCTCAGACTTGATTTCTGAGCAAAGCTGCTTTCAGATGCAGCAGCACATACAGTGCTGAAGCACAAAATGTGCTTCATTGTTTGAATTCCTCCTCCTCATCTTTTCCAGAAATTTAACATACATTCTGGACAGTAAGTTAGATCCAAAACAGATGAAGACTGAGGCATTAGCAGCAAGGTGTGACTAGAGGTAGTCAGCAATGCAAGTTGTAGAGAATGTACCATTTAAATCTTATTGGTGGACTGCAAAGTGTAATGAATTAATATTTATGAAAGATTTTATGATTTTTCAGCTGCAAACCCCAGTATATGTTGAATGGTTAACAGACTAGTGATTGAGACATGGAGACACCCTGTAAAGTCCCCACAGTCTCTGAACAGAGAAGATTTATCTTGGTTTACGTCTGAGTTGACTTCTCTTTGCTTCTTAGGGATTTTTTTCTTTCTTTTTTTATGTGATTTGAATCATTACTTTAACTTCTGGGAACTCTGAGAAGCATGTTTTCTTTTCCCTTGGGAGATCGATGCTAAATTTCTTACAGAATTGATTTGATCGATACAAAATCAACAGGGAAACTAAAGCTCTTATTCTTACTATAGGTGCACTCTATCTGTGGGGGGCTTACTTAAGAGCAGAATGAAGGATAGGAGTTTGTGGATCCAAGATTTGTGTATATCCTATATTGTCAATCTGTGACCTGTTATGTGGACATAAACTTCAATTCCTTCCCTGTTTGCTTCCTATTTTCCCTTTTATTTTAATTTGCGTTTCAAATTACAATTTTCTTTAGCCTTCTTTAAATATTTTAAAAATATTAATTAGCCTCACAGTAGTCCTTCTAGGTAATAAATGTTTTAAAAGTAAAATCTTTTACAGGTGGGAAAACTGAGGTACAGAGTATTAAATAATATTAGTTAGTGGATTCAAAAATATTTCAAAACTTTTAAGTACCTTTCCTTGTCAGCCTGTATTTTATATTTTAATAACAGAGGAACTTCTTTGAGTATTTTCTAAATGAAAAACTTTACCTGTGTGATGATGGGCAAGGAGCAGATAGTGAACGTAGTTGTTTTAGAGGAAATCCTTGGGAATTCCAAGTACCCGTCATATCTCCAGATGGCCTGTAGGCCATGTTTTATATTGCAGTATTTCCATTGTTTTTTTCAAGTAGTTTTGAGACATTTCCAGATGTCCTGATTGGAAGAGGGGCTGCTAAAGGTTGAAGACCAGATTACCACTCTAAAGGTATAAGAATCTCGTGGAAAAAAATCATACCCGACTTTCTTTTGGTGCTTATGTAGCCCCTATAAGCATAGTATCTGAACATCTCGTATGTATTTAAAAATAGAAATAACAATAACAAACCCTCTGTCTCTCTCTTCCTTCCCAGCCTGTAAGTGAAATAGCTTGATTTGTTCAAAGGACTTTTTCCTTGTGGATTCTAAATATTTAGCTGTGGTTTTGCACAGTTTATCTACTGTTCCATTACTCCACTGAGAGGGGGAAAGAAAGATGCCATTTCCATTATTTCGTAGAACTCGAAAAGCCACAGTGTTACGTGTTCTCTCTACTGATTCCCATGTAGAGCTTAACCAATACCATTCCCAGAGCTGTGCATTCATTGCTCTATTGATGCACAACCAGGGATGTTTTGGCAGGATTCAGTGTTGTGTAAGCCACGTGTGATGTTAAAGGAAAGCTGCTATATATGTTAATTGCAGCCATTCACAGGATGGGTGTGGAGATTTAATATTTGCTTGTAGAATATGTTTGAGAAATCATTATATTCCCTTATTAAGACCCTGTGAACTCGATAAAGTAACATTATGTTAAACAAGGGTCATTTTTCTCTGTTTTGTCTATATTTCTGGCCTCGATGTAAAGCACACTGGCTGTTTTAATAATCAGCTGGATTTCTGATTCAAATTTCTGTTTTCTCCTTTGAGGTAACAGTGTGTACAGCCCCGTGTTTTCCACATTAATTATTGTTTAAAAAGCACTGTACAGGATTGCAAAGGAGTTTCCTGAAGACACTGAAATTTATAGCAACTGTTATCCCTTTTCCTATGGGACTTTGTCAAATTTTCATATGTCAAATTTCTTATATTTGTCTCCCTGAAAAGATCTGAAGGTCTTCAACTGAACCAAGTAATTTGTAGTCACTTGTGCTGGGGGAGGTGGCTCATTATTTAGTAAGCAAGACACTGCATGAAAGTGAACTCAAACCTCTTCAAATCATCCCAAATGCAGTGACTACTGAAAGTAAAGCTTGAGGCCATAAAGATGTACATCACACTGTGATCCTAGTCCTCAGAGTTGGATGCTCATGTGTCCGTGGCCTCAGGCATCAGAATATGGCCATGTTCCTTAAGAGTCACGGTCTAGATCAGTGCTTTTTTGGCTGTCAGAGTTGTTTGAATATCCTACATCAGGGAGCCATGCAGACCTTGACGCTCTCTGCCACTGTGACAGCAGTCAGTTCTTTTGATACAGCATGATAATTGCTAGTGTGTCTAACATTTTGCCTCTTCTGCAGGCATCACCTCTATTTTTGTTTGTTTGACTAAGCAGCAGGATTTTTCTTTGGCATTTATTTGAGCTGAGGAATTCAGATGGCTGGGAAAGAGTGCTATCAGTTTTTGAAGGCAGTATATAGTTAGGCATCATAAATGCTCTTCTGATATCCAAGGGTGCTGTGTCTCACACATTTATACATGTCTAATGGTATGGTGAAGATAACTGAGCCATGTGGGCCTCTGTGGTTGCAGAAGTGTCTCTGTGTACCATGACCCTTTGGGAGGAGAAGGAATGTGAGACGAGTCTTGGTCTTTTATGTTCGCATGCAGCAGAGTGTTAAACTGAGACAGCAGCATTTTGTGCTCAGTAGAGCTAAAGACTGCTGAGAAATGCTAACATCTGAGTACTTCCTACCCCTTTCCTTAGAAAGGGGTAGAATGCAAAATAAATTTCCATAATAGAAAATATTTCTCCTTCAGAAGAGTCACATTATTTCCAAGTTACACAATCTAACAGTAGGAAAAAGTAATTAAGAAAAACACACAGTTCCAGAAACAGGACCCAGATACTTGTCTGAATGTATTATCTCTAGTTCGCTTTATGAAAAATCTGACTTTCTGACTTTCCCATAAGAACCTCTGTGATATTTCCAGTTCCTTTATACCATTAGAAACATAACATTTTCTTCTGTCACCCAAAGAAAGATCTCATAGCTAGTAACAGAGCTATCAGTGTTTAAGTGGAAACTTCAAAAAATGTTTTCTTTTTGTAAGTTAGTTCTGCCAATATGTCAATTTTTCTGTCATTCTTTACTGAAAATACAGGATATTTGCTGCTTCTTGTCTGTGTCTTTTGGTTAACCTGCTTGTGGTCTCTAATCATGCATTTCTGGTTTGGGAAATGATTCTCCTTCTTCTTTACAAATTCAAGCATGTACAAATACTCCATCAGGAGTCTGCCTGCCTGCTCATGTGTACAAAAATGCAAAATTACTCCCATTGCTATTCTCCCAAGTCCTTTAGGTACACCATCTGTTTGGGGACCTATTTTGAAGTCACTCATGATAGTAAGAACCTCTGAGTGACTGACTTACGGAGAGTTAGGTGGGTGGCTTGGTTTGCCTTTATTGTCACTCATCTTGCACCGGCCTTCTTTGCCCATGTGTACTCTTTCCCACCATTGCAATAACCTTCCCTTTCCTTTGCCTTCCTTTCTCTCTTTCCACCTGGTTCCAGACACCAACACCAAACACTTCCTCTCTACCTCGGAGGCAAACCTTGCTTTGTTAAGTACTTGGGGTATGGGAGTAGGAACTTCATGAATTCTAATGCTACCTCTGACACCCAAATGTTGGGCAAGATGCTTTAACTTTCATCTCCTGATTGTTTTCCTGGGTGGCTAAGCAGGAAAATAATTCATAGTTAAATGCTTTGCAGAGTTCCGTGGGCTTAATTAGATGTTGGTCTATGAGCTACCAACATTAAAAATACAGGCAACAGTATGGGTGCTGAGGATTTTAACCACAAACATCTCTTTCAGTGTCTCTCTTAGTCTTTTAACTTAATTAACAGAAGTTAATCTTTTAACTTCATAACTTAATAGTCTTTACAGGTTAGAGTTTGTGAAAGGCACCGTAGCACATCTTCTGAAAATGTAATTGTGCATTATTATAGTTATGGCTAAGAAATTTACTTTGTGCATTAGCAGAACAGGAAAGTAAGGATACTTTGCCCTTCTCAACTACTTGGCTCTAAAGCACCCAAGCCCTGCAATTTGGTCGTGCACCCCACTGGTATGCCTCACGTAGTACGAATGAGAGGTCCTTTTGCCTGGATGAATAGGGCACTGCCAGCTTGCAGACATGTTTTAGCCATAGATCTCAAAGAACTTCACCAAGAAGGGCACATACATTTATCCTCATTTTACAGTAGAAACCATGTAATACAGTACAGGGTAGAATGTGGCATTTGCCAACAGGGTGTCCCTGGGTCCCTTCTCCCTGCTCTGACAAGTAGGGGTGCAATAGAGGTATCTGCATCCTTCACTTTATAATATGGAGAGAGAATGATAGTGGTCCTTTAAGCAAGTCTCTTTATACTCATTGCTTAAATCAAGGGAGATGCAGAAAACTATAGCATAAGTAAGGAGTGAATTAGTTTTCTAATTCTTTCATGTTTAATTACTTTTGCTATTTCTAGCAACACAGGTAAAAGTACTTTAAGATATACATCCAGTTGCACACAGCACATGCATAGCCCTTCCTGACTGACGTTGCATGCATTACAGGGCAGCAGAAATGAAACCACCGTGAGTCTCTGTAAGATTATAAATGGCGGAGGACTGAAAGGGTTAAGAAAACCCCCTCTGCATATACCTGGTATATAAAACTGTCATGTAATCAAATGAGAGGAATGCACTCCACTGTGTACATTAGCAAACACTCCATGCCGGCTGGCTGGCAGAGGCTCAGGGTTTTCAGTGCTGCCTTGCACTACAAAGCCCTTCTTTGTTCTCTCTGCTCTGTTTTAAATATCTGATGACTATTCCACACCATGTCAGTGCCAAATCCCCAGCTTCACTGCAAACTCTTTACAACAGCACATTGTAGGCAGATTGGATGGGGATGGGCTGGTGCAGTGTGGGTATCTCCCCTTTCTTTGCTTCTCAGGCAGGTCCTCTCACCAGCTCTGCCATCTCCCTGTAATTTCTGTAGCCCCTTGTGCAGCCACCTGGATAGTTTTCAAAGCCAGAAGAAGTAACTTGGGAGTGCAGAAACTGAACTTAGATCCTGACATGGCAACAGCACTCCACAAGTGTGCATCAGGATGGGTGTAGTCGAGGTTCAGCCAAGGAAGGGCAAACGAATCAAAGAGTGTTCTTGCAACAAATATTTTTGTTGAAACTTGTTGTGCCTATACTGTTGTTGGCTGGATCTTGCCTGAGCTTGCTAGCCAAGTGGGATTGGGCTTTGTAAAAATTAGATGAAAGATTTCCTATGAACATGCACACAGAAAGGCAGGAAGCGATGCTGATGATTCAGGAGATGGTGATGTTCCTTCTTGATTTGGAATTAAAGTACTTCCCTGGAAGGATATTAACACAGCAGCACACATCTCAGCCCCTGTCAAATGAGATGTTAAAACAGGCTCTCATCACTTCCTGCTCATTAAGGATGCTTTTTCATACGACTTATACTTTAATTAGAAAGGGGATGTTCTAGCTTTCTGTACAAGGCACTTAGGTGGTATTTTGCCTCAGCTGCTATATTGATGCTCATTCTGCACAAAAGATGTTTTTTCATTCCAAGAATCCTTGCTTGAGTACATGAAAACCCACAATAATAATATGACATCTTCTTTTTATTCCTAAACCTACTAATTCTGTTAATGAAGAATAATTCTATTTTTCTGAATGGAGTTAATGTTGTTTCTTACAATGTGTTGGGATTTCTATGCATAGACGCCGGGGTAGAAAATGAACAGTAAGCTTTCTGAGTTAAGAGAAGATTTTATGCAAGATTATATCAGTGGTGCTGCCCACTTTTGGCAATTAATGTGAAAAGAAGCTAAGCTGCTCAGTTTCCCATTCTGTTTCTTGTTTCCTTTCCTGAAGCTCCTTGGCATCCAGTAGTGGTGTGCTGGAAACTCAGCCGTACAGTGGGTGGCTGCAGTGCCTTCTAAAATAAACAAACCTGTTTTCATTCAAATTTCTTCATTTCACATGCAAATATTTCTTAGTAGGCTTAGTAAGAAACCCTTTCTAAAGTAAAACCTGTTTATTAAGGGCCACTTGAAGGTGCATTGTAACACTTTTGCTTAATCATTTAAAATCCATGAAAGCTAAAATCATTGAAAGCAAGGTTTACAGCATTGCAGAAGCTTATGCAAGGCCATATTTGCTACTAAAGCTCTTTGGCTTAAATAATCCCATTTGGTGCCCACTCTGTATAATTGATTGTATGTCGGAATCCTTCAGGGAACTTGCAATGGCTGCTTAGACTATGCAAATGCAGGCACTGTTGTCTTTGCCGTGTTTGCCTCCCTAGTACAGGACTGAGTATAAATAGGAATTAATTTCTCAATGGTAAAGTATTAATATGTGGTGAGGAGGTGTTATTGTCATTGTACTCAGAAGAGATACAGCAAAAGAGTTGAAGTGGTATATAGAAGTCTGTACCGGGTCAGAAATTGAATCCATATGCCATATGATCCAGTCTGATGCCTTATTCATTAAACCATTTGCTCTCATATTATATAGTTCCTTCCATCACATATAGAGTCCCAAGAAAGTTCACAAACAAAACCCTGTCCCATCAGGCAGAGAGCGATGAGCGAGTGTCTCACTTTTCAACACATAGCAGGGGCTATAAATAGTGTACAGGTCCTTTTTAAAAAAAAAAGAATAAAATACCATGGGCCATTTCTAATGTTCTCCCAGAGTTTGGTGGAAACCCATTTAATGAGTGGTATTTTCCCAAAGGGAAAACAGTTAGCCTTTTTATGATACTTTGAAGAGATTCCTGCTTTCTTTCCTTGCTCCAGTGTTTTGCTGTAACCCCACAGAGATAATCCTTGGGCAGAGCGTGGCCATCCAGTTGGTCTTGGTCAGTTCACCACAGATGAATGAGCAAGAGCTCCAAAAGAGACTGACACTAGAGAAATCTTTTACTTTGTGCACCAGATTATTTTCCAAGGATTTTCCAGACCATTTTTTCCCTCTTTCTCCATTTTCACACGTCACTAACTGCTTCCTCTCAGCGTTCTGCTTCAAAACCATTGCATATAGCTAGTGCTCACCTAGTTGTTTGTGTAGCTGTGCTGTAGCAGAGGGACACACTTCTGGCAGGGAGGTAATAACTCTCTCATTTACTGTTGTTTGTTTTTTTAAGTCCATTATCACTGTATTTACATGGCAACTTTGACCATCTTAGCACAGCGAGATAGTTATCTTGCTCTTCCAGGTTTACCATTTACTGGAACTGATTACAGAAAATCTGGGTTTTGAGGGACAAAGACCAGTACCTTGCCTTGCAGGTGGGTGCCTGTGTCCTTTTGTGCAGGCTGTGAGGAAAAAAGGTAAAGTCAGAACTGGAAGGACTTGGGAAATGCTCCAGCTGTAAAATGCTCCAAATGTAAAATTATTTGTTTCCCACAAGAAGCAAGTTGCTCTCCAGGGGAGGAGTGCAGCTGGCAGAAACCAAGGGAATCTGCAAAGATTTGCACCAAAAAAGAAGCAGTTAGCCTAAGTAAAAAGAAGGCTGTGTTAAAGAGCTGACTGTGTTTTGTTAGGAATGACCGAAGCAGGCTGTTTTCCTGGCAGTCATTGTTTGGTGGAGCTGAAAGAATGAGCCAGGTATTATGCCATTACTTTGAGATGGGACATTTGGGAGAAATTAAATAGATTTGCTCACTCCCAAAATACTTCTGGGCCTTAACTCAAGAGTAGGGAATTCAGCAATGGATGTAGAGCCAGAGTAACCAGGAAGGTCAAGAGGTATTCATGATTCAAGGTGATTCAAGCTGAGCAAGGGGTGATCACTTCATGCAGAAGTTCTCTTTTTGCTGCTAGTGAGGATGCTGTGCTCCTGTGTCCCACAGAAAGTGTGCAGGTCCCATTTTCTGCCAGGCAGGTTGAATGTCATGTGGGTTTTGTATCCCTTTCTAATTTGGTTGTATATGCAGACAGCTTCTTGTTGCCATTCATTGGAAGATGCAATCCTGATGAAATCCTGCTGCCATACTGATCGTGTAGTGTCATCTGCTTCCTTCTAAACCAGAACCTCCTGCTTTCAGATTTTACCTGTCAAAGTGGCAGATGCTCTTCTAACTACATATCTCAGTTTCCAGTTTTTCCTGGCATCTAACTTCCTTGGTTTTCCTGTGAGCTCAAATCTTTGGGCCCAATCTTTTGAGTCCTGTGAGTTCCCATGTAAGTCAGTCATTGCATAGTGTGGGCACAGCCAGGCTCTCTCTTGCCTTTTCTCCAAACACCAACCGAGTGTAGATCTTCTGTGAGCTGGTAGAAGTTGAACTGGATGAGAAGAAGAGCAAATGAATTTAAAATTCCCAATATGTACATGTAATGGATGAGCATCTCAGTGCAATCCCAACAAAGAGCCCCAGCTGACCCAAGAACAAAAAATTCCCTGGACTATTTCAAGTGACAAGATCCTTCCCTTCTTTGCAGTGTAAAGTGCATGCTTGCTAATATGTGGGTGGTGTTGGGGGTTTACTGTGTGAAGATTTGTTTTCTTTGAGAGTATGACCATACTGCCCCGAGGAAGAAAAAGATTTCAAGTGGCCTTTCTCCACTTTGTTGGCAAGTCAGCCACTGTATCTCCCAGGATAACAGGAGTGCCTGATACACTGAGCAGATGAGCCTTGAAGGATGTGAGGAAAGCTACTATACTGGGATCAATAGCATACTTTTTCCTTCTGTAGCATGTAAACATTTGACCTGATAAATACTAGAACTTCCTCATCTGCTTCTTCCTTTTTACTTCTCTTTAAAGAACATCTAAATCCCCATATCTATACATGCTTATGGAGAAGTCTGTCTGTGTATGTTTCCTGGGGAAGTCCCATCTATGTTTGCTTAGGAAATCAGAAATTTGGATGTAAGAATGTTGGGGAAAGTTTTTCATTGAGTCCGTTTACATTTAGCTGAAATAAATTGAATTAGATTACCTACTGCAGTTAGAAGAAATAGAGTTTTACCTGTACCAGTGACATGTGAGTTACAGTGTACTCCAGGCTGTGCTGAGGGGACCTCTGCTCATTAATAGGATGTTTTTAATGTGTTCTTATTGTTTTGACCAGCTCTTACAGAATAACACTTCCAACAACAATCTCTGTTTAAATGCCCTCTGAGGTGTGCGTATTCACAAGGGCAGTGAGCGGGGGAATGCATTCAGTTGTTCCTTATTTTAAATAGGCATGCTTTTCACTTGATCAAAATCGGAAGGAAGCATCCCTTGACAGTGAATCTACGAGGCTGCTCATTTTGAGCAGAGACAACGTTTTGTTCCTGGGACAGACTCTGAGTACGTTCTGCTTGTGTGGTGCTGAGTCAAGCAGCAGCCATCTGTAGGAGCGGCAGAGCTGAAGGTCAAGGAACAGACTCTGCAGGTGTCTTCCCCCAGGGAACTTTTCATACCTGCTGTTTGGTGCTAGGTAACCTATTACATAAGCGAGAGATTTGCTCTTCTGACGAATGTTAATGATCCTTAAGGATTGTATCGTGTTGGCAGGGATGATTTAGGAGGATTCAGAGTGAATGTGAGAGGCAAAAGGCAGCCTTCATCTACTGCCATATGTTGGATGGTGCTGTTTGACTACGAAGGTGTCTGATCTTTCTCCAAAACATCAGTGATACAACCACTCTCCAGTATTAATGAATAAATCAGCAAGGAGTATATATTTTCTTTTCCCCTTTCTGCCTATTTTTAAATGGATTTGAACCTGATGGAAAGTACTGTAGTGACAGCCTTGGTGATTTCACTCTTCTATTCCAAAACAAAGATGCGTAGAAACTATGGCAATGCAGACTGCACTGACATGGGGGGAAGGACATGCCTTTTCAGATGCCTGGTACCCACTGAGACGTGGTCTGGAGTGGACCTGGCTTGTGATTTGCTCTTCTGTCGCTGGGAACAAGAGAATGGAGGGGAAGACTGTGCTGTTGTACTTGGCAGCGGGACAGTACACCAGCTTTTGAAGAACTGACTGCTGCTACAAAAAAAACCCTACGTAAGATGGTTGCATGATATCTTTTTTCATCTTCTCTCAGTAATGCTAAAGAATCAAAACATACAGTAAGTGAAGTCCAATATTAGGTTGGAATGATCTGGACACATGAGGGCTCCTGGTATTGAAAGAATAACTGCACTCTGTTGTAGGGACAGATTCCTTTTATGGAGCTGCCTGAAATCTTTGGATTTTGAGCCAGGACTAATTTGGCCCTTGCCTTCGAGTCAGCTCATACAGTCACACAGTCTATTATATAGTTAGAAAACTTTTTGCTCTACCAAAGATCCCTCAGGATCTGTCAGTGAGTATTTCTAATATCTGCTCTACCTGTTCCTGCTAGGAACAAAGCACTGTACCGCTGGCAACTCAATACATCCTATACAGAATTATTTTCAAATTTATTTTTTTTGCTGCTGCTGGAATAGCATCGTACAGAACCCAGCTTTCTGGAGTGGAGAGGTAGTGCTGACCTTCTGACCCAGAAACCCACCCCAGCCTTACAAGGCAGTCTATAACAGTGTGCCATAGATGGCCCCAGAGCGAGCACAAGGCATTAATTCACTGGAGCAGTTGTGCTGACATCCTGGACCGTGAGAGCGCAGCTGGGGCAGTTTAAGAGCAGCAGTCAGGTTCCAAGAGGGAAGCCAGGCTTTTATTATTCACACTACAGTCACCTATTGTTTTGCTTCTTGTTTTTCTAAAGTTATTTAGACGTGTCTGGTGGGCAGGAAAGTGAAAGACTGGGAGTGCCAGCTCCAGGCAGCCGCAGCACTCCCAGGTACTCTGCAAACTTCCTCCTCGCAGCTCTGTTCCTGCCGTTTCCCAACAAAGCTCTTGCTCCTGCCTATGCATTTGCTACTGAATCTCACAACCAAAGGACCTTCATCCTGGCCTGCACACGTTCGGCTAATTTCAGGGTGTAATCCCACACAATGCTGCCAAATCATCTCATGTTCAGTCAAAAGCAGCCAGGCCAGGATGTGTTTTAAAATGAAACTGCAAATAGGGCTTAATTATACAGTGTTCTGTAATGATTTTATGATAGCAGCTGAAGGCTGGCATGACCCTTTCGACTTTCATTTCAGCTAGGATCTTGGACAGAAGTGAATACATAACTGGAGTCTCATTTATTAAATGACTCTTCATAGCTTCAAAAGGATACTATAAATGAAACCAGAATACTTAATATTTGTTAGCTGAATAGATCTCAACAATTCTGATTCTCTGGTCTATTAAGCTGTGTTAAAGTATAAAATGGCCTTAGAGCAGTCAGCTACCCAGCAGAGAATTCCTCCTGCTTAGGGTTTCATTGATGAGAACAACCAGCTGCCCATTCCCTCCCCTGTAGATGGGTATAAGAAAACAATTTGAAATAAATCTTTGTGTACTTTATCTTCTGCTGGATTAATTCTTTGGGGTAGTCCTATTACGAATGAGAGCTAGGTACCTCGGTGCCAAGTATCTGCAACTAGCTTCTCTCCCTGTGCCCTGACTTCTCCTCCAAGCCACTGTCAGAATGGAGAAACAATTTTTACCATATTAAAAACATTTGAATCATTTCTGTTATCACAGAACTCATGACAGTTCCACCAAGATCCAGAAGCTGATGTTATGCTATCATCGAGGTCTTGGGACCCCATTCTTTGCTGGTATAATCTGCAGGGAGGAATTTGGGCTGTAGCATAAATTATGTTTTAGAGAATCTGATCACTCTCTGGATTCCTGTGCCAAAATTTCCTGTTAGACCACTCAGGGTGACACCTTTCAGTTTCCCATGCTCAATAAAGGTAATCTGGTGATAAATAATCAACCCACCTGATGGTGGAGGTGGGGGTTATCTGGTGTTTACATAGGGGACACAGATAGAAAAAGAAAGTTTTGTTTTGCTTTTTTTAAGCATTCTAGATTGATATCTCCAGCTTTCTAAATATAACATGCAGTTGGAGGCTCCTCTGCAGCCTCAGCAAGTCTCGGCCCCTAATTGTGCCTTGCTTCTTCCACTGCAAAACTGCTGTGATTGACTTCTATTTGAGAATTTACTGAGAAGCTGGAGTGATTCATGCAAACAGCTTGGTTGCAACAACATATATAAATGTGTTTCTTCTTTCTGCTGCTAGTTGTGATCTTTCCCTCCACAAAATAGGACTCTTTGGGGCTGGTAGTGACCAGCAGAGTCACTGTACAGTAGAAAAAAATGTCTTATCTCTGCAAGGATAAAAGTACTGTCCTTTTTTGTGCATCCACTCCTTCTCCATAGTAGGAAAATTGCTGGCTGCTGCTGGTGGAGAGTAGCAATGGGTGTAGATGAGCCACTGGTGAAAAGGGTTTTCCGTTCAAGGGCAAATTGGGACGAGCAGTGTTTGGCACTACTCGGAAACCAGACACAGAAATCTGCAAGGCTGCAGCAAAATCACGACTGGTGCCAGCACGTGTTATTGGCATCCTGCAACAACAGCAGGTATGCTTCTCAGTGTGCAAAGGTCTCAGCTAGGCCAAAGCAAGTGTTCTCCAGTCCTGTTTTTCTGCCAATCACTATCAATACTATAAATAGATGCTTTGGAGTTTGTTTCTGGGAATATTTTGCACTTAGAAGGTGCTACATTAATAAAACCAGGCATTAAAGTTTGTAGCCACAAACTAAGGCCAAGATTTCAGGATACATTTTCATCAGTTGAATGTTATTGCTGTCCTATCTACTCCTCTGCCTGTGCACATTACTGTGTGATCACATCTGTGTGATCTTGATGTGAGCCACATCAGGGAACATTAGGGTTTTGGAAGGTTTTTGTCTAATCAAGCTATCCCTAAAACAGTTTGTTTCCTTTATTTGTGCCACAGCTGTGTAGGGAGTTGTGCTGCACTAAGGGTGGGGAGATGCACCATGCATGAATGTGTCAATTTTGATTTAAAAAAAAAAAAAAAGAGCATATAAAAGAAAAATCTTAACTCCCTGAACTACTCACATTTCATCCCTTCTATCATGAGTGCTGGTTGCAAAGGTAGATTTCTGGTTTGAAGAATTAATAGCATGCCAGGGCTAATAGACTGGAGATTCACGGACAATGTGTTGAATTCCCCGGACTGCTGGTGCTGACTCCTACCAAAACCAGTGGGAGTTTGTAGGTATAGCGAGTATACCTAGTACTGTAGGAATACTTATAAGTAATTATATTTACTATTTCATTTTTGGAGAATCTTGAACAAGGAAACAACCAATGCTCTTTACCAAAGATAGTTGTTTTAAGATATGTGAGGGCTCACTTTGTACTCGCTTCTTTCTACCCTTTTCACATCATTGCTGGTTTACAAAGGTACTGTTTATGGATGAGGGATGCTTTGAGCTTCCTGCGTGCCACTATCTCTGCCATGAATGTAGGTGATATGTTGATGGAGCACATTACATTTTTATTCCTAGCTAAATAATACCAAATCTAAAGTAAGTATCTAATCTGTTGGCATTACCTTGCTAATAAAGAGCCTGGTGGAGTTAGATGAGTTGAGTTGGAAATGTTTTACCTCCATTTTTCTCTAAGTACAGGTTGTAATCAGTGCCTGCAGAAGCTGATCCTGCAGTGTTTTGGCCAGTTCAGTCTTACATGCCCAAAGCAACAGTTTTTTTGCCTTTTCTTCTGCAAAGAGTTTACGCTTTTTGAGCTCTTGCTGTGCATGCTGTCTGTGGGAAGTGTCTGCTCACACCTGGGGGAAATACACAAAGCAAAGTGCCTTTAATTGCTTCTGGAACAGTACAGAGAATTGTTTAGACTAGATTTACTTTTCTGATTTGTGCTTAGAGACAGAGCTGACCTCTGCCAGAACTACAAAGAGCACCCAGCTGAGGCTGTTAACATCTCTTACGAAACAGTTCAGGAACGAGCCTCGCTCACTGCCCAGTGCTGTAGTGATTACAGTAAATCCTCATCTTCTGCTGACTTCAGCAGGGTGTCTGCAGACAGCAGTTCTGATTCGAATGGGACCTCAGAGCCCAAAGAATGTAAAACATGTATCAAAGTCTACTTGGTCATAATAGCAGTTTTCTTTAGCAGCTTTTATTTATAATACCTCAAACTGATATGTTTTACCTTGAAAACACGATGTGTTTGAGTGATCTATTTGAGGGAAGTGTGAGGAAGAAAAAACTCCATGTCACCTTTAATGAGAGCAGCAGCGTCGTCTTGTCTTTTGTCCTGGGCACTGTGATCTCAGCTGGTGGGACAAACCAGGCCCCACCACAGAGCTCTGCTCCAGTCTCTGTGCTTTACCAGTTAAGTGTCTGTATTTGCCCAGTCCTTCTATCAACTTAAAGGTTGATACAATGATTTACAGGACTGTTTCTAACATTGCCTTTGCACACTGCATCATAGGCATTGCTGCAGTTTCTGTTTGTTAAGTCTCTGTAACCATTATCTCAATCATTTTATTCAGCATCCTTGTCTCCTGGTTCTGTGAATCCTTTATATTGCCCTGTGTCCCCTCTGCTCAAAGGGGAGGGGGAGGAAGCAAAGCGGAACCCATCCTTTCTGATGCTGGAGAGGTATGGCTCTAAAAAAGAGATACAGTGCTTCTCTGCATTGGAAAAAAGTTCACTGTTTTAAATTACACTAATTTATTGTTATTACTGGTGAAGAACATGTGAACATGCTGCAAAATAGGTACCTCAGTTACAGTTCTGCACTTCTGTGGGTAGGTTTGGCCTTGCTCTAGTTCACGTACACGTAGATCACAAATGCTGGTACATTAGTTGGCAGAGTCTAGCCTAGAAACTGCATATTTAATAAAACAAGGAACAAGATCTCTCCTCTCACCCTTAGGGACAGTGCTGTAGGACATATGAGTAATACAGCTCTCTAATACATAGAGAGCCGGCGAGAGTGCACCTCAAAAGCAGCCTTTACCTGCACATGAGGCACGAGAACTCTAATTTAAAGAGACAAAACTTGCAATTTACAAATAGGAGGATATACAGGTCCCTACAAATGTTAGCTGATGTTGATGATGGAGCCAAATGGAAAATGGCTGCTGGTTTTTTACTTCCTCCCAAACTGCCTGTTTCAGAAAAACATCTTTATTATTAATTTTTTTTTGGTCAGTTATTTGGTAAAGACTGGTAGCCAAAGCAGGGAATTCTTACAAGCACTCCCTCCTTCTCGAAATGGCTGCTGCTTTGGTCTGTGCTTCAAAGGCACCGGGCTGTGCTTCACCTGGCACTGCAGGCAGCACCCAGCTTCTCCTCCCGACTCACGGGCCCCTGCCCTCCACTGTCTTTCACCAAGTTTAGGGACTTGGTGCCTGTACATGGGTAACACTTTCTGCTCACTTTTTTAATTCTCTTGGCAGCATAGTGCTGCTCAGAAGCTGAAAGCTGGATTAATTCGAACACCAGAAAATACTTTAGCATTTATGGATATGGTCATCTTTCTACTGTTTTATCAGTAATACTGTTTACTTTCATCTTGGTGATCCTTTAAACAGCATCAGTGCACCTGGTCAGCACCTCAGCTTTAATGAAAATAGATTTCATTTGTTAGTTGAGATGTCTTTTAAAGTGCTGAAGATGGAGGCTCTGGGAACCTGGGATCTCGGGTCTGAGAAACTGCCTGGAAACAAGAGTGACACTGAAGAGCTGATGAAATGTTTAAATCAAGTGAAGGGCAGAATGAAAACTGTGTAATTGATGGAAGGAGAAATTGATTGTTCAATGCTTTGTTTTTATAATCATAGAATAATGGCAGTAAGGAGTTTAGCAAGTGTTACACCATTTTCATTTTGAATGTACCACGTCTATAAAAGGCAGCCTTTTACTTGGTGCTTTTTCTGTTTACAAGTAGGTGTAGGAGGACCCGTGGTAACCTACAGATGTTTTGTTAAGAGTTTGTAACACGTTCATAATCAAGTACAGTTACACCATGAAGGACCCTTGCAGATGCAGTTATGGAAAAAGTTTCCCATGCCTAACTAAGGAACATATTTAGGCCATTTCAGGCACATAAAGGAAATGAATGTACAGCAGAGGTCAATGCCCTAACTGTTCTGTGCCAGAAATTCTTTGAGGTGGTATTTATACTCAAGTATGCATTATCTGTAGCATGTTTATAAATATGTCTGCTAACTCTATACAGCATTTCTGCTTGTAGAAGCTCTTATAATAACATATACCCCAGGGTTTCATTTATCCTTCTGGCAGCCTGATTGTTCTTTTTTCTTTATAATTCATTTAATTGTCTAACACTGGCAACTTAAGTTTTGTTCTGTTTTCTTGCTCTTTTTTGTTCCTTTCTTTTTCCCCCTCACAAATTATTGCAAGTCATTGTGCACTAAATATAGTTCTGCTTTCTGCTTTCCAGATGCTGAGAGCTTGGCTTACATCCTTATAGCATTCCAGCCTAATTCTCTTTTGCTCTCTCTCTCTCTGTCACACACATACGACTATTCAAAGCAAATTTATTGAGTTCAGTGCATCAAGAAAATCTTGATAGTTCTTTTTGTAGAACAGAGATTAAGTTTTACTAAAACTTACTCATGTTAAATTTTTGCTGGCTTTATACTTGGTAACTCTACCCTGTATTCGTTGTTGTGATGGTCCAATATATGGTTCTTGCTGAATTACATGTTTCATAAAATATTTCATCTCTGCATACATCTCACTGTGCATTTTAATTATTTAAGTTTCAAGCTTTACGGTCTGATCTAGCCAGGCAAATTTCACTTCTGGTGCAAGTGGAGTACAGTGGAGTATCAGGGCCAGCTTCAGGGGTGTTTCAGCTCAAAATGTGGAAGTTCCACAGCAAAAGTCAGTAGAGTGGAAAAGTATATAAATGTTTGAGCCACAGCTGCAGAATCAGTTTGGACGTGATTAGAAACTTATTACAGCTATCCAAAGCAACACTAATTTTCAGGAAAATTAACTTTCTGCTCTATTTCTTTTGTGAGCTGGCACTGGTATTCTCATAAGAGCTGCCCACCAGGCAAGTGACTGTTTTGGTAATGATCAAGTAGTTCCTATATGGAGTATGTAATATTCCTAGCTTATAAAGCAATTTAGACTAGCAAAAGGCACAGAATAAATCTGTAGTTTTTACTGTAATAACAGCTAGCAATGCCTTGTACCATTGCAGTATTTTTTTTAATAGGAAGGTTCCGAATTTAAGATCCATATTTATGCCGAAATTTGCTAGAACCAATGTATTTGGATCCTTTATCCGCTATTGAAATGCAGCTGTGGTGCAACATGGCAGCTGTTTAGGGCAGGAAGCAAGGAATATGTTGTGCCTAATCAAAATTGCAGTGGGAATTGATTGGCAGAACATATTTACCCTGAAGATGGGGCTGTACCGCCAAACACAGTGGGTAATCCTGATTGAGGCTTTGGCACGCTACTTTAATACAAATGCAAAGAACTATTAGTTTTGAGACTTGGTTAGTGCACCAGGATTAAATTTCTCTGCAGTCTTTTGTAAACTGCCTCAACTCTGTGTTGGCCATGGCTTGTTCTCTCTCCAGACAGCTCTCTGTTCCCCTTCAGAATATTGCCTGGGAGAAGACCGAGCCCTGTCCCACCACTAACCCCCTCTCTGCAGCATCTGCTCCTGAGAATTGCAACAGCCAAACTAGCTGTGAGACGGGCTGGGAAAAACAGAGGGCTCTGGCTCTGTGCCATTGCTTAATTTCCATAATGCTTACTTAATGTAATAAACGTACAAAGCTCACAAAACATCGGCAAAATTGTGAGGCCAGATAAAATCTGGTTCCTGGGACTGATCTGTGCGATGCACGGAGTGCTCTGCGGGGCTGATGTGAAGCAACTTCCCGGGAGGTTTCCAGCCCTTGGGATTCCAGAGGAACCGTGGTCCCAGGTGCTGCTGCTGGGGCTGCCCCGTGGCAGCCTGCACATACGTATGAGTATCAGCTTCCAAAGAGGCTGCCCCCACCCAAAGTCTCTCACAACACAAGGAGCGTGTCCCTCAAAACAGAAAATAGCTGTAGTTCAGCACAGGGTTGGTGGGAAAGGATGACAGAGGGCATGTCGCAGAAGCCCTCCTGCTCTCCTGAAGGCTGGCCGGGGAAGGAGGGGGGAGGCTGAAGGCGTTGGCCGTTCTTGGAGCCTAACAAGGGGCCGCATTGTTCCTGGGCCTATCAGTTGGTTTCTGATTCACCCGCAGCCAACGCGCCATGATCAGATCACAGCTGGCCCAAGGATACGCTTTCCAGTGCATTTAGTGCTTGGAACAGCCCCAGGTTTCGGGAACACATGGTGAGGAGGAGGGGACAGCTGTGAGACAGAGAAGAGCGCTGATTTTTGCCTGCCCTCAAGATGAGCTTTTCTTTCATAATTTGTGTTAGCAGCGTTCCAGGTTGTAAAATTAATTTGGAGCCTATCTAGAGCTGGGCGAAGGGCAGGGAGAGGGGAAGGAGGGTGGAACAGGCAGTGGGTGCTGGCATGGCTGCATGCCCCCCACCAGCAGTGCCTTCTCCCGCTGGTCAGCTGTGCAACTGCTCATGACAGATCAGAGGTGGATCCCGAGTGCTCAGCCTGTGTCTTCTTTCAGCTCAGACCTTTAAGATAGCTTTGTTTGTCTCTAACCTGGGGGTTATGGAGCTGCTACATCCCAGTGGGGTGTATCTGGCAGTAGCTGAGCTTCCTTGTGTGCAAGCAGTGACTGGCTTCATGACAAGAGAGGGGAATGTCCTGAGTGTGACTGGGGACTGAACTGGACTTCAGTTCCAGGCGGACCTTTTCATTTATCTTTGCAGCACAGTGCTTCTGAGTGATTCCTGACTTTTTTGTTCCCATTTCCTGTCAAACAATAGCACACCATTCCTCACCTCCCATCCTAAGCTTCCCTGGTTTTTGTAACTGATTTTGCTGTTTCACCCAGCCGTGGCTGCAGTTCAGGGAGGAATGAAGTGGTGCCTGCCTGTTTGCAGGTCCTTAAAGCCAGTCTGGAATCTCCTTGTCATCCCCCGCCTTGTTCACTTCCCAGCAGGAATTTTCATCTCCCCTTCTCTTTCTTGCAGAGCTGATCTGAGAAAGGCAGCTGCGAGTGGCGTGTGCTGCCATCGGCTTCTCTGCTCTACTACAGAATGTCAGTAATAAACTGTGACTTGTCAGAGAAATCTGCAGTTCCCTACCTACAGCCTGTGCTTTGTAGGCCTGTAAAGAACTTTAATGCTTGAGAAAGTCGATCTGTTAATCAACAAAGGTAATAAGCCAACTTTTTTCTCTTTCCCTTCACAGGGCCCCAATTCTATTAGGAGTCATAGAAGTTAAACATTGAAAAAGACCTGCAGTGTAATTGAGTCCATCTCCTAGTAGTGTGGGGGTGTTCTCTATTACAGATTTTTATTGTTATGTCAGCCTGGTTTTAAACAATCTCTGCAGGATGATTTACACATTTGCTTGAAATATCATGCTTATCATAACACATCTCAACATCTTGAAGATTTTCATGATACAGCTATCTAAATGGTTCCTCTAAAGCACCTTTCCTCTTCTGCAACATGGTTCATTCTACTGAAAAAACAATTCCCTTTTCCTTTAAAGGGGCTAGTGGGACAGCCAGTCTGCTATTTGGCCCGGCTGCAGTCGGATCTCATTTCTCAACCCCACCCTTCCCCTTCTCTGAGGAGGAGGGGCACTCTTCATATTTTCCCTTTAAGCTGAGCTATGAAAAATAATTGCTTGCCAAAATCTTTCACCTTGGCCGTATACCCTCACAGATGTTTTCTACAGCATAAACAAAGCAGCAAAGAATGTCGGGGCACGGGGGAGGCACGGGAGTCAGGATGGGGGAGAGATTGGGCTGGAGAATTACAGCTCCAGCCACTCAGCTGTAGTCTGCCGCTCAGAAACACACACGAGCTGCTCCCACTGCTGAAGGAGCAGAGCCAGCCGGCTATAAAATCATCCACAGCTTGATATAACATGAGCATTCAGCCATGCAGTCTAAGCATATGTAATGCACACGTCACCGTAGCATGTGTGCAAATTAAGAATAGTGACAAATCTGGCTGGTAAGACCAAGTCCTCAGCTGTTCTTCAGCCATCTCCCTGCTCAAAGAGAGTTGATGCCAGCTATTGCAATTGGGAGAATAGGAGGAATTGCAGGAAGAATTGTCTTGTACATTACGCTCTCCAAATGGCAAAATCTGGCTTTCCGCCCCAGGGCCGGAGCTGTACTGTTAGTAGTGTCCAGAACTTAAGAGTTTTGTCCGACGCTTTGCCAGCCCCAAGTGTCTATTGATTGCAGTTGTGTCAATGAATCTGGAGTATAGATCTTGAGTACCACATAAGAGAATATGCTGGAGCAAGTGAAACATCCTGAATTTTGTTGAGGCACAATGTCACTTGTCCATTCTGCTACATTTTGGACCAAATAAAATGTCTGGATAACTCTGAAGTAGGTACCAACTGCTGATTTTGAAGGGAAACAATTTGGGGGAAAGGAAGGCAGGAACCATTGGGACTGACAACTTAGGTGAAAAGGAGGAGATGTTCTTCCTAAACCAAGTATTTCAAACTGTTGCTGCTAATTGAATGCAAGGCATGGCCATAAGTTCAGTAAGGTGTGATGAGATTCTGACAGCAGGAGAGGGTGGCAATGATGTGGTGGTTCAGCTAAGCCTCTGTGTCATCTCAGAATACTGCTTTAGGCCAGTGGAAAAGTTTTTGCTGTAAACAAAGTCAGTTCTTGCTTAGGAGCCTTGAAAAGAAATTCATAATGACCAGTGTAAAGCTCCTGGTGCAGATGAAAGGGGTCAGGAATCTGGGCAATACTTAAACAATTTGAGGCTTGAGAGGGAACTTCAAAATCTCTCCTATCGTCACATAGGAATCACAAAGAACATATTGGTCATGTTTGAGTATATTGCAGAGGATCAGCTTGTGAGCCCTCCTGCATATGGTGGTGGGTTGAGAGGCAGCAAAACAAAGGGGACCATGGTTGGAAAGATTTGCATATTAAGGAGAAGAATGTGGAATGTATGTATTATGTGCAGTAAGACTGTGGAACTAATGGCTTATGACAAGGATACAACTATGGAATTAATGTGATTTGGCAGCCAGGCATTAATATGGAATGGACAATTTTGGAGGAAGCAGAACAGGAGTATGTAAGACTAGTTGAAGCTAGTCCCTTGCACAGGAGCTGTATCAAGAGAAGGTTTCTTGCACACATATGCAGACTGGACAGAGTTTATCCTTATGTCATTATTAGGAAGTAGATAAAGATCTTTATTTGTATTTGTAGGGTGTGAGAAGCTTTTACTCTCTATTAAGTTGACATGAAGAATCCTTTTGAGCATACATCCTGCTGTTTTGTGTCATTACGATTTAACTGCCATCGTAGTTTCATTGTTTAGGGCTCCATTAAATATACTTAGGCTTCTCTATGGAGAAAATGGAGATGAATGTATTTATGGCTATCAAACATATGTTGTGTTGGAGATAAATATAATGATTGTGTATAGCAGATCACAAGATCTACTGCCCTGAACACTCTCAGACTTCCTTGCCAGCTTAGAGCACGATGAAGTTGGTTCATGCTTCGTGGGGGTCCCAGGAAGCGTTAGTAGTCCTGGTGCTGGGGTTGTGTCAGCAAAAGTTCCCGAGAAACAGCCCCTGTTAAAAACATTGCAGCATTTTCCAAAATTATCTCACTCTTTAAATACTTTTCTGTGCCTGTGTAAGGTCTCATGTTAAGATTCAGATTCTCACCAAAGCATTTTCAGCTGCTCAATATTTATTCAAGCTAATAAACAAGAGAACTTGTGGTCATTAGGAAGTCCATATCAGTACATGTCGTACTGACGTACACTGTCGTTAGGGCTCTGTTCAAGGAAAAGATTTTCTATAGCACATTGCTGTGGTTGTTAGATTTGTTTGGTAGCTCCATTTGTTGACTGTGAGTTGAGCCATACTTCTGGCAGTTTTTAGAGAGCATGATTTGTTCAGAGATGTGTTTGCATCTCGTGTTTGCTAATGGAGGAGTTCTCGCCTGGGGCCAGCTCTCTCCTGGCTCTCCCTGTGTCTAACTAGTACGTGCACTTCTCAGGTCCTATCATCTCTGCTTGACATCTCTGTGCTGAAAGAGGGGAACGTGCTTGGGATATGAGAGAGATTAAAGGAATGGCAGAGATCAGGGTGTTGCAGTGGGGTGCAGGCTGGCTATGAATGTGGGGGAGAAACGGGTGTGCCAGGAATGAGCCAGCAAAGAGCTATGGATGAATTAAGTGTGGCAGAACTGGGCAAAGGGTGTTTTAGTGGAAAGGATTTTCTCTGTTCTGTGCATATTTCGACTATGTCAGCCTGAACAAAAGTGTCCCAAAAGTGTCAGCTTTTGCACGACTCCCACGTGTTCCTGCAGCCAGTCCAGTCTGGGATCTCTCTCTCTGTGTGGTGGCAAGGATGAAGTCCCTTCTGGTCCTTTTAATGTGGGAAGCAGGTAGATTTATTGTCTTAAAACCGGGAAACAAAAAGTTAAGGTATAACTTCTAACTGAGCCATAAGCTTGCCTTCTTTGAGCAGCGCCTCAGCATGCTGGTAACACACGCTAGCACTGTTGCTCTCACCACTGCTACAAAAAAGCGTGACAAGAGCACTGCAGGAGGCTAACATCTTTTCTTTGCTGAAGCCTTGGTTGTGCAAGGGAATTGAGCAGCATCACCATTCCATAAGTACTGCTACCTTATGAGCAGTATTTCACAATAGTTCTGCCATTCAGTCTCTGTTCAAGAGGAGATGTTACACGTAAGGGAGGGAGGCCTCCGTTCAGACGTTTAGTTTGCTCCACGTAAACCATTACAACCATTCCAGGCTTGGTAGATATTACCAGTCACGGCCTCTCACCCTACAGCATCCTTCCAAAACACGGCTTGTGAGATCAACTCTAGGATCCAAGAGACACATAGCATCAAACAAGTGTTGATTAGAAAGAACCTTGGGAGGTCTGTAGTCCAACATCCTGCTCAAAGCAGGACTATTGCCAGTACTGAACAGGTCAGCTGTGACTTTGTCTAGCCAAGTCATGAAAACATCCAAGGATGGAGATTACACAACTCTCTGGGTAACTCATTCCAGTACTGTACTGCTCTCCAAGTGAAAAGTTTTTTCTGATGTTCAATGCAAACCTTAATAGGAGATCCTACATGCTTATATTGACCTATCTGAAAGACCCAGCAGTGGAATGAGATATACCTGATCCTCTGAAGTTCACATTCATCTCTCACCATCACAGCTCTACCATCTTCTGTTGTTGCTTCCACCAGTCATTACAGCTACATGTCGCATAGCAAACAGAGCTGAAGCAAGGGCAACTAAAAGCTGGAGCTGAAACCTGATGAGCAGTATCCAGGTAGTAGCTTGTTCACTTGGCCATTTTTTGCATCTACTGATTGTAGAGTCACATTATCCAAAAAACCCACTACAGAACCAAGAATGACCTACGTCACCATAACCACAGGCTCTGCTCTGGTCACTCTCCCTTAAGCATAATGCCTTATACTTGACCAAGGGAATTCCCACGAAGCTGTGATTTGAAGATGTCAAGAAATGGAGAATCTGAGAATACTTTGGCATTGCATTACTTTTACGTGGCAGCAGCCTTTCTGAGGAGCCAGATGCAGCGTTGGGATGGGACAGAACTGAGATTGCTTGTAGCTGCTGTGAACCTTAGCTTGTAATTTTATGGCTTTGGGGGAAGGGTGTTAAACTTTAGCCACTCCTCACAGTACAGAATGGCACGAAGCAGCACTGTATAGCTAGGCATATACTACTGAAGGTTTGCAGTACGTAATACAAAACCCAGTAGTGAGTCTTTTTTCATTCCTCTGATTGCAGGTACAGACATTGATTGAAGTCACTCCTGTGCTTTTGGTGTGCAGGAAGCTGTGCAGAAATTTCAAAATTAGTTCTCTTTCAGCTCTAGATTGTCACTAGAAAGATTGTCTTGAGAGGTGATAGTAGCAACTGGAAGTGGTTTTGCCTTTTTGCCACCTGTCCCACTCCACTTGTAGACACTATAAACTGTCGTCATAAAATTGATGATGAATGAATCAGTTGCTTCTCTACTTCCTAAATAAAGGGTCCTTCCCACTGCAATTTTTGTACCAGAAAGTTTTCCCTTTCCGTCCTCTTAGAAACAAGATCACTTTCCTTTCACATCCAAAACTTATTTCTGAAGAAACAACTTAAGAAATGTTTTCAAGATGATGCCTGGTTGAATCATCAGCACTGCTTCCTGCTTCATCCTCCACCCTCCCTGGTGTTCTCTCAGTCACATACCTGACCTGAACCTAATTAGTTTGTGAGAGCTAGAAAGTTTGCCGCCCGTGGTGTGGCTGTAGGCCAGACAGGCAGAGTTCTCTGTGCCTGGTACTGTAATTGTTGTGAAATCTCGCTTGATGGACAAGAGGTTATTCTGTTGTTTGGGATTTTTTTTTTTCAACAAATGTCCTGGAAATCTGCAGGAGCACATTTTGGAGCTCAGAGAATTGACCCTTTAGAGGCTGTGGTGCCAGAAAGATCCTGATGTCCTTAACATTGCTGAAAGCCAGACAATCAAGAGCACTTTCATTTTGAAGAATATTTAAAAAAAACCCTTAGCATGTGATCCTGGAATAGCATAGTTCAGGGAGCTAAACTGGCTGAAAATTAGCACTATAAAAAATCAGTTTTCACCATCCCCTGGACTAATTTATTGGAAGGCCAGATGAGCATCAGTGCAGGGACAAGGAAGGAGATGGGGGATTGTGATCAGGGGCTATAGGAGGCAGAGCTCATGCAGCCACAGTTTGTCAGATTATACTGTATGGGAATCACAGCCTTTCTCACTGTTTTTTACCCATGTCTGTTCTCAATATAAGAAGTGATGGCTTAATGGTTGAACTCAATGACCTTAAAGGTCCTTTCCAACCTAGCTAATTCTATAAGCACTAAAAGTGTATCAAGAATTGGTTGTAGGTAATTAATCAGATTATTTGATTTTTAGATAAGGAATCTCAAACACAACCAGAATTAGAAATTATACTTAGGAGGTGCATGTATACCATGATTGAATTTTCACAATTAAGAGTTCAGTGCTGATCCGAGTCTTTAATGCAGCCTACTAGTAATATTAAAATCCAGATGAAATTAGCATAATTCCTAGGTAGACAGTGGCAGTTATTTCCACTGAGCTGAATGAAGTCCTAAAGATTTTCTGTACTTTAGGAAAGCTAATTTGGTTATACTTGGTTAAATCCTAGTTCTGTTTTCAGGATAAGAGAGTGCTAATAACTAACATTAAAACCACTGTATCGTTGGTTTTCATCTCATTGTGCATGGATTCATCAGTGTCCACTGGCTCCTAAGGAGTCTGCAAAAGATAACTGGAAACAGCAAAACCGTTGGGAGGCTTAAATTCACCACATAGTGGTCATGCAGTCCTTTGGAAAATGCCCCCTCTTCCAGGTAATTTTTGCAAATGAGTGGAGACCTGAGCAGCAGGGAAGAAATGATCAGGTGCAGATCACTATCGTGTGTCCAACCTCAGGCTGTTAGGGATATAGGGGAATCATTCCCATCTGATAGCAATTTAGGCACCGTTATAAATGCGTTGTTTCTGTCAAGGTCCTTGAGAATGGATGGCTGCATCACAAAAACCAGCTTTATATTTTGGATTAAATGGATTGATGATGGTAATCCCAACAGAAAAAGAATAAGAGGAGAACTGTAATGGGAGCTCAGCAGGCTTCTCAGCGCTGGAATTGATCCATTGGTTGTGAGAGTGGTGGGAGAGGTTTGAACTGGTCTTGAGCTTTCTGTATAAAGAGTATTCAACTTAACTTTTTATCAACATTTAGTTTTATTTAAAAATGAATCCTGAAAAAGTTAGTTGCTTTAAAAGGGCTCCAGTTCTAGAAATGTGCTACTACTTTTTCTCTTATCTTTGGAAATTCTTGCTTATCCAGCATAAAAAATCCATGGACAAATTCTGCCTTCAAGATCTATAAGTCTGATCAGTGCTTTAAAACCCCTGGAAGCAACGGCTTTGTTTATCTCCAGAAGTCCAAGAATAAGCTGATTTTGCTATTTTTAATCTATCCGGAAATATGCAAAGAAGAGAGCTTAATTGCAAACAGACCAAACCTTATATAGGAAATGGGTATGTCCCTCGGGGGCACCTAAAAAGTGAATGTCTGAAATTAAATTCATATACTCTTCTCCCTTGCTCCCTAAAGCACGTACTCTTGGAATGAAAGGGAAGGCTGTGGGCTAGCATCATATCCCAGTAGTTTCTGTCCATTATAACACTCTGGCTATCTTAATATTCAATTAACAGATGTTTCCCAGCATGTATGAGCTCGAGGTGACTAGTTGTGTGTGTTTGTAATGAAACCATTAAAGAGAACAGAAAAAAATTAGAAAAATAACGTCTCCATTGCTAGGATCTTAATTTGGTTACCAGAGAAAAATGAAGCAGGAGTATTGTGATTCCAGAATTTCACCCACACTTTTCTCAAGAGAGCACTACCACACCCAGCCAACAATGAATGGTGAAACCTCGCACCATGAAAGCAGTTCCCGTCACCTGCCCGGTGATTCTGAAATGAGGATTGTCTTTTTCTCAACTCCCAAGTATTACACCCTGTAATGGGTAACATATATCCTAAGGTGGAACGGATGCATTTAGTTTAACTAAAAATCTCCCCACCTGGGAAAAAAGGGAATGGCATTGCTTTTGTATGGGCACAGCAGCAGACTCTTGACTGTCAGTGCCATTTTAGAGTTAGCTCTTCCACTAGTCATTGCCATTGAGCATATCATAAGCACGTTATTCTCTCTGTATGTGCCCTATGCAGTGTCATGGACCTTGGGTAGACCACTGGCCTAAATTGTATGTTCCTGCAGGTTCAGAAGCAGGCTCATCCCAAAGCTCCTCAGGCATCTGCATTAATGCACATCTCTCAGTCGAGCATGTTTTGATGTACTCCTGCAAATCGTGGTGGCACGGCTGGGCTCCCTTGGTCATCCCAAACTCTTGCAACTGCAGCCCTTGCCCCACTTCACCAGGCAGTGCTGTGCTCCAGGAGCAAATTGCTGCTAACTTCCATGCTAACTATTCGGCCCGCTGAAGAGTACACCACGCTCCTCCTCCATGTTACCTGCTTGCCTTCAGTGCAGAAATCCTTGCCATGCCCTCTGGTCCATGGTGTTCCTTGAATTTGAATCCTCAACCTCCATGTTCTGTGGTCTAATAACTAAAATGGTCTGGGTAACATCCTAAATGCCGAGCGGCCTGCCGGCACGAGTGCACACAGGGGACCCAAGATCTGTAGATTTATTGCTTGTAAACCAAAAAGTATATTAAAAAAAGAAGAGATAAAAATAGATGGGGAGCTTGGGGACCGGAAAGGCAGCCAGTGGAGATTAGATGCACTGCTGGTTGACTCATCCAGCTAGTTTTATTGTAGCACAGTTCCAATAACGGCTGTATTATTTCAGCTTTTGTGCAGTGAGCAGACATTTGTTTTGCATCGAAGCTTTTTCATATAAATGTGCTCCATTTTTCATTTCTTCTTGCATTTCCCAGCGTTTCAGCTGGCAGTTATGAATGGGAGAGGTGGTGGCTCCAAAAAAGTATTAGCCAACTTCTCAGCTGGTATAAATCAGCAACACCCCCTGGTATTTAATAGAGCTGTGCAGCTTTATACCAGTTGAATCTGCACCAACTGTTCTTTTAAAACACGTCCCACCTTATAAAGAGCTGTGTTTTCTTCGGTGGTGGATTCTGAAATTAATGAGAAGTATTAGACACAGAGCGTGTGCAGTGCACATCTTGGCAGGATCCGCTTCCCGAGGTGTGGCTCTGTTCAATCTGAGGGACTTCTGTGCGGGGGCGGCCAAGGAACAGCAGCACACCGTGTCCCGTCTGCTGGAGCTGGGCTATGATGGGCCACCTTGCAGAAGGCCTGCGCACAAGCCATCCGCTGCTTGCTAGCTCGGGGCCTCGTGATGCTTTTAGCCCCCCGCCTCACTCCAATGCACTAAAACCCTTCTGTGCCCGCCCTTCCGTGGCTGTGAGGAGCAGCCACAGCGAAAATATGTGGAATGTGTGTCAGGCATTGTTGGCTGTTCACAGCTTGGTTCATTGCTTGGGGAGTGCTGCCCTGCCAACGTGGGCTGCATTCAGAGGCAGAGTCTGGTAGAAAAGGGCTTGGAAAGAACCACAGGGAAGGAAGAGAAGAAGTATTTACCTTAAACAAGACAAGATCCGGTGGATCTACAGGAGTGGTGAAGGCTGTGCATTTCTTAGAGGATGGTGGTGTTTTGCAGCTCTTAGAGTGTACGCAGATGGAAGGAACACTTTGGGTTCTGTACAACTTTTCAGAAAAGGTGATTTAAAGGTGATTTAATGAGGCAGAACGTGGTAATCAGGTGGGTCACTTCCCACCTATATTCCTCTGCCTCTTATTATCAGCCCTGCCGTGCTGACAAACGAGGACTAGATAGCTGTATATTTTTATTGGAATTTTGCTGTGTTTTTAGTTGAGATGTTTATTTGCATGTTGCCTTCATCGGCGTCTCTACACAAATTACACTGAACAAGTGTGTAGTTGTGCTAACCAGAAAAAATGCCTTTCTGTCTACCGTTTACTTCGTAGCAGTATGGAAGTGGGAGGAAGAATCTGTCAAAATGTGACTTAGTTTCATCAGAGTCTGCTCCCTTGTTGTGGAAGTTTTATGATAACAGGCTTTTTCATGGCCAGCTTGTGAGGAGTGTGTGTACCTTGCAGCCCACCCCTACCAGGGACATACACAGATGCTTTAAAAGGAAGCAATTGAAACCCCAGTTTTGAGATTCAGGCATCTGTATAAACAAAAAGAAGGTCCAAGGTGATCCATAATCAATTTCTATAAGCACATATGAATGAAGTTACTTTATAAGTACCTGTGTTATCATCAACCTTTTCCTACAACACAAAAAAGAGCTTGCTTTTTTTTTCATAAACTTTTCAAGCTCATGAATTTCTGATGACAGTCACTTACAGGAATACACGCTGAGGTAACAGCAGCTTTGTGTAGGATTGAGATAAATTTGGGTCTGAAATAAATGAAGACCTCCGTAAAAGGTAGAGTTAGGAAATAAGCGTGTGGGAAAATTGGAGTGAGTGAGAAGGCAGCAGGGAAAAGGAAGCCACAGTACAAATTAAAGATTGCAAGTAACAGGGCTGGGTGCCAAGAGCCTCAGAAAAGAAAAGGAAAAAAAAAAAAACCTTGATTAGCTAAACTGTTTGCTTTACTATATAAAAACTGACCTCCTTGAGGAGCCCTGTGCCCCGGCCTCCTGGGAGTCTGAGTACGTGCGGGCGAGCTGCTGCCCTGCTGATGGCAACAGAAACGCTCCAGCGCCAGTCTTCTCCCCTGGGGATTTCCAGGTGCAAATGCTTCATCTGGCAGGAGTTCTGCCCGCAGCAAGCCGACAGTGCCTTAATGCTTTATACAGCCTGGCAATATATATTTTCCTTCGTTTCCAAATCACTGCAATAATCCCAGTTCCATTAGCTACACGTGAGCCTGCATGTTGAAGGGAACTGCTGTGTCTCTGAGCAGTTATACTGTGTAGACCAAGCGTGACTTTCAAGGGGACAGATGAAGGACAGAACTGGCATAACGAGCCCATGCCTCCAGCCAAGCTCAGACCCCCGTTCTGGCTACGACAGCCAGTGGGGCTCCACAGCTGCCCACAGCCCTCCTGGATAGAGAGCACTGTCTGGTGTATGTTGCCTCATCATGAGTCCCCACTCCCGAAGGAATATCCCCATCCTTCTGCTTCAAGGCCTCTGTCCTGCACAGGGGATGCACTAGCATAGAGATCCTTATGGAAAACCACCAACCAGACCTGACACATGCCATCTTAATGCAAATGCTCGTTATTTTGGATTACTTGCTGGTTTTGATTCTGATATTGGTCTTTCTTCCCCTGATCCATTCACAATGCCATCACCAAGTTGGATAATTGTGGCAGAAGGGGAAATTCAAGAGCTACAGGGAATGTGCTTGACCACCTAACACTTGTGTGGGTGTGCTTTTAATGCCTGCTGATACTTTTTGAATGCGAGTTGTTCTGTCCGAGACACAACTTGAAAGAGGAGCTATCACAGACGGAGATGCTCCAAGAGCACAGACGGGGAGAGTTATATATGGAAGCCTTTTGTCAGCAATTCCCTCACTTCTACTCACAAAATTATTACTTGCTGTCTAAATGCCCATCTTCCTCCACTCTGTAACTGCAAAAAGCCATAAGGAAGGTTAGCTCATGAAACTGCCTCGTACAATTTAATGAATATAAAGACTGCAAGAGAAGAGCCTTTTTTTTAAGAGCAGAGGATGGAAGAATTGCAGTGCTTCTCTGTTACAGAACAAGATCAAAACAACTGATATTTAACGTTTGTAAAAACTTCTAGAAATGAACTTTTCTAAACCTGCTCTATTATAGGAGAGTATTATAATCTCAGTTTTACAGATGGAGAAACAAAGATGTCGTTGTATTCACAAGGCATGTAGAAGGCACGTAGGCATAGAGCTCAGTTGCTGGAGCAGAAATCTATATCCAGGCTTGGGACTATATCTCAAGATATAGTCTCAAGAGCTCAGAAGTTCTGCTTTTTCTTCTGAAACTGAAATGCTGTGGGCATCTGGTTACAAGTGTTTTGTATAAACCGAAGCTGCTCATCTATGCAAAATCATTTGCTGTGGCAGAGAATGCCCACTCTGGCCTTCAAAATGTAGGGGGCTGCAGGCTGTGCAAAACATGCGTCTATTAAACTATTCTCACCTGCCTTGTTTGAGTATGTTAAGAAAGATGAGGAAGGTCAGATGGAAGCAGTTTGCAGGGGCCTTGAGTGCAAAGTTTCTGGACGTGTGAGATTTGCTGTGCTTAAACGTGTATTCCAGCATCCTCTCTGAGGAAGGAAACAGATTTTAAGCCCAAGTGAAATCAAATCCCTCGAGCAAGGTTAACGCGGGAATGTGAGAGCGCAATACCAGCAGTAGAGTGGTGTCACTAAAAAAGGAAGAGACAATATCAACTAGTTTCTCTTTGTACTGCACTGTTCATCCAAGATTTTCCATAGTGTTCAGAAATGCCAATGAACTCTCAATACACCCCACTGGATGGCTGAATGCTCCTGTCTGCACGTTACAGTTGAAGAAACAAAGGCACAGGAGGCTGTGTGGCCATTGGGTAACACAGTGACGTTAGATTTTGGGTGAAGCTGCCTTGCACACTCAGCCGGTACTTAATTTAGGCCTCTTCTGACATGTTGTTTCAGTAATATTGCCCAGGCCAAAGGCAGTCCAGGGCTTCTGATTTCATTATTTAACTACTAGGTAACACACTCCTTTTAGTCCTTTTTACAGGGTTCAACAAAAGGGGAGAGCAAATCACCAGATTGTTCCAGAATTTGAAACCATTGATATATAGGTTGGTTGTTTCTGCTGCTGCAGTGAGATGTTCCGGAGTCAGGAGGGCATCAGAGTAGAAAGTGAAGGCAGCCAGGAGCCTGCACCAAGACAACCGTCTTGCAACAGAACACAGTGCCTAGGAAATGCTCCTGATAGTAAAGTATACCCAGAATTCAAAACCATATTAATGCCATCAAATTACTGTAGACACTTGTTAACCCGAGAGAGGAAAATGGAATGTTAACAGTTTCTGAGCATGAGCAAGGGAACAGTTTCCATCACAATTTTTTTTTCTTCTGCTGGGGCTTTTTTTAGTGTAGGAGACTGCTGTTCCAGCACAGAGCGAAGACATTTGGAATCACTAGTAACAGGCATAGCAAAACTAGGAAAACAAGAACATGAAATGGGAGTTTGTCACGTAAGAATCATAGAATCATAGAATGGTTTAGGTTGGAAGGGTGAATTAAACTGATTCTGTATAGTGTTTTCATCCCAAAGTGCTTGAGAAGTTTGTTTATATATGTATTACTTCCCTGTGGCTCAAACGCAGCCACCTCTGGGCTGAAATGCAGTTGTCTTCATTGTGCATCCAGTGCTTAGGCTGCTTGTGAAAGATTTGTTTTATTATGCATCTGGTTTCATCCGGCTGTTCACAAGAAAATGAGAACTTTGCAGCACTTTGTTCAGATTCTCAGACCAGCAAGGGCAGTTGTTAATGCCAGAGGCCCTAAAGTCACTGGGTTTTCCAAGACAAAATTCAGAGAAGTTGTGCTAATATGCAATTGCAAGTAGTTGCAACCAGCTTCACATAAACTGTGGTCAGTGAATCCCAAGGACTGGGCAGTATTCCTTACGTCTCTGGAACTGGAACATCACAGCCGCAATTGTCAGGGTAGCAGGTCATGTTGTTCTGAGTTTTTTTGTGTGTTGAGTCTGTTTCTTTACTTTTCTTTGAGACCCCCATGACTTTGATGACCCCCTTGAAGATGGCAGGGAATTGAAAGACTGCAAGAAGGAAAATACTATTATTTTTTTTTTTTTTGGCAAGTAAAATGTCAGAACTTTACTTCCTTCATGGGTTCCACCTTGGTATGACAGGCCTAAAACAAGATCACAGCCTAATTCCACACTTTCTCTGAGTAGTTATGAATTTGTTTTGGCACTGTTTTGTACAAACTCATTGATTAGGAATAATGGAGCTAGAGTGGTAGTGGTAGAGCTAAATCTACATTTTACTGAAAACATCTTACACTTATTCCTGCTTCATTGTCAGATCTTGTTTGCCTTATCAGGTACAGAATGTGTAGTAATGATAAGCCCTGCCACATATTTAGTTGGACTACCTTATAGTAAGCTTACCTCAGGGAAGTAGAAATAACAATCAAAAGAGATTATATCATTTTTCCTAGCCAGGATACACTATTCATCCTTCACCTGAAGTCAGCGACAAGGCTGAGAATATTCTAAGTGAAAGGCTCATATATTTTCCACTGGGTCTTATCCCCATCGTAAGCAAAATTTTTAAGCAAATCATCACATACAACATCTAACTCTGGACTTTGCATCATTGCTTTTTCATCAAATGCTCTAGGGATTAAGTTTGAACCCACCAAATCCCTCCCAATCTGCAAATCATAAATTTATAACTGAGAAAAAAAATAAAAATCCTTGTATTCATGAGGAGGAAGGGCTTTGCCAGGCCATTTTGGCAACTGCAGTAGGTGGGTTATGATCAGTTTTCCAACACAGGCTTATAAAAAAAAAAAAAAGACAGGAAACTTTTTACATTCATGGACAAATGCCAAATTCTTCCTCTCTATCTGAATGGCACTGACACTCAGCTTTTTTTAGCATTCATTGCACAGAAATTACTGACCTCTAGTTGTATAGCTTCAAGAGGATTTGGCCAGTTCTCTTCTACGGACAACTCTGTCTCATGAGTAGTGTTAAGATACCTCAGGGCTGCATCCTCTTTAATGGCCTCCTTCAGAGTCTGGAATTGTTAAGCTTTGTAGTCAAAGTCTACTCCCTGTCTTTTTATAGCAGTGGCCTGGGGTTGGCAGGTCACACAGCCAGGTTACACAAACACGGCTCCCATTTCAATGAGTTCTCGTGCCCACCACTTCTGTGCCCAGTCCAGCTCCTCTCTAACCTTGCTATACAACTTGCTATCATAATGTCTCTCCCCATCACTTTATAGCTGCTGTGAAAAATTAACTTTTTTGTCTGTCTAGCCCAGTTTAGTTTCTTTCAGGAGCGCTCTGAAGCCTTTTACTGTGTTATTCTGTTATTTTTTTTCTGCTGATCTTAACATCATCTGATCTGTGTAAATGCTGAGAACTTGGTACATCATCAAACATCTGCTGTATTTTTGGAGAAACGTCTCAAGTTTAGTGAAGCAATCCAAATCACCAGAAATTGTGATTCTCAATTTGCACAAAATGCGTGCTCTGTTTTTTAAGGGCTTTTGCCAGACCCTGCTGACACATGAAGCATAAGAAAATATTTGGCATCAGCCACTTCCCCAGAGATTTTTCCTCTTGTAGGTAGTGGAAAATGATCCCTCTGTACACATGTATTCAATTCTTTTAGGTCTATTCATAAGCAAAGGTTTCATCTCTTTTTTTAGCATACCCATTCTGATGGTTCCTCTGTGCAGTTTATGGTAATGAATATATTCACCTCCTTTTTTAGCCTCTGCTACAGGGCACAGGGAACTATGCCAGCGTTGTAGATTGTGGAGCAGCCCTCAAACTCTTTTTCAATGACCTGATCCCCCAGATTTCTAAAGAGAAGGGCCTCTTGAGAAAGCTGAAGACTGCTCCCTCTTCTCTTGGATTGTGATTTTTGAGGCTATTGATTACCTGTCTGGCTGAGTTTCTAACCCCTTTGGAGGAATAAACCCAGCACTATTAGTCCAGAGTTATACCTGTGGCACGGCTGGTGCTGGCACTGCTGCCAGTAAATGTCATCTGTGTTTTATCGAGCCCTTCACAGCTCAGACACCTCTGCTAGCCCACTGTGCCCCTCCACAGGGCTCAGTGCCTCTGTCTTTCAGGGTATGCATCTCCTGTGGGCACCCTCCAAAGGTTGACAAGACACTGCTTGTTTAGATGCTCTATCCCACCATATCCCAACCCCCCCATTACTGAGAAGGAACTTGGGGTTTCATTGCGCTGAATTACGAGGGTAAGGGCCTGCCATGAATCTTGGATACATGGTTCCTCTTCCTTTCCAGTTCAGGGGAGGTTCGGGTCCTGGCCTATCTGCCGTTACCCGGGAAGCTCAACAAAGCAGACTTACAAAGCAGGCCGAATGCAAACAGCATTTAAAGCTCCGTGGCACCTTACTAATGGGACTGTGCTGTGTCAAATCTCAGTAGCTCACACTTAACAGCCATGTCATTGTGGAGTATGGGCACACAACTGCTGTTAAAAAGAGAGCGAGGAGAAATAATAAAAATAAAGACAAAATGCAAGAGGCTTAGGAGGCCCCTGGTTTCCTTAATGGAATTAGTCTTTGCTTTATGAATTCCAGGGTTAGATGCTGTAAATGTGATTCGCATACTCCCTCCCCTCACCAAAGCAGAAAGATCTGCTAGACACATGTTCGGAGCAGAGCGGGGGAAGATATGACGTGACTCAAGAGCCTGGAAGGCTAAAAGGAGTGGATGGGGGAGAGCTCTGCAGCCCTTGATCTTTGTAAGATTTACTGCCTTTGCCTCTTGCAAAGATTTTTTTTTTTCCTGGAAAATTGCTAGCTTCTAGCAATTTAAAAAAAAAAAAATTGGCTGGGGCAGTAAACAAGATCTTTGAAGGGGGAAGGAAGCCAAGAGAAAGTCAGGCCCATTAGTCACGCAGCTGCATTTCCTGTCACAAAGCACCCCAGTTGAGTAATCACTCAAAATATGCTTGTTATTTTTTCCTATTTTATTTCAACTTTCAGCCTGCCAATATCTACTGTAAGAAAAAATTAAAACAAGAAAAAGTATTTTAGCCTCAGAGGGGAAAGCAATGTAGAATAAGACATTGATTTACATTATTTTTCCTTTTCTTTAATTTTCATAGCCTATGAGAGGAATGTTGGTAGAGCAGAGTGGGTTTGAGGCAGTCCTGGTGTTTTCAGGGCATATAATTTCAGCAGGAGGATGAGTGTCAAAGTTCCGAAGCTACACTTCCAGCTGCTACCCTTAATTCACTGTACGGCCTTGATTGAGTCATGTACTAATTTATCTGTAATTTATTATGAAAAGTAAAGATGATAATAGCTTCTGCATAATTGCTTTGTCAGGCTTCATTGATGGTGCTTATAAGTAATGGTGAGTCTTCTTACAAAAGCTTTGTAGAAGTATTTGTCTAAAGGAAAACATAGTCAAGACTGAAAAGAAATAAACTTGTAATTTAAAGCAGAACATTCTTATGAATAGATTTTAAAAGAACTTAACATTAAAAGAGGTGAAAATTAGAGCAAGACTATGAAACAGATGATGGAGAATCTTGCTGACGCTCTCTCTTGAGACACTCTTAAGAGGAACAAAAATACAGCCAACTTGTCATAGGGAACTACCCCCTTTGTAATTTTGGAAGACACTGTATGACTGTACCACTGACTGTACCACCTCCCTGCTGCTAAATCTTGGATTATAAAATGCTGGTTCTGGTCAATCTGGTACCAATCTCAGAAAGAAGCCACAGATACACAACAAAAGTAAAGCAGTAAAGCTGAAAAACCTCTGTTTTTCCAGATTACTGCAAAGAAAATACCTCTTTTATCAACAAACCCAACTCCAAAATACAAACACCCACCTTTTATGTACTTGAAAGTAATGCGTATGGTGACCAGGCCACCTATAAAGAATGGCCATAAGCGTGCTTCAGGGCACATAACACTTTGTAACTTACATTCCTGATTGGGGTACCTGACTACTTGGCTATGTGAAAATGATTGCAAATCCTTCTTTGGATTGCTATCTAAGTAGAGAGTAGATGATTGTAGTTTATGCTACACAATAACATGACTTCAAATACTGCACAAAAAAATGAAGCTTACATTTGCATGTAAGTGACTGGTAATGTCATATAATTCTCTAATTTGCACACATTTGATACCACAGATGTGCAGTGTTTTCAAACCACAGCTTATGTGCAGATGTGATTTACACAGCAATGTAAATCACAGCTTCCTCAAGCTAGTTAAAGGGTGTAAACTCAAACAAATGTGAGATTTACCCCAATTTGGTTTAAGAGAGACTTTGAAAAGCTGTTTACACATATTTTTAAAAGCAATTGAGAATGATTGTTTATGCGTGTTTACACTGAATGGAAAAGTAAGAATCTTGTGAAACACGACTCGTATATGAAAAATTCTGCTCCAGATTATCGTTATGAATTATATTCTCCCTTTGTATTTCTAAATGGCAGGCAAGGCGAGCGTGGTGCTCAGTGGGCACACAAGTGTGCACTCCTTGGTTTGTGGTCAGAGCTAGCACTATGTCACAGGGGCTGTTGCTGCTCTCACACCAGATGACTTTCACTGCTACATGTCCCAATTTACTGTATCCCCACATCATAAGACATTCTGTGGAATAATGATAGTTTTATGTCCCTAAAACTAGCTCTGCCTCAAAGTGGGTTTATAAAGGCCATTTCCAATGATTATTAATATCTACACAGTTTTGCAATCATATGCTGGTAGGTATGAATGAATGGAAATGATTTGTTTGCAAAAGCAATGTGAACTTTGTGCCTTTCCTTTTATGAGTACCACAGTATGTGATAATATTTCCTATGCTAGTGTTGTAGGGATTTATTAGTATAAATCACACCAGTATCTAATACAGCAGACTGTATAATAAATAATAACCACCTATAGAATGAATGATACCTGACCAGTATTTGGGGAGCAACTAATATTTGTCTGTTTACCTACCTTGTTATCTTAAGAATTTCTATGGCTCTTTAGCCATGGTATCTGACTATCTCCAAACCTCTGAACCTTTGATGTAGCAGTTCTCTCCACACAGATCTGATGCATATTAGTACAATTATCCCCATGTAGGTGTGCCACTGAAGTCCTAAAATAAATGACTAACCCAGAATAACCTCAGAAGTCTATGACCTCTTGATTCACCTGCTGGCTGTCAAGAATGTTTCTGTTGCATAGATGGGAAGCTGAGTCATAAAGAACTGAAGTTATGTGGCCATAAGCACATAGATAGCAACAGAGGTGGAATCAGAACTCATGATGCACAGATCTTCAGTCCCTGGCTGGGTGCATTCAGTTGCTCTCTTCTGACTTCAGTGAACTGATCATATTTGGTAAAATAGCTACCAGTTATTGCTCTTTCCAGTGCCATGCTTCTGCTATGTGTGTAAAGGGGACCTAACAAATAATTGCTTATCAGAAAGCTAAATTAAGTGGGGGAACAGGGCAGTTGCTTAGCACATTGACAACTGAACTTATCAGCCCTTCTGCTAAACTGCTGCATGAATTTAGGCAGTTGCTTCACATGCACGTGCTGCCCCTTTTCTAATTTAATACAGGGACAAACACACTTGGAGGTCCAGGCGCAAAAATCACCATATAGTGCTGTTCCACTTCTTATTTATGGCAAAGGAATGAGAGAGAAAAGGAAAGGAACAGGGAGAATAATAAACGTTCCCATTTCGTTGAATGAATTTTGTATGATACAACTCAAAAATCTCACTCTTGAAACAGAAGTGGCTGATAAAAACATTTTAGTTTTAAGTTTTATGTTGGCAGCTGACATATTGATGCGGGGCTGTTGTGCTAGGGAGGATGCAGGCTTTGCAGTTGTGGTTTGGGGGTTCTGCACCCGTTGCCAGTCAGTACTGGATAGAGCCCTCTGGGTCTGTCTCAGAGCTGGTTTTCCTTTCCTCCAAATACAGTGTAGGACTGTGGAACTGGGCAACGTGTAGCAGATTTATAACTTCATTTTCAGAGCAAAACTGACTGTGAAAGGGTTAACCTGACTAATGGCAATACTTCGGTAAAATTGAGGGAGGTGGAACTTAAGTCCCAAGTCTTAATAAAATGCAGGTGTTTTATTGTTAGGTTAAAAACTCCTCCTTTTAAGACTCCAGAAAGCATTTAAAAACAAGGAAAAAATGTACTCTAGAATAAGAAACTTAGAAAGACAACAACAAGCCATGCAGGACACTTAAAGAGAATGTAGCATTCACTGGCTAAGGCCTACATTAAAGGAAAACAAAACATAAATATTAGATGAATGACACCTCCCACAACATGCATCTGGCCTCCAAGGTGTTACACCTTGGATTAAATTTTGACATTCTTCTTTCCACCATCGTGACTTTGCTGTCTTACCAACTCCCTGCAGAGTATTTATACTCGCATTTTTCAACCCTTCTGTCTTCTTGTTTCCTAGGTCTGTTTGGGGACTCGAGAGGGTGACAGGCAGCATGAACACTGCAGTCGCAGTGCACAGAAAGCTCCACCATGCTTGCAGCTGCTTTTCTGTCAGGGAAATTTTTGGGGTGGGGCAGGGGGGGGAAATCCTTATTTTAGAACTAGCTAGTAAAAAGAAGTTGTAAAGAAATCATTAATCACTGTTTCCTCATCTTTCCCTTCACCTCCTTATCCTGAGGAAGCAGAAGATTTTGGGGAGCATTTTTCAGTAAAGTGCACTGAGTTGCACTTTTGAGCTTTAGCTTCAAGTTCCTCATATATTTGGAGAATAAAAGTAGTTATGACTTACTAAAGGGAAGTGGAACATGAAGAATCAGAGAAGTCTGAATGTACTTATGGTGGCTCAAGGCCTAAGATTACTGCATCGTCATCCCCATGGGTTTTAATTAGTGTTTGCGGAGATGGGCTAGGTATTTTTGTGGTACCTGTATAGTGAAAATAATGAACTAACTGCCATCCATAAAAAGTCATCCCCCTGGGAGAAAGTCAGGCATCAAATTCCCTGGCCTTAGCCTTGGTGATATGAATCAGCTGTCACTACTGGAGGAGAAGAACAGAAATATCCCATGGAGGGAGTACCTGAGAGGCTGGGAAGCAAAAGAGTAACTGTTGGGTTTTGATGCAGGAGTTTCACAACTGCAACTCAGTAGGAAACAGAGAAGTGACAGCAAAGATGGTCAATCTGGCAGTCATTTTAATTTAGAAGACTGACAGGTGAGATACAAACAGTACTAAGCAAAAATATGTGACATTCGGAAAAGTCCAAGGCAATTAATAAAAATTAAACTAATGGTGCTTATAAACACGAGTCCATGCCGCCCCTTGTTCGCATGGAGCAGGGTGATCGGGGCAGCTTGAGTAAATAATTCAGAAAACTAAAGAGCTAAAATCAGAACCCGCCGTAATCACAGCAGGAAACCCAAACAATCCCAAGCTGCGTGCCCTCTGTGCACCAGTGCACTGTGTCCTTGTTACAGGCGCTGTGCTGGGCCACCCAGACTGGCGGGCTGGATGCAGGCATCAGGAAGGCACGGCAGAGGTGGAGGAGGAGGGTGAAGTGTAGAGCAGCCCTCTCCACACAGCTCTGAGAAGAACCATTCTTGACTCCCAGCCATCATCAAAACCAAGTATTTTTTAAGAAGCATCTTATGAAGACGTAGTGGAAATGCAGACTGGAGATAAGGAGAGGGGCAAAGAATAGAAATCTTCATTAAGAGTATCTCAAAAATCCTTGTAGGAATCTTTATGTTGGCCTGACTGTGGCCCTTGGGGAATGATAAGGCCCTTGAGGGAAATCAAACAGGAGAAGCTCTGTCAGTGTTTGCTAGCTGCTCCCTATTTCAGATCTTCTGTGGCCTTCTCCTTCCCTCCTTTGCTTTGTGAGACTGCTTTTCATCCCACTCCTACTCTCCTTTGCAGCTGCCAGTTCCTGTTACTAGTGTCAGCAGTTCTCAATCTTCTCAGACAGCCCTGCTGTCGTTTGTGCCTTGCTACGTGAGGGAAACAACCCATGCTTTCTGTTCCCTCCTCAACAGTCACTGCGGCTCAAGCTCCAGCAGAGCTGGGCCAGCCCCTGCTCAGCGCAACCCCTGCCCGAATCCAGCATGTCAGGCTGCAAGAACTGGCAATGCCTCTGGTCTCAGCCCAGGGAAATAGCCAGGGTCAAAGTTAGAAGCAGAGTTTCTTTATTCTCTCATCAAACTGGCCTTTATTTTTTTCTTCCCAGTCTTACAATTATTCTTATCTTTTCCAATGTATGTTATCTCTGGGAGTCACTGAGAAGTAGCGGATGGGTTTGCAATAAAATATGTACAGCCAGGCCAAAGTGTTTTCAAATTAGCTTCTGTCAACTTTGAAATAATAATAATGATGTCAGTCACTGAAAAACTCAAGACAAGTACTTTATACTAGTACTAACTATTAGTAATAATCATTAGTGTTAGGCCTCATTGTTATCCTGGAAGATACTGTTAACTCTTCCATATCATGCAGGAGAGATTCTTCCTTTGAACAAACCCACTCCTTTTTGTGCTGTAAAATTATCATGCATTTGATTTAAGGAACTGACTGATAACCTTTGCATCCTGTTTCTTATTCCTCTATCTTTGCATGATGAAAATTCCCCTTCCAAATTTCATTTCCCTCATGTATATTTATTTTAAATGCCTGAAATGAAAATAAAAAATCCTTTGCAGCTTTCTTCTATACATACAAAATGATAAAGTTAACTACTTGTAAAAGAAGCAAAGATCCCCATTGAAAAGAATAATAAGTAGGTAACTCATTGTTAGAGGGTGGCAGCAAGGTGAGATTGTGCCAATGGCACACAGGACAGAAAAGATTAATTTCAGAATATTGAAGAAGATTAAAACCTTTGCTTTTATGCTACTTTCCCTATAGCATCTTAGTGTATTTTAAGAAAGGGTTACAGATATTTTTAACATTATTCTCCAATTTTTGTAAGTAGAGTAAAGAATATTTACCCTAATTTATTTTTTATTTCTTCCAGCCTAAAACGTGTCAGCATTGTACCTTTCCCAGGTGATCTGTAGCTATTTTAATGGAAGTGAAATGCAGAGCAGCAGGACCCAATGGCCTTCATTTCACAATAGGTTAGAAATGGACTTAAAAGGCAGTGGTGCAGATGCCTCCACCCAAGCCAGGGCTCAGATGGGATAGGTACAAGCGAGTACAAAACTGTTTGCTTTCCCTTTCCCTTGCATTACTGTGGGATACTCACAAACATTTAATTAAAGCTATTGTATGCATGCTTAACTTGGAGATATCTGTGGTTCCTTGAAACCTTTACACAGGAGCACCAAAGAAATTACAAGGGAGTCACTGAAGGAAAATACAAATGAATTGGAAAAGCATAGCAACCAGAGAATACATTTCCCATAATACAACAGTCAAAGGTCATGAGATCACAGATGCTCAGTTGCTCATGCATATCTTCTATTCTCTCCACTTGCATGCTTGCTTCAGAGAGGGCAAAGATTTAATGAGGATGGGGCTGGCTTTAGCAGTTCTCACCCTTCCTCACACCCTACATCTGAAAGAGCATTGAAAGCCTCTTTGAAGTTGGAATAGGCACACATTGAACTGTCCCAGTGCACACATACAATCTGGGGTTTTCTCATCAGGTACAAAAATACAAGGTGACCGTTCTCTTCCGGCTGCCCTGGATGTGAACAAAGCTGTCGAATCAAAGGCTTATTCAATTTAGGGGTGGAAAGAAGTTTCTCCATTGCATCTGTCTTTTCAACCTGCAATAGCAGCCCTTCTCAGAGTCTCACAGTTTCTATTAGTCAGTTCATTTTTCCTATCTCCTTAAGAAGAAATCCTGTTCAGATAGAACAGTGCACTATTTGCAGGAAGCTTGGCAGGGTCAAAAAGTGACCGTAAAACTGATCTCTTGTTAAAACACACAGAGTATCTGCTCTGATGTAGATACTATTAGAACTCGGCAATCTCTGATTTGCTATCAAGGCCTTGAAGGTGATTTCAGAGTCAGATTTGTTCAACTTGGTGACATTGTAAGTGTTATCACTTGTCATTATCAGAGCTAACTTAGTTGCTCCAAGTCCTACTTAATCTATCCAGCTCACTACCCACAGCTTCTGACCTACTTAGTCACTTCCTGTCTTTGATTTTGGCTTTCAAGCCTCTTTTCTGTGTTGGCCTGTGACTGCCATTTAATCTAAATCAAACTTCCTTGGACTTCCATTACTGTCAAGTACAACTCCTCTCGCCATAGTACCCACCCTTCTGAGTGCAAGAAAACTGATTTACAGCCAGCAGTCTGCCTCTTCTCTTGCGCTCCAAGTTCATCTTTGCTTTGTTTTTCTTCCTGTATGAGTCACTCCTTCCCCCTCTCTGCGACATGGTGCTACATTTTCTGTTCCCCTCGGTCTGTCGGTGGCGGGGAGGCTGCCGTTGCATGCCTCTGCTGCGGAGGTCTGGTGAGCATTATCGCGTGTGCCCAGGCATCACGTGCAGATTCGGAAAAAGCTGAACACGAAGAAATTCAGCTGGCCACAGGCTGCTGCAGAATGTCAGCTAGTTTAATGTGCTTTTGCCTCTGACCAGAAATGATGAGCTACTCTGTTCCCTTATGCCTTTCTCAAGAGCTATTTACGCAAAGCACAGCTGCTCGGTCCACGCCTCCCAAACCTAGCATCTCCCCTGCTATTTCAGGGCACCTGTTAACTATACAGATGCTGCGAGGTGGGTGCCAGCTCAAGGAATTTCCCAATTCTCACTGGTTCATTCATGCTACGGTAACATGCCTTTGAAATAGACTTCTTCAGCCAGTTTCCTTCTATGACCAGAATCCAATTTAAAGATGTTAGTCCAGTACCACGGTGACTTCTGCCTGCACAGGGACACTCCCGAGCTGGTGAGGTCTGTTGTTTTTCAGGCTTCTTTCACTGGCACGGAGAAGTTCAATACTGTGGCCCTGTGCTCTTTGAATGTCAGTACAAATCATTTGATGGCAATGGCAGCTGTGTGTAACACATAGGAGGGATTTATTCAGTCTCTCCTTACACGTATGCTCTTTCCCAGCCCTTTATTCAATATACCCAGTTCTGCTTTTGCCTCTTCCTCCCACTTCCATGTTCATCAGCCCTCATACTCTTTTGGTTTTTGTTGTTAACATATGGAGGTTATATGATCCATCACTGAGTGCAGCCTTGTCCTCTTAATAAGCAGAAAATACCATACGTTTTGGAAGGAGGAATTAGCTACAGGCCGTTCTCATTAAGCCTCTCCTTCGACTTATCTCAGCTTAAATTTGAACTGCAGTCACTATGCGGCATTGTAAGTTGAAAACAACCACTTGAGCCCTTTCCAGCGAGGCTTTGAGTGGCCCTGATACGAGGCACGGAGGAGAGATAAGCAGCGCATTGAAGTTGTAGTATGGCTGTGGCTGGGGGCAAGGAGTGAATGGAAACATACCCTCCCTCTGGCAGTGCCTGGCGCTGGGCGAGGGGAGAGGAACGGGCCCAGCAGCTCGGGTTCACACGCGTGGCGGGAGCCAGCGGCCTCCCAGCTGATGACAGATTAGACTCAGGGCCTGGTTAGTGGGAAGACTGTGATTAGACCTCAGCAGCATCTGTCTCCAGCACTGAAGGAATTACTGCTGCAGGCTGCGATTTTCTCAGCAAACTGTAATTATACCAGGAACCTCATTCCTGCCGGTTTTCTTGACAACTTAAGTGGGGAAAAAAAAAAAAAAAATCTAGGTGAGGGTGCAGGGAAGCAGAAACTGTGAAAGGAGCAGGAAAGAGACACCTGTTTATTTTTGTTCAGCTCATTCCAATTATTTTCTCTCGGTTTCTTAGATTCTTATGAATCACAGACTGGTTTTTCCCAAAGGTCAGTGCCAAGGTTTAACTCCCTGAAGCTGTCCTGCTGTCCACCTGAAGCTGATAGGACGCATCCTGTCCATGCATTTATGCCCCATGGCATCTTAGATGAGTGTGGTAGTGCTGGCAGAAGGTATCATGCCAACTTCTGCCCTGACAGTGCCCCTTCCCTCCTCCCATGGGAGCAGGAGTGCAAGGTGCCAGACTCAGGTCACGACTGTTCCCAGGACATCCCCAAGGAAGGTATGGCCTGGACAAGTGTGGGATATTGGATATTGGGTAGAGTGAGTTTGAACCTTACTCCCAAAGGCCCTGTCTAGACTAGGATTTAAGAGTTTGAGCTAAAAAAAGTGTTAGGTTGTATATAGTAACTCTCTGTTTTAAAAGATGTAGGAAAGGCAGTGTAAGTTTGAACTCCCAATAACACCTGGTAAGTTTTGCCAAAATAACAACGTCAAAAAAGAACAAGATTTCTTTGCAAAATTTCTCTACCAGAAAAAACCTTTTTGTTCATGCAGTTGTAACCCCATAGAAACCCATTTGCCATTATGTTTTCTTTTCTCAGAATATAAGAGGTTAACAGATTTTTTTTTTCAATTAGATGTAGGAAAGGAGGAGAAATATCTAAAAGTAGAGTTTGCCAATATAGCTTTACCATCTAATCCTTAAAATGTAGATAAGGTCAGAATGATTCAACCTAATGTGTGCGCTCCTTTCTTAACTTTCCACAGGGCTTTAAAGTGACTGTTGAGTAGACTTTGAAGGCAGGAGTGTCTTGTCTATGTTAAACAATTATTACATCAATGCTGTACTCCCCTAGAAGAAAGCAGAATTGTTCCTTAGCAGCACGTCTGCCCTCCGTCCCACTGCATGTCTGGCAGCACAGCCAGGGCTGAGAGTGCGGCAGCGAGAGCTCGACCCTTGGGGCTGAAAGCACCGGGAGGCAGTATGTTGGCAAGCAGCTCCCCGTCTCCAGAGCCAAGTCTCTGCAGATACTGGTGGGAAAGACACACATCTGGAGTTGTCTGGAATTGGCACAAATTGCTGAGGACAAAGAGCAGAGAAAGGAAGGGTTAGAAGGAAAGTGGAAAGAACACTTACACATTTCGCTTTCTTTTCCGTGTGCCTGTGTGCCATGAGCTATTAAACAGCTGCCGTGCTCTGCCCCAGAAGGGACTGGTTCAGTAGAGATGGAGAATGAATCCTACAGCTAAACGCTTTGGGAGCCCCCTAGAATGAAAGGGGCAATAGGAATAATGTTTCTCTGATTTACTGTTATGCTAAGCACACTTGGGACCGCGGCGCTTGGGGCAGTAGCCAGAGACACTGTTCTGGCTGCTCAGACCCAAAGCCCCTGGCAGGGGATGGGTCCTGCTGGGTACTTCTGACCCATCCTTGGCACAGTAGGTGAGTCCCTCTTGTCTTTTGCCTTCCAGGCAGAAACTCCCAGCTTTCCGTGCTGGTTCCCGAATTCAAGGAGAGCAGATTACTCAAGCAAAAGGTGTTTGCAGACTGTGAGATTTTGTAGCTTGGGGAAATAAGCGTAGTGAAGGAGGACCAGGAGAAGGAGGAGCAGGCATATTGCGAGTGCCAAGGGCTGAGCAGAACATTTTTTTTGCATCCATTCAGACGCTTAGCTATTTCCTGCATTATTCCTCCAGTCAGCATGCTCCACCTGCTTTTACTTAACCTTTTCCTGTTTACGGCTTCCAAAAACTTTCTGGTGAAATCACTGATCTGCCACAAGATCAGTCTTCACAGTCCCTTTTGAGCAGGCTCCACTAACATTTTTCTCTCTCCTCGATACACAGACCTGTCAGATTGAGGAGCTGTGTGCTGTGTGTGCATGTCTGCATGCATGTGTGTGTCCATGCAGTCAGTAGTTGTATCAGGAAAGCGTGTGCTCGCTCAGTACTTTCTGTCTCCATATGTCTCTTTTTTGATTCTCCTGGCGCTTGCTGCTTTTTGCAAACTTGAGCAAAGAAACAAGCAGTAGCACTGAAGGCAGGTTGCCCTTTCTGTAGAATAGAGGGCTCCAGATACTTAGAGGAAAGACTTTTCTTGTTACTTTCAAGCGTCTGAGAGCTCTCTCACAAATGGGGGATTTGTTCCCTGGATGGCTTTCCCAAGCTTCAAATTATTTTCTGTCTTTGAAAACAGCGAGGCAGTTTCTTCTAGTCTGCTGTTGAGTTTCTCAGATGTGAAAGGCAAGGTGTGAGGGGCAGGAAGGATCAACCAAAGAAAAATAAATCTCTTTCTTACAGTGTAGATGGCTCCCACGAGTCACCATCTCACACTTAGTCACACGTCTTGTAGTAATCACTAGAAAAGCGTGCACACCTCAAAGTCTACTCTCCTTAGTGATACTATAGATAACACTGCAACCACCACTAAAATCAAATTTATTTGTCCCTGCTTTTACTGTTTGTTTCCTTTTTGTGTTTCTCCTCTAGAGCAGTGAAAATAGATTCTTCAGTTTCCTCTCTGGTTCTCATGCTCTTGCACAGCGCTGCAATGTTTGGGTTGCGGTGAGCACTGCAGGGGAATGTTCCCTTCTTAAAATAAATCATGGAAACATTTCTGTTGGAATCAGGGCTTGTAGAAGTTTATTTTTTTTTTAAGAAGAATGTCGGGCCAACTTTGACCTGACACCATATCCCTTTAAAGGGAACAGGCTTGTGATGCATGTCAGTGTATATATACTGGCATGTATATATATGTGTGTGTGTATATATACACACACCAGTGTACATGCCAGTTATACTGGTGTAACTGAGCACTGAAATCATCCTCTAAGAATGCTGGACATGTTGGCCCTGTCTCCATCAGACAGATCTGCAAATTCCTTGCCCAGTCCTACACCAGTTAGCGTAAGCCAGGAGGCTTAGTCTGCTGACCTGGGCGTAGAAGGCGTAGGTCCATAAGCACTCACTGTCACTGTCACTGAGCTGGTTCACACTTCTGTAACTGTTGATGAGCTCACACACCTTTCTGAATATTTTAAGAAGAACACTAGACCCCCACAGTTTTAACTGTGACATAGATACGCACAGGTAGCACTTCTGTGTGGGCTAGGAGGTATGGTCTGGGCATTGCTGATGTCCAGGCAGCTGTCTGCTGTAGGAATAGCACAACCCCACTTAAATCAGAGTTTGCTGAAGTATCCTTCAAGCTGCCTGTGAGCAGCTTTTGAACTTTCTTTTTAATCAGGAAAAGGAAGCAGTTGTTTTCTGCACAGAAGTGTCTTTCAGATTGGCCCAAGTATGTAAAATGGTTACTTTGGTTCCCATCCAGCCCAATTCATTCAATAGTTTGTGTCAGGGTACTTGTCATCAGTGGCATTTGCCCAGGGTGAATCACACCCACCCAGGCAGCGATCTGAGAGCGCCTTCAAATCTTTTTCATCTTCATTTAATAGGGTACAGCCCTGGTAAATTCATGACCATATTGTACCACACGGCTCTTCCTACAGCAGCTCCTTTTCTTCTAACCAGCGTTCAGCCCAAGAGGCCGCTACTTCCAAAAGAGACTCTCTGGTTCAGTGCCCGTCTTTGTTTTCCAGATGTTTCTTTCACCACACCGCTTTCCGGTTACACTGCAAATTTGGGTGCGCTCAAGATATTTTTGCCTCCCTCCTCCACCGCAAAAATGGGGGAAAGCTGAACTATATGAAAATGCAGTGAGAATGAGACCCTCGGGGAAAATGGCAGGGAAGTGTAGATGACCGTGCAGGACTCTTTCCAGGAAATGGGTAGAAGGTTCATCACATGAGTCACTGAAACCTTAGATGACTAAATTCTTGAAGAATAAACTGTCAGGAATATGATACTGGACAGGACAGTTGCAGGGGGAGAAGAAAGCTTCTTAAATAGCTCTTGTTTTGTTTTTTCGTTCGTGATTCATTTCTGAGGAAATTGCTGCATCTCTGGCCAGGGCCGGGGGCAGCGTGCGGGCAGTGCCAGCCCTCCTGCGCAGAGGCAGCGGGCGAGGGGTGCTGGCGTGCCCAGCCCTCCTGCCAGAGGGGCTGAGAGGGGGTCTGCAGCACCCCATAGCCGTCCTGACCAAGTGAGTGAAGTGAGATGGGGTCACTAGTGCACATTTGCCATCTGAACCGATACGCCTCTTCTTTTGCACACCAGCAGTTACGAGACCAAGGGGAAATGAAGGTATTCAAACTCTAATTCTAAGCTCCTTTTAAAAATTTTTCTTCCTCTACCTGCTCCAGCCAGTAAACCAAGTTGTATCAAGAAAATTGGCCCAAAGCTCTGAATTTGGATTTCAGAGAAGGTCTTAAGACTTTAAGTGCCAGTAACAACAGAAGCAGTCAGACTCCCTCCACAGCTACCTCCAGAGGAGCTGAACCAGCATTAGCAGCAGCAGAAAATGTTTGCAGTAGTATCTGAGTGTGGAGAAGCCCAAATGTTCCAGCATGCCACTGCCAGTTCCCATTTTGGTGAGTTTGACCCAGGGCATTTAACGTTTCAACATCAGTTCTGTGTCTCATAATGCCATTTACGTAATGATCGCTCATTTGGTTCCCATTAAAATCATGGCATTTCTTCTGCAAAACACTGCTTGTAAAAATCAAGCCACCCAGTTTTTCATTGGGTTGTAACTCGGGAAGTAAACACTCTGTCTGTGGGATGCACACTGTAATTCTCAGAGAATAGGGGGCTTTCCTTCCCCTCTTGGATGTACAAAGTTCAAATCTCAGAAGTGGGAAGGGGAAAGATAATTAAGGGTTGCTGAATCTATCTCCTGCAAAAACACAATGTAGTTACTCCCCAGTAGATGTTCCTCAGATACTGTATTGATAAGAAGAGAGTCTACAGCTCTTTGTAGTCAGAGCAGCAAGAATCCTCTTCAACTTATAGAAATGGAAGGTGTAGCTCTCACAGGTCATCCCAGTGCTGCTGCCTTTCGAGGCAGCACAGAACGGTTCCTTGTATTATATATACCAGCACTTTGAAGAATTCAGTTTCACATGTCTCAAACAATGGGGGTTTCACCGCTTCCTGTGGGAGCCTGCTCTGCAGCCTAACTCATTTCACCATCCGGAGTGTTTTCCTGAGTGTCTGCCCTTTTTTAACTTTCTTTTAATTGTGCACCCACTATTTCTTCCTAAAGGTGGCTCGCCAAAAGTTTCTGTTTTGTGAAATTCATGTTACATGGTGCTTTTTTATTTTTTATGAGGATCAAGAAAATCCTGAAAGATTGATGGTTTCTTCTCTTTCCTTTTTCTTCCTCAGAAATAATAATAAGTAATTAATAATGTAGTACTGCTTTTCTAGCCATTCATCTCAGCGATTTACAAGAAAGGTCAACATTGTTGTGCTCTTTTTACAGATGGGAAAAACTCAGGCACAGGGCAGGAAACAACTTGCCCAGGATCATTGAATTAGCCTGTGGCAAGACTTGGATTTTTAACCAGTTCTCCACAATTGTGCCCTACTTTTTCTTTTTCTTTTTTTTTTTTTTTTTTTTTTTTTCTTTACTATTTTCTTTTTTTTTTTTTGTCCTGTCCAGTTCCTTTTGGCTTTGTTGGAGTACCTAGGAAGGACAGGCTTTCCATGAACTTTATTCAGAATTGTCATATTGTAACTGAAAGTTCAGCTTGTTGAATATTTAACAGTTACTATCTTTCCAATGTGTTGGTTAAGCATCCTAATTAAGTAGCGATACATAAAACCAACAAAGCATTTTAACAGACTGATTAAGTCCCTAGGGCCTCCGAGCTGAATTTCCTTCAACTACCCTGTTTTCCTGGTTGCAGCTTGTCCAGGCTGAACACAGTATATATCAAGCACACTCTTATCAGTGCGCTGCAGGGCGATTTCCTTCCTCCTCAGTGCCACCATGCTTACTTCACCTGCCGTATTTCCCTTAGCTGTGGTTTTCGGTAAGCGTGTTTCTCAGAATCTGGATAGTTGCTAAATCAGAAATCTTCCCATTTGGAACAATAACACCGCAATCTGTACAGCAGGATGCACTGGGAAGGATGCTCACCTGGGTGTAAGAAGCAGCCTGGCCTTAGCAGCACAGAGCTCTCCGTGAGCAGGCAGGGTGTTTCTTCTTGAAGGCTTCTGCCTGTTTGGCCTGTCATTTCAGCGAATGCTTTCACTGGGACTCCATCCACCTGAGGAGATGGTAGGATGAGTTTTGTGCCTGACCTCCCGCCTGGGAAGGGCCAGGGAAGGCAGCCACAGCCGTGTGCTCGCAGTGCGATCTGCAGGGGTCTGGTACTGAGCTGTGCGAGGTGCAGCGTTCTGCATGCACCCAGAAATGTAAAACTGGAGCTCTGGGCAGCCAGAGTTATAGCTGAGGGGTAGCACATAGGTCTTCCTGGCTGCTGACCACTTTCAAAGTATGCCAGTAAGTGAAGCCCTTTCCATCTCAGTTATTGCCCGCCCTGCTCCTTCAGGTCTCCTGTATTCCAGATATCATTGAGCCAGAGTCTGAGGATTTACCGAAAGCTGCAAGACTGTCGGTCACTGAGTACATTGTCTTTGCTTTCAGATTGAGTTTGAGAAATTACCAGTGGTGTCATACTTATGCCTCCTGGCCATGTGAATAGAGGAAGCTGCTAAGAAGCAACAATAGATTACATAAAGCAGGGAAATCCCCCTCAAACTTCTCCCAGACTTATCTCAAACTGAAGTTCGTTTGCATAAAGACACTGTAAATAACTTTGCAATGGCTTCTAGCTCCATGAAAGGGTTACACGTGCTTACCTATAATCATTTAGGCCAGTTCCACCAGTTGAATCACTTGAAGAAAATAAAAAAGACTGAATCAGAGCCTATGTAGAAATCGAAACAGTTCTATGTAGCATCAGCCTGCCTCGGGTAAGGGTACAAGTGGGTAATGCTATTCCACACAAAATCAATGGGAAATATTCAATACTTATTAGTAACTAGCAGTTATTCTAGAAAAATGGTGTTAAAAAGCTATGTCAAGCTTTATAATTTGTGATTATGGGTGGGTGGTATCATTCTTCAGCTAAACTTGCGTCTAAGCTTTCTATACAAACCCTGCTTGGTGGAAAATGGACCTTACTGAAAACCAGAAAAAAAGCTATAATGTCCTGTAGTTGAAACCTATGGCCAGCTGCTTTACAAAATCCGAGACTCATTAGGCTTGGAATTCCTGAGTGATGCTGTTCAAAAAGCAGTGGTGTTAAACAGATTTGCAAAATTTTTGTGATTTTTTTTAAACATTATGGTTCAACAGAAACAAACAAGTGAGCAAAAAAGAGATAGCATATTGAAAAATGCATATTTACTGGGTTATCTCACACTCAGAAATGTAGTTGGCTAATATGACACTACCACAAATCTTTTACATTATCTTTGATGCACTAAGAATGACAATATTTATAAGCCTAGTACATCATGACTATGGAATGCCTAAATTCTTCTTGAAGACAGACGGTATTTTCTGTTCCCTTGCTGAGAGAGTGGGCCTTTGGTGTTTGGGGGGTTTGTTTGTTTGTTTGTTTGTTTTAACAAGATAAGAATATAAAGTTCTCAAAAGCTCGCTAGGAGCTGTTTATTTGGAAAGAATTTGCTCACCTGCTCCCTTTCCTAGCTTTCTATTGAAACCAGTTCTCAGATATGTTTCCTGCCAGCCCTGTCCCAAAGCTGGGCAGAGTATAGACAACTGCACTGATTCTTTAGGCTCTTCCTGTAAATTCATAGGAGGATTTTCTGTACATTTTCTGGGTTGTTGAGCCAGCTCTACGTTAAAATTAAGTATAGTTGGGTCAGGATATAATTTTAAACAATGCTGTGGATGCCTTGCAGTAAATACCAAAGTTGTTCTAAACAATCTTCAAGGTGCTTTTGTCAGTATGGGATATTTCCCTTGAGGAATTAATCAAAGTTGTTTGGTAAAAGTGAGGTTTGCTCTACCTGCATGAAGGTTACCATCATTGTTAGTATAGTTATACCAGGACAGCTGTATGAGCAACTCTTTTCTATTGTAGTTGCTTTTCATATAGTTAACAAACGGGCGAGAGAGGAGGAGGAAAACAGAGACACAGCTTCCCTTGACAACCTGTGTAAGCCTTGTGTTTGTTCTACAATATCACTTCTGTTAATATTAATAACGTCATGGCCCGTTGCAGTGGAATACCTTGCCTTTCACCCTCCTTCTTTCAGCTTTATTGACTTTCTTCAAAGCTTTGATACAGAACAATAGGAATCAGTCCAGATATGAACTGCCTGTTTTGCAGAGTCCTCCCAGTAGCTGAGGTCTCCCTGTGCTACTGTGGAGCTTGTCTCAATGGGTCAGCTGTAGAAATCGGAAGAGAAGTACATATTTGAATAGGCCTGGGACACCTTGCAACACAGTTAACAGCAGCAAACATGAGGACGTGACTGTTGATTCATTAGTACCTTGAATATTTTGGTCCTGATAACTGTGTCTGTTTGTGTTCATTTCATCAACTTGCAGGTCGATCAGGAAGGCTTTCATTTTGTTTTTTAATATCTCCTCTCACAAATACTAGTCTGTTTTCTACATAAGGTGACTAATCACAGTAACATAATATCCTGTATTTACATAGTAAACTTCATTCCAAAGCACTTTACAGCCTGGCACTGACATAGGACAAGGATTAGAAGAGAAGCAGCTCATACTGGTTAGGAAGCAGGCTGTGCTCTCAGCCTAGGTAGTAGGAAAGCATATAGGGTGGAGCCATAATATTTCCCCTGAATCCAAGGCAATTTGCTAATAGTTGGCAAATATATCGGTGCTCTGCTATAAACTGTGCTCTGTTTAACTCTAGGAAATGTGTTTGAACTGTAAAAAATAAGCTATAGCAGAGAATGTCAGTCCTTCTGCACATCCCATTCTCTATTGATAGGCACTGACTACCAAAAATGTTTTGTTGGAAAATTGGTCTGATGCAAAGTTCCTCGTTAAGTATACACTGGCATTTGGAGGGCTCTGCCAAAGGATGGTAAAGCAGCCTGGCCTATTCTAAGGTTTGGCTCCAGAGCACAAAAGTAGCATGAGAAACTTGGCTAGCCAGAACGAGAACAAGAGTGTGGACATCGGTAACTAGAACAACAGCCAGGCAGGCAGCAGAAAGAGGATTGTTACATACCTGACAATCCATTTTCAGCAAGTCTGTGAAATTAGTTCATACTGAACTAATTACCTTGATTTGTTCTGTGGATTAAATGTGTTTCCAAGTGGTTGTTCGCTGGAGGAAGTAGTAAATTTGTGATCTCATTCTGACACACTGGCATTGAGGTGTCTGTCTTTATTGTGTGTTTCAGATGGAAAGGATCAAACAAATTTAACTTTGGAAGGAACCAATCCTGCCCTGCAGACCATACGAGTGAGGAGTGCTGCCTTGAAAGATACTTTACTCGATGCTGCTTTACACAAAACTACTGGTGAGGCTCCCAGCAATACATCCAATCTATAAAAAGGACAAATGAAACCTCCACTAAGAAATGAGTGAATGACAACATTGGTCTTCGTAAATCCGGTGAAGCAGATGGTGGGCATTCTTCTTCTTTTGTCTCTTCAAAGACTAACTTTAAAACCAAGTGCTGTTCTTTGTAAGTATGTTAAGTATGAACATACAAAATTCATACTTAACTCTGAACTTATGAAAATCCTGTATTTTGTTCAGGTTAATTTAGGTGACGTAGTTATACAAGTCTGAACAACAGACATGCTACTGAAGAAGCGTAGGTCACACATGCCTTCTCAATTCACCCTGTCACCTCACCAGTCTGGAGGAACCAACAGTTAAACACAGGAGTGCTTGGTGTCTACAACCCATAACATACTGAAATGGTCACTTCCACTTTTTAAGAGAAATGATAAACCCGCTCATTGGCTTGATTAAGAAGCAATAGTTCAATGAGGTCTTCTGCCTCTAACTCCCTTGAAAATCATCAGAGATGATGTAACAGAGTTGCTCATAGCCAGGCTGTGACAGTTCAGCATGGAAGGAGAACAGGTGGCAATCCAAAAGGTGGGAAGATCAGTGTGTATTACAGCTGCTTAGCTTCCTCTGTCTTCAAAGCACTTTTAAAGTATTCACAATGTGACTGCAAACCACAGAACTATTTACCCACCTTACAGACTTAGAGAATGTATGACCTGCTCAAGGCCACTGAAGGCATCGTTTGCTGTGCAGTGGTCAGGATCAGGTTGTTCCCAGCTCTCAAGCTTCACATCCCTAACGGAGAGCCATGGGTTCAGTTTAATGCTGACTGCCGATGCACAGTTGCCATTGGCCCAAGAGGCTGGTTCTGTCCTCTGCAGTCACAGGGAAAGCCTCTCCGAGCAACCACTTGAAAAGCAGAGTAACCTGTACAGAAATATGGCAGGTCTGGAGTTCTGCTGAAGTGGCTGTAGGTAATCCAGCAAGGAAATCAGCTGCAGCGGGGCCACCTGTGGTAGTGAGGCATTTGCCAACTACTGTTTGCTAGGCGATCTTTGGGTGTTGAGAAGGTTCCTAGGGAGCACATTGCCCATATTAAAAAGCACTGCACACCCTTATCGTGGCAGTGCAAGTCTCTGGCAGCTCCTCAGAGACTGATGGGATGTGGAAGCTGATGTTACATCCAAACAGGATGGCATGGAGAAGGCTACTCTGCAGCTGTCCACCTACATGCCCGCTCACGAAGCTTTGGGCTCTTCTTTAACAAGGAAGGCTCCCTCACAAGGAAGTTACTCCATTTCAATAGGCTACTTTTAAAAGCTAATATGTTTCACCTTAGAGAAAAGCAGTTCTCCAGCCTTAGCGTTACCAGTTTTGTGCTTTGAAGAGACCTTTGTAAAATTTAATTTTAATTTTGTTTTAACTAAAGTTTAGTTTTTCTTCTTGACAGTGCTGCACTACTGGCCGTTCAGTCAAACCCTGCTGAACTAGCTTGTAGCCATTTTATCTAGGTATCTTGTAAATATTTGGTAGAGCACTCGGACACAGGAGTGTTTCTTGCTCTTACAGTCACATGCCTGGTTCCAGGACCTTTCAGAAGCACAAAAGGCTGAAGGCAGGGAAAATTCCACTGAAATGCATTCGAGTCTCCAGGGAGCAACTGCACTCTGTTTAGACTAAAACTTCTTATTGCTGCCTCATGGAAGGATAGAGAGGGGAAGCTGGAGGGTAGGTTTTTTTATTATTATAAACACAGAAATGCAAGCACTGTTTCACTCATATCTCTCCTATGGCAGGACCGTTTGTGGTTGGGGAGGGAGATAAGCTTTTTAAAGCTCTGTCCACTACCTGGGAAATTTCCATCCAAGTTCTTTATTTTTTTTACAAACACTAGTGAATTAAAGCTTAATCTGCTTCTCCTCAGCCTCATGAGGCAAGTACTAAATATAAGTTTAAAGACAGGGATAGTGCTACTAAAGAAGTTGTGCCTTGCCTGAAGTCACGTGGGCAGCATGGCAAGTGGACTCGGATCTTTGAGTCCCAGCTTTGTACCTTACACCACAGACAACACACGTTCCCTCCCTTTCCAAGGCTTGCTGTAATTCCCCTTCTGGGATATAGTGGAAACATGCTGGCATCACACCTTCAGATAACCTTGGAGCAGAGAGACTACTCGCAGCTGCTGTCCCTTGGGATTAAGATGTTGAAAAGATCAGAGAGGGATGTGAGGGGGGTGGGGGAAAGCAAGTCACTGCTCTGTCTGCCTTGGGCATGCTCTGCCTCTGCTGCTGCCGGTGGAGTTGGTCTACTATTGGGAGGTACCTCCAACAATTTCATATGTGCTTCCAAATAACATTTAGGCAGGACTGTGGGCCATAATCAAAGAGAGAACTTGGCTGACAAGAAAATTGGACAGATGAGCCACTCCTGTATTGAATGTGTGTGATTTCATTATCCTTCTGTATGTGACCTGCATTTCTTACTGCTTCTTATTATCAGTATCCCAGAACTACTGCTGCAGCCATCCTCTTTCACGTCTTCAAAAGAGAGGGATAATCCATCAGCCAGTTCCTCTCCAGTGGTATGAGTCAGGTTTTTACCACAGGGATTAATGGGCAGTTGAAGAGAGTTGTTCCCAACAGCGCTGAGCCAAAAGCAACGTGCACATAAGCCATGGAGCGGAAGAGAAGGAAACAAACCTATAGATTTAAAGGGTTTGAATTATTTCTTTTCCCTTCGCTACCCTTGCCCACACTGATCCATAACCAGGCGTGGTAAAGGTGGAAATGTATTGATGGTGGCTGGTGTAAGTGGGACTGAGAGCATCTCCCACTCTGCAAACAAACCTGAAGTCAGTAGCCCCCCAAACCAGATCAGCGCGTACCGGCAATTCCAGTCCTTGTAGGTGAGAGATGCTGGGAGAAAAATCAGATCACAGTGCAGCAGCCTCCTCCTGTCTCTCCTGTGACCCCGCAGATCTGTGACAAGGCCCCAGTGCTGGTCCCTGGGTAGGCTCCCCTCGCTCAGACTGGCTGCAAATGCTGTGCACGGTGCTCAGGTCATTCCCTGCTGAAAGGCAGCCAGGCCTGGGGTGAAACACGGCAAGCGCTTTGCTGTGCCTGGCAACTCCAGGCAGCTGCTGGAAACAAACAGGGAAAAAAGCGGTGTACGAACGCGGGGGAATTTTCACATAGGCAGGATGTAATTAGCAGAGCTGGGATTTGGCCAGGATGCTGGGGTTAAAACACTGGCTCGCAGGTAACACACTGGGATCTTTCATAATTCAAATGCTCAGGATCTCCTATTTCCATCTTACCTGGAAGATGTCAGAAGGCCGTTCCCTATTTAATGTTCCTGGGCAGCTCTTGAACATCTGACAGAAGTCCACCTACATGCCCGCTCACGAAGCTTTGGGCTCTTCTTTAACAAGGAAGGTTCCATCACAACAAGGAAGTTACTCCATTTCAATAGGCTACTTTTAAAAGCTAATATGTTTCACCTTAGAGAAGAGCAGTTCTCCAGCTTTAGCGTTACCAGTTTTGTGCTTTGAAGAGACCTTTGTAAAATTTAATTTTAATTTTGTTTTAACTAAAGTTTAGTTTTTCTTCTTGACAGTGCTGCACTACTGGCCGTTCAGTCAAACCCTGCTGAACTAGCTTGTAGCCATTTTATCTAGGTATCTTGTAAATATTTGGTAGAGCACTCAGACACAGGAGTGTTTCTTGCTCTTACAGTCACATGCCTGGTTCCAGGACCTTTCAGAAGCACAAAAGGCTGAAGGCAGGGAAAATTCCACTGAAATGCATTCGAGTCTCCCGGGAGCAACTGCACTCTGTTTAGACTAAAACTTCTTATTGCTGCCTCATGGAAGGATAGAGAGGGGAAGCTGGAGGGTAGGGTTTTTTATTATTATAAACACAGAAATGCAAGCACTGTTTCACTCATATCTCTCCTATGGCAGGACCGTTTGTGGTTGGAGAGGGAGATAAGCTTTTTAAAGCTCTGTCCACTACCTGGGAAATTTCCATCCAAGTTCTTTATTTTTTTTACAAACACTAGTGAATTAAAGCTTAATCTGCTTCTCCTCAGCCTCATGAGGCAAGTACTAAATATAAGTTTAAAGACAGGGATAGTGCTACTAAAGAAGTTGTGCCTTGCCTGAAGTCACGTGGGCAGCATGGCAAGTGGACTCGGATCTTTGAGTCCCAGCTTTGTACCTTACACCACAGACAACACACGTTCCCTCCCTTTCCAAGGCTTGCTGTAATTCCCCTTCTGGGATATAGTGGAAACATGCTGGCATCACACCTTCAGATAACCTTGGAGCAGAGAGACTACTCGCAGCTGCTGTCCCTTGGGATTAAGATGTTGAAAAGATCAGAGAGGGATGTGAGGGGGGTGGGGGAAAGCAAGTCACTGCTCTGTCTGCCTTGGGCATGCTCTGCCTCTGCTGCTGCCGGTGGAGTTGGTCTACTATTGGGAGGTACCTCCAACAATTTCATATGTGCTTCCAAATAACATTTAGGCAGGACTGTGGGCCATAATCAAAGAGAGAACTTGGCTGACAAGAAAATTGGACAGATGAGCCACTCCTGTATTGAATGTGTGTGATTTCATTATCCTTCTGTATGTGACCTGCATTTCTTACTGCTTCTTATTATCAGTATCCCAGAACTACTGCTGCAGCCATCCTCTTTCACGTCTTCAAAAGAGAGGGATAATCCATCAGCCAGTTCCTCTCCAGTGGTATGAGTCAGGTTTTTACCACAGGGATTAATGGGCAGTTGAAGAGAGTTGTTCCCAACAGCGCTGAGCCAAAAGCAACGTGCACATAAGCCATGGAGCGGAAGAGAAGGAAACAAACCTATAGATTTAAAGGGTTTGAATTATTTCTTTTCCCTTCGCTACCCTTGCCCACACTGATCCATAACCAGGCGTGGTAAAGGTGGAAATGTATTGATGGTGGCTGGTGTAAGTGGGACTGAGAGCATCTCCCACTCTGCAAACAAACCTGAAGTCAGTAGCCCCCCAAACCAGATCAGCGCGTACCGGCAATTCCAGTCCTTGTAGGTGAGAGATGCTGGGAGAAAAATCAGATCACAGTGCAGCAGCCTCCTCCTGTCTCTCCTGTGACCCCGCAGATCTGTGACAAGGCCCCAGTGCTGGTCCCTGGGTAGGCTCCCCTCGCTCAGACTGGCTGCAAATGCTGTGCACGGTGCTCAGGTCATTCCCTGCTGAAAGGCAGCCAGGCCCGGGGTGAAACACGGCAAGCGCTTTGCTGTGCCTGGCAACTCCAGGCAGCTGCTGGAAACAAACAGGGAAAAAAGCGGTGTACGAACGCGGGGGAATTTTCACATAGGCAGGATGTAATTAGCAGAGCTGGGATTTGGCCAGGATGCTGGGGTTAAAACACTGGCTCGCAGGTAACACACTGGGATCTTTCATAATTCAAATGCTCAGGATCTCCTATTTCCATCTTACCTGGAAGATGTCAGAAGGCCGTTCCCTATTTAATGTTCCTGGGCAGCTCTTGAACATCTGACAGAAAGGAAAAAGTGTCTAATGGTGCTGCACCTGCAAGTGCTTCTCTGCCAGCAACTGCCCACCCCGAAGAGCAGCTGAAAGGATCTCACCCTGACAGGGCTAGGGCTGCATTGCGGTAAGATGCCACAGCTGCCTCCGTGCCTTGGGCTTCACTCCGCCTTTAGCTCTCGTTACGCAGTTTTCAGGCCCCAAATCCCCACCAAACAGAAAGAAAAGATGATAAAATGAGGGCAGCCCCTCACACGTAAATCACAAGAGAGAGAATATCACCATTAGGTGCTGCTTCAACCTTATTCTCTGCCACTTGAAATAGTACCAAAGTGGTGTCGGACAACAGAGGATGAGAGGAAGCGTTTCTCCCCAGTGCAGATGAGTGAGCTTTTCCAACTGGCCTTGCCGGTAATACACAAAGCATTAAGAGCTCGTGCCTCCTCTTTCCTTCCAGCAGAGAAATCACGTTCAAAGCAGCAAAACATTTTTTTTTTTCCCCTTCATGATCTCACTTTCCGTATAAGCAATCTCTTTGTTTACTACGAGGATGTTGCATGTCCACAAAAGGTCAAGGAAGTCATTCATGAACCTCACGTGTGGAAAGTCCGCATGAAGTTTCTACCATGATGTGGCCCACAGTCTGAAATATAAATAATTGCAAACCATGAACCCCTCAGACCTGCAGACCATGTACCGTTCGAGGAGCTGACTTCCTTCCTGTGGTGCAGTGCGTGCAAGCAAAACAAGAGGTGTTCTTGCCGTCCAAGAAAGCATAATCTCAGCATCAGCAAGTCAGAAAAAAGGGACCCCTCCTATGCCTGTGAGAGCTCCCCATGTCAGCTTCTGTTTTCTTTGGGGATTTTTATGCCCAAGCTGCTACGTAGGTCCCCCTCTGTCAAGTGTTGCTTAATACCACCACCCAGCAAACTTGCTGAGACACCTCAGTCAGTGGGATACCAAACCTACGGGCTGGCTGGAGTGGCAAAGTGAGCTGGAGAGAGGAAAGCACGGGCAGCTGCAGGCAACAGGAAATCCAGCACTAATAAATAAAACGTTCCTATAGCCAGAAAGAGGAAATAAACAGCACCAGCACAAACTGAGAGGACAGAAGAGAGGAACACAGCATAACTGTGGGGCGGGAATCACTGCATTACAGTGAGCTTATTTTTAGAGGACGTCGTCCTGGTTTGTTATGTGTTCAGACTGGAAAAAAAAAGAGTGGGGGAGCGGGAGGACTGCTCAAAGAGAGGGTCTCTATCAGCAGAAGTTGTGAACAACCACTGTAATTAAGGAAGCAGGCAGAGCACACACAACCTGAGTCGCCGCCAATCTGAAATGAAAGCATTTTTTGTTTGCAGCCATAGCCCCGGAGGATAATAAAAGATGCTTCCACCGTGCCAAGTGAGGAGCTGAAGGGACACCGTTTCTAGATGGCGAATGCCCTGCTCCCATCTTTCCAAAATTACACGCTGTGGGGAGGCAGCAAGTTACTCTCCCTTCACGTACTTTGGAAGCACATGCCCGCACAGCCCGTCCGACTGCAGCAGCCGCCTCGGGAGGGCGGCCACTGGGCAGGTGACCCCCAACCACCATGGGAGTGATGAAGGTGGCACTGCTTGGACCAGATTGCCAAATCAACAACCCTTAATTCTTCCCCCTCGCACTCAGCCGTGGGCACCCCATGGCCCCATGGCATTGTCACCACCAGTGGGAGCTGCCGCATTCAGGAGAGCTGCACCCCGCTCTTCTCCTCCCCAGGGCGGCTGCTGGTGCCTTGGCAAGGAGCTCCGTGCATGGCGTGCCCCAACAGTGCTCTTCTTGCTGCCAGTAGCATCTTTCACCTGGAACAGCCGCGTGGCCGATGCCCCTGCAGCACTGAGTGGGCTGGCAGAGCCAAGGGGGTCGGCACGGACCTTCTCAGCCGTGGGATAGCATCGTGAGGCTTTCACTGGTGGCTGTAGGAACTCATGTGCAGGTTCAGTGAAGGGAAAGAAGTCATTCACAAATTGCATGCATATTTCTGAATTCATTCACGGAGTGGCGTTCGCCTTTCATCCTCCCCCCGAGCCCCGCACGCGTTGCTGGCATTCTCTCCCCATCCCATATGACGATTCCCAGGTCTCCACAAGCCACTCTGCAAAGGAGCCCACGGTCACTGGACCCCCAGCCCGGTTTTGTGCAAAGGTTTAACGCTTTCTCCTGACCCCAGCCCCCATCCCCATGAATCCCCTGCAGAATTTTCCTAATAAAGTGCCAGGGAAGCTTTGCACCGGGCAGGATGCTAAGGAGGTGGCAATGTGGTCCAGCATTTCCAGTCTGTGAGCTCTCTCCTAAGGTGTAAATACAAGCAGCGGAGCCAGGTGGATGTCTGACAAGGCTGCCATTTAGACCTGAAGGAAAAAAAGAACTGCAGCTTTCCAACCAAATGTGAATTGCTCTTGCCTCATTTTCTCTAGCCCAACCGCCAAATTCATGGTTAATTGCTACAGCAGGGAATGGAAATCACTTCTTAAAGGCTGTGTAAAGGGTACACAGCTATGATCCAGTATAATTTTAACCTTCACTGGGCATTGCCAATATGTTTATTACTGGGGAATCAAAAAGAAAATACAGTCTTTTCCCTAAAGCCTTCCATGACCAAATTCTAGATGATAGTGCAGGTATTTAATGCATCACAAAACCTGTGAAGGTGGCAAAATATTTTCTTTCACATCCCTCCTGCTTGTGAGACATCAGAGAAAACACACGCTTTTGGAGAATCTCAAATGGAAGTGATTTTTTATTAAATATAGATGAAAAGCAGAAATGTTCAAAAGCTGTTTCTGATATATAGGCAGTGACAGCCATTTCCTCACTATTGCTGTAACGTGAAGGAGTGCAGGTATCTCCTGCAGAAAGAGTTCTTGTTCTCTACCCGCTGCTTCCACGTAGGATTTCGCGCATGTGACAGTGTATGATTCACGAAATGCAGCTCGGCTTTGGAAAGCATGGGAATTGTGTCTGGCTGTCAGGGCCCGGTGTTCATCTGGGCTTCACATGGCCCACAGAAAGACGTGCCAGTTGCACCTTCAAGCCAAACAGTTGGATAATCAAACTCAGCATTTGTTTTCAGTTTTGGTTGTTGTTTTTTTTTTTTTTCTGGGAGGGGAGGGGGAAGGCTGGTTATGAACTCAAACATATACATTTTGAGTTTTGGTTTTTTTTTTTTTTTTTTTTTTCTGGAGGGGAGGGGGAAGGCTGGTTATGAACTCAAACATATACATGCATTTTTGTGGGTTTAAGTGAAAAGACCATAGTAAAGTTTTAGCCTACAGTCTATGCATATTGTTCTAAGCTCCATCATTACCAACATAACTTTCAAAACCAAACACAAATAACCCCAAATAAAATTGACAGTATTTTGCAAATTCTCTGATTTTCTCATGCATTCAAAAGTGTAAGGCTGTTCCGCCTGACTGGCTGGCTGTTTGACTGTTGCTTTGTATTTTATTGCATTGTTTAATTCTTAATTGTAAGCCTCCAAAATCATAAAATCTGAGTTCTGGACTCAGTCTCTACATTCAAATGTAAGTACTGAAAAATGGTTTGTCTACCCTTTAGTGATATGTGGCATTTAACATACTTGGCTTAAATTGGATATTTGCAACACAATCCAAGCAGGAGACTTGAGAAATCCTGCTTCTCCCAGATGAGAGCACACCTGAATATTATAGGAATGCCTTTTCTCACTGAAAAGTATTAACAAAATACATGCATAAATGTATGTTTGGGGTTTAATAAGCTGGTGCTCTCTGTTTATTTAAAGGAAAAAACTTATTTAACCCTTCAGGAGGGATTCAAACTACAGGTGAGAACGGAGCAAGGTCTGAGCACCCAAAGGGTAACACGTTTGTAGAAGAAAACATGAGTTGGTGATGTCTGTGCCTGTGACGTGCTGGCGTTGCCCACCCTGCCACATGACAGCCAGGAGACCAGCGAGGAGGATTTCCCATTTCTGGAAGGTGCAGTGAAAGGTGAGACCCCGTAGATCACTGAATCGCCTTTCCATCTATGAAGTATTGTCTTCAAGATACTGCTTGACATTCGTTCAGTCAAATGTTTTGACAATTTGAACAAATAAGCAGAAAACAAAAAGGAAAATACTTTTACTGTGGGGGTGGTGAAACACTGGCACAGGTTGCCCAAAGAGTAGGTAGATGCCCCATCCCAGGAAGCCTTCAAGGTCAGCCTGGTTGGGGCTCTGAGCAACCTGGTCTGGTTGAAGATGTCCCTGCAAATGTCACCTGAGTTACTGTGCTGTTCCCTGGGGGGGGAGGGAGAGGGTGCATGTGCACATAACTCGTTATTTTGTGTGCGTTTCTGAGAAATACTGTATTTGCTGTCACTTTATAGTGGCCCAAAGGGAGGGCTGAAGGAGGAGGGAGCCAGATTCTTTTCACTGGTTCCCAGTGAGAGGACGAGGGGCAATGGGCACAAGCTGGAACGTAAGAGGTTCCACTCAAATATGAGGAAAATCTTCTTCCCGGTGAGGGTGACAGAGCCCTGGAACAGGCTGCCCAGGGAGGTTGTGGAGTCCCCTTCTTTGGAGATTTTCAAGACCCGCCTGGATGCTCCTGAGTAACATGCTCTGACAAGCTCTAGGCAATCCTGCTTCAGCAGGGGAGTTGGACTAGATGATCTCTATGGTCCCTTCCAACTCTAAAAATTCAGTGAAATTCAGGGGCACCTCACGGCTTGGGGAGACACCAGAGGAGCTTCTGTCTGCGCTTTTGGTGTGGGTTTAGAAGGTCCATTAGCGTTTGGGTCAGAGCACAGGGAGCAGCCCCGGCTGGGGTGGGAGAAGTCACACTGTGAGGCCACACTTGAACGTGGACGCTTTACTACCCTGGGTACAAAGCCTACTTGTGTGGGGCATGTCCAGTTGTGCAGCATGCTTTGGTTGTCAGCGGCAGGTTCCTGGGGGGTGACACAATAACCTCTTTATGCTTTAGAGAGTAGTGGGAGGCCATTGGAACTGCAGCGGCAATGAAGTGGCTTGGCTTTTGTCTGTCCCTCAAGGTAAGGTCCCCAGCAGTCACTGATGTGCTGGGAGGACCCCGTGCCTAAAGCAGCTTCAAAGGTGAATGCAGAACTTTGGGTATCTGGGTGGGAGAGGAGTCAGGGGAAACAGCCGAGGAAAACTCCGTGTTACCTCGGTGGTAACAAGATAAAACTGCTTGTTTAGGGTCGAGTTTTACAGCAGCTCACTCCAAAGTCTGGGCTGCCACAGTCTTGTCGCCCCCATTGCCTTCAGTACCACTGCAGCCACGCAGGGACTCAGCTCAAAGACCTGATCTGGCTGCAAATTAAACCACTGCTTTTTTTTTTTTTTTTTAGAATGTCTCAAAGTTTCATTCAAAGACAACAGGACAAATAATTTTTATTAGGAATAATTATTATTATTAGGAATTTAAGTGGGCCAAAACAGATAGAACTTTGAAAAAAATACCAATACAGACTATTTTTAAGTAAAAGCTAGTTAAATCTTTCTTACTATATTCTTTAGTGTCTCCTTTGCCAGCCCCTCGGCCATCCCTTGCACAAAGCAGTAAGCCTAAACAATTCAGATATGCTAAGCAAAGCTGCTCTGAATATGGCTTCTAGCCTAATAAGTCAGAGCCTTATCCAGTTCCCATGAAAAGCATCAGGAAAGTTTCCTCCAACACTAATAGACATAAGATTGGATTGCAGAAGAACCATGTAACTTTTGACCAAAAAGTGAAGTTTTTCTAAAGCACTGATAAAAGATTCATGCAGGAGAGCATGGAAACTCTGACTGGAGCAGTTGCATTGCTAAATATGTTTCAAGTGAGCATAATCGTTTTTGGACCCACACTCGTTCTCACTAGTGATGTGTGCTCTAAGGGAAAAGTACAAACCAAACATTTTTTTAAAGGAAAAAAGCATTTATAATTTCTTTATTATGGATGTGCAAAAAGATTCCCCTTCTGCTGCTGGGAAAACCAGTTCCTGCTCTGTAAGTATTAAAGCACATCCTAATTTTTAGACAGCATTTGTTAGGCAAAACAGGTTATTTCTTGTGATGCTTTCTTTTCTTGCAATTGGAGTCTTTCTGTTGATGCCAGCTGCTTTAGCTGTGCGTATCTTCTGGGAGGTGGTGGTTGTCAGTAGATCCCACGTGGGTGTCCCCTTGGCTATCTCTCATAGCCGCCCTTCTATAAATCACAGCATATTAAAAAAAAGGGGATAACACTGACATGTGAACTAATCCCCACATCAAAGAGAGCAACTCTCCCTCCTCTAAACACCCGCCCCCCTCTTTTGCTGGGAAAAGTCTAATGCCTAGAAGGTGATTTACACAAAACTTCATCCCAGTTGTTAGGAAACTTGCAGTGCCGCTTACTCGCCAACTGCAGAAGGAACCTGGGAATCAGGGTAACCACAATAGCTAGCCTGAGGCTTCCAGCATTTGGCAATTCAGGAGAGACACAAAACAATTGGCCTGTTGCTGCAAACTTGTGTATATGTTGATTGCATGGCGGGATAGGCATGTATATAGGCAGATGTAAACGTGACTAGTAATGTGGCTCTGTAGGGGCACATATATATCTGCATGTGTCTACAAGTACTTGTATGGGCACAGCTGTACCTGTCCTAACACATGCAGGAACACACGCAGATGCACACAGAAATACCTCTCTATATCTGATAGGAGCAAGGAGGGCCAACAGGAAATATATATGAAAAACATAAGCCCATATGGGCATAGAGCTGTGCATGAGGGGTCCTAGACATGGCTAGCTATCTGTAACATATGCTTTCTTAAGGCATTCATTCCTGCCGTAGGCCTGGTTTTGGGCTGGTGGTTCACATGCTAGAAATATATGGATAAGGCAAATACATCTATATAAGACAGGACTAAAACATAAACTCATTCCTGCCCTTGCCTTTGCAACTGCTCCCTGTGCGCTGACTAAGCACATGAGATACTTCCAAATAATTGCCTGTCTCTGGAATGCAACTGAAGGGAGGAAAAAATACCTCTGTCTGGCTAGATAACTCTGTTTTTTCCAAATCAGTGCAGAGACTGTGCCTGTGCTGGGCACAGTCCTTCAGACATACCAAAAAAACATGCGTAGCATGGATGAAAATTACACAGGCAGTTCTGTATTTGGAGTCAATAAGCAAAAACGCCCACCCTAGGTGAAATGAGCTGTACTAAAGTGCATTTCTATGAGTATATAAATGCATGTAAGTTAGATACCTCCAACAGCATCACTTCTTCTGCCTGATTAGCGCAGCTGTGCTTGCTGCTCTCCTCTCCAGCCACCCACACAGGGAGGCAGGGATGCCCTGGGGCCAGCATGGCCACCACCACCATCTCCAGGTCATCCCTTGCCCGGGGCCAGAGGGCCACAAACACCAGTCTGCATAAGCCAGCATGACTGCCAGAAGAGGCCACCTGAGGATCACTCCTGGTGCAAGAGAGTGAACTGGAGTGAGGAACAGAGCTGGGTTTAGAAAAAGCTTCCTTTGTGTAGTTGTTGGTTGGTTGTAGTCCAGCTGCGTTCACCAGAGCGCTTTGGTGTGATTGCACAAGAGCTGAGGGCTGGAAGCAAGTAGCCGGGGGCAGTGAGACACCGAGGCAGCTCCCTTTGGTGGCTTAAAGCATTCATGAAAGCACAGCCTGGGGGGAGAGCACCAGGCATGCCAGGTGTCCCGCATCTCCCACTCCTCCAACAGGGAGGACACGGCAGGCAGGGAGGGAAAGGCAGAGACCAAAGATGTTGTTGTTCCAGCTACAGGCTCCCTCCAGTAGATGTGCAGCTCTGCATGTGTTTGTCTGTGCCTGTCCCCTGCCCGGTGTCAAGTGGAGAGGATGTGAAAGAAACCCCAGCGTGGCTGCACCTTCACCTCCAGTACATGGAAAAACAAACACAGCCATTCTCTTGTTTGTTGATTTAGTGCAGGGTGCTCCTTCCATTACAAAACAATTTCCCTGCAGGCAACAGGGTAAAACCTATTTGCTTATTATTCTGCAAAAGAAAATGAAGGCTTCAGGACTGGCTCTGTCTTCAAGCATCTCTTCTGTTGATAGACAGAGAGATTGAAAGGAGAGAGCCCTCCCAGCTACTTCTCTGCAAATGTGCTGTGTTTCCTTGTTGTGCATAACTTTTCACGTTTTCCAGCTCAGAAACACATTCCAGGTATCTCTCTTTCCTCTTCTTGAAATACAAATCTCAGGATGGGAGAGCTTTGTGCTTAGGAAGTTAAGCACATGCTTCATCACAGGTATTTATAGAGACCACCGAAAGCTGCATCCAGAGCTGCAATTGGCAGACCCCCTGCATCTATACTTTTCAGAGCCAAAACCCCAGACACGAGCACTTGTGCTCAGGGGGGAGGTTTTCTTCCTGCTGCTCGGGTTGGTGGCTGCCCCAGCTCTCATTTATGACCATGTACACACCAAGCCAACTTTTTGAACTGGCACAAAGAAGTGGGACTCTGGGTGTGAGATACAGCCTTGTTCGAAGCAAACCCATAGGAAACGTTATCACAAGTCTCTCCTGGCCTGTTTTCATTTCTGAGGTGCACCAGGCAGCAGTTCCTGGTGCTGACTGGGACAAGCCTGGATGAAAACTGCAAGAGGAGCAGCAAAGTTTATCTAGAGCTGGCACCGGTTTTGGCACTTGGCTGAATTAGCTGTTTCTGCTGAGTCCAGAGCTCGCTCTTTGTGCCAACACCACCACCACACACCTCCCCTGAAAAATGATCTAACTACTCTCAACACCTTTTTTTGTCAGTTAAAATCACGTCTCTGGTCTTTTAGATGGCAACTCTTCTGGCTGGCCTTTTAGGTAGCTGGCACTTTCCCCTCCTCCCAGATCCAAACCAACCGCATGAAAAAGGAATGAATTTACATTGCAGGGGCAGAGTACCCCAGACAATGTCAAAGGAAAAGCAGATCAAAAAGAGCTGCTAGTATTGGTGGGCTGTCCTTTCAGCTGCTTTGGGCAAGAAAAGCTCAAAAGAATCCAGTTAATCTGTTGTTAAACAGAGAGTCTGTGATGGGAGACAGGTCTGTCATCGGCTGGGCAGGGAACTGAGCCTGTCTGTAAGGGCTGCAGGCTCCATCATCGCTCTTTCCCAGCGTTTCCTATCCATAGTGGCAGTGAGTTCAGGGACTTGCCCCTTGCTGGCCTGGCACTGGCCATCTCTCAGCCCTGCTGAGGTACAGAGAAGGGAGGAATGGCTCTGATAGGAGTTGTCACGTTGCGTCCAGCCGGGGTCCTCACAATTCATGACTTTGCAGCCGCCCAAGGCAGAGTGTTATTCCTCACCTTTTGGCTTTGTTCGACACTGTGCTCAATTAAACCACTCCTACATTTCCTACAATCTCTAGGTTTATTTTTACTCTTAACCTCTCAACCTGCCCTAGCTATTTCTGGTGTGGTGGTATCTCAGCTAGCCGGCCCATGGGCTACTCACCATTTCTAGCTGATTTTCAGAGCTGTGCTGTTGTGCTGAGCAGGGAGGCTGTGGAAAGCATGGCCTGTGGGAAGTCACAGGGCCCCCACACCTCACCGTGGGTCAGGCTGCTCTTATATGTCTGTATTCAGATTTATAACTGAAAGTCATGCTGAAGCTCTTGCTTCAGGACTCAGGTTGACCTCCTAACTCTTCGAAATCATAGAATCATTGCATCCTCTAGGTTGGAAGGGACTTTTAAGATCATCTAGTCCAACTATCAACCTAACTCTGATAAAAAAGAAGAAAAAAAAACCGAAACACCGCCCCACGTTACTAAAATATGTCTCCACGCACTATGTCAATCCATCTTCTGAAAACCTCCAGGGATGGTGCCTCAACCACTTCCCTGGGCAGCCCATTCCAGTGCTCAATAACCCTTTCAGCATGAAAATTTTTCCTAATATCCAATCTGAACCTCCCCTGGAGCAACTTGAGGCGCCAGCAGCAGGTTGGGCACTGCCAGCACCTCATGAGGCACTTCCATGCTTGTCTGAAGCACCCTGCACGGGACAGTCAGGGAGAGGGCTGTGTGGCCGTGGCAGCCACTGTTTCTCTTTTTGGGCCGTAGAGGGTGTGCATGTATATATTTGTGTATATGTGTGTATGTATACGTATGTGTATATTTCTAGTTTAAAAAAAGACACCTTCACCCAATGACAATTTCCAATTCTCTAAATTTTCATTTCGTTGCCTTTCTTCTCCACTGCTTTTTGACTTAGCACACTGGCAGTGTGCTCTAAGTAATGGGTTCATTCCCCTCTCCCTGACTGGTTTCTGAGGTCTCCCAGGCAGGATTGGGTGTGATGGTGCCAGCCGCCACCGCCAGAGCTGTTTAAATGTCTCCGCACGTACCGGGGCAAAGCGCTGGTTCCAGGCAGTGGCACGAGGAACGCCAGGGTTTGTTTAACATTCGCCGGGGATCTTCCTAAAAAGTCAATGATGTGCCTCCCTACGGTTTTGTGAACTGGCTGAGCATTACCCTGCCCTTGGTTCAGCTTTTATTTTAGTGCAGGAGGAGCGTCGTCCTGTGAAATGGAACCTCCTGGTTTGGGTTTAATGGCAGACTGTGTCACTTTAATTTGATTTTAAATTATCTGCTGTCGAGGCTTTCACAAGCGAAGCCAGCACACATGCGTTTTCTCCATAACAAATTTGACTGTCTGGAGAAACAAAGGTTGTTAATTAAGCTCACAGCAGTTTATCAGGACGGGGCCTAGGCATGGCCTAAAACCTCAACAAGTGAGTGCCTTAATTTCTGGATAGTGACCAAAAACCCAACCTTGGGCTGGGTGCAGCGTGCCCCTTCTGGATAATCCGGCTCTTGGAGCCCCCGGGGAGGCTGCTGGGCTGCGCTGCGGGAGCAGGGGGAGGAACGCCGGGCCAGCAGACACCGCTCCGGGGCAGCCCGCCGAGCCAAGACAAATGCATAATTCAGCAAGATTATGGTTAAATCTGGGAGATGCATTTCTCTCCAGCCAGTGCGTGAGATCCCAGCGCCTTGTGTGCTTTGAAAATACCGTTAATCAACGTTTGTCAGATGTAAAATGTAACACTAGCTACTTCATCTTGTATGCTTTTAAGCATCGTTTTTAGTGTTCCTTTTCAAGCACACGGTGTGGCCAGGCCAACTGAGGCAGGGGATTGCAAGTGTCACCCACAGCAAACACCCCTCAGCTGGAGGAGCTTGTGAGACACTGCTGGAACGTGTCCAGAGGAGAGCCACCAAGCTGGGGAGGGGTCTGGAGAACAAGTCCTATGAGGAGAGGCTGAGGGAACTGGGCATGTTTAGTTTGGAGAAGAGGAAGCTGAGGGGGGACCTCATTGCCCTCTACAACTACCTGAAAGGAGGTTGTAGAGAGGTGGGTGTTGGCCTCTTCTCCCAAGGGAATAACGACAGGACCAGGGGAAATGGTCTGAAGTTGCAGCAGGGGAGGGTTAGAATCACAGAATCACAGAATCATCTAGGCTGGAAGAGACCCTCGGGATCATCGAGTCCAGCCATCCACCCTACTCTAAAGTTCTCCCCTACACCATATCCCCCAACACCACATCTAAACGGTTCTTAAACACAGCCAGGGATGGTGACTCCACCACCTCCCTGGGCAGCCTATTCCAATTAGGTTAGATATTAGGAAGAATTACTTTACTGAGAGAGTGGCCAGGGACTGGAACAGCCTGCGCAGGGAGATGGTGGAGTCACCATCCCTGGAGGTATTTAAGAAATATGTAGACGTGGCACTTCAGGGCATGCTCTAGTGCCCGAGATAGTTGGTTTGTGTCTGTTTGTGGGTGGGTGTGGTGTGATTTGGGGGGTGTGTTTGGGGTTTTTTTGTTTGTTTGTTTTTTTGTGATTGGACTTGATGTTCTCAAAGGTCCCTTCCAACCATGAGTATTCTGTGATTCTGTGAAACCCATCTGGGCTTTACACTGGCCCAGCCAGGGTGTGAGGAGAAGCTCGTTAGCAGGAGGTGGGGGCAGCCGCCTTCAATGGCTGCTTACACAGTTGCGTGGCTTAGGAACCAAAAATTATGACAAAAGTAATTACCTCGTGATTTCTTTCTGATGGCATCTTTCCTCCAGACCCACGCCAGGGTTTGGAAAGCACCTGTGCTCGTCTCACCACACTGTGCTTTCGTCCTGGTGCCCAGCCTCCCGGGAGGAGCTGTGCCAGGGCAGGCGAGCCCCACCGGGCACCCTCGCTCCCCAAGGCTGGTGGGGTCCGTGGGGCACCCCACGCTGACCCCCGTCTGCACTCGCTCCGTCACCGAGGGGCACCTCGGCATGCCCCCCGCCGGGGCACCGTGGGGGGTAATCCCAACAGGCCTGACAACGCCGGTACCTCGAGACCACCGCGGCGAGGGCTTCCCGGCGGTTTGGCTCCCGAGGCCGCAGCCTCTGGATAACTTCCACCCCGAATGTATGTCACATTTCCTTCCAGCCAAAGCAAAATATTTACACTAATCCAGGGTCACTCGGCGGCCTCCCCGCTATCGCGGGCTGGAAGCAATGCTGTAAGCCCAGGGGTGCGAGGGCGGAGGGGATTAGCGCCGGCCTCCAAAATAAACCGTGCGGCCACTGCCCGGGACGGCGGGCACCGGGGGGTGGGTGCCGGACCAGTGCTCTTGTGGTGGGATGAGGGGGGGCTGGCGTCGGAGCCGGTGGCCACCAGAGCGGGCAGAGGTGACAATGGCAGCGAGGGAGGTGGATTAGCAGAGCCCAGACAGATGTGTCCAGCATCCCCAGCTGCCAGCCTTCCCACCGGTCCTCCTGCAGCCCCAGCATGGTCGGTAGCTGAGGCTATGGCCACGCCAACCCCACCTCTTTACCTGCCTTCAAACAGGTTGGAAATAAATACTCCTTCTGTTCTGTAGGAGTTAAGCCATCCTGGAAGTTGCTGGGCTAGACTTGCCCTATGAAAATGCACTGAATTCAGTATTTTAAACCCATAAGCTTGAACTACAGGACTCCCGGCCCCTGTATTCCCAGACACCCAAGGGAAAGGGGGGCAGTTTCCCATTTGTCATGGTTTAACCCCAGCCACGCAGCCGTTCACTCGCTGCCCCCTCTCTGGTAGGGTAGGGAGAAGAGGGAGAAAAAGGAGAAAACCCACTTGTGGGTTGAGATAAATATAGTTTAATAGAATAGTATTGGAAGAGAAAAAAAAAAATAGTAAAAGAATATATAAAATAAAGTGATGCAATACAGTTGCTCACAACCCAATGATCAGTTATCCATCCAATCCCATCCCATCCCAAGCACCGATTGTAGATTCGTGCCCCCTGGCCATTTTGCTCATTTTTTTAATGCCTTGAACCCACTGCAGGGGCACAAGCACACAGAGCCTGCCAGCACCTGGGCTGCTTCAGAAAGCCTTCAATCACCTGCTGAGATTAGACATGATCATCAGGTGTGAGCCACTATGGAGACGGTTCAGCCCCTCTGATCAGCCTCAAACGAGCAACAGGTGGTTCAAATGATGGCACAACCTCTTTTGCTTTGGTTACGCTGCTTCCATGCTCTCAGCAAGATTTGTGTGAAAGCGTGTGGAGTAACCAAAACATTAACGGGATGTTCCAGTTATTCTTGGCTGTCTAAGGGAGAGGTAAGTGCACTTTTTTTTAAAATCCTTTTTCCACTGGCTCTTCTCGTAATGATTGTGATGGTGTCAATATCTGAGATGTCTGTTTGGGGCTAAAGCTGAAGAGGGTGGCATTTGGCTACTCTCTGCCACTTGGGGTATATGGTTTTCCCCAGCTTTGCAGAGAAGTTTCTTTTTGCTGATTACTAAGCTATTAGGTATGCGAGGCATAACTATAGCAGAAGGGGATTTCTGTGTGGGAGGAACAGTATGATTCAGATTTGTTTCGCAAGGCTGATGAGACAAATGTCCAGTCAACAGAATATGCTTTTGCTGTGTAGCTACTCGCTTCCCTGCCTTTATGCTGTGTACTTAGCCGTAACCCCGGTGCGCTGGGACCCGGGAATCAACCTGGCAAGCCACAGGAGGATTGGTCAAGAAAAGGGGAGTTTACAGAAGCTCTGAGATGACCTAATACTCCAAAAGCGTTTCCCTCTCTGGGTGAGATGTCCAGAGCATGGGGAGGGGAAGGAGGGAGTGAAAGCTCTCCTCGGGCACCTGGTTACCACCTCTTGTAACAGCTCCTTGAGACAGCTGGCATGGGAAAGTGGCAACAGGAATGCAATTGCTGATTTGGAGACTTGCCCGCTTCACAACCGACCTGGTATCTGGAGTACAGACATGTAGCTGAGTATTGCTCACACAATCACCTCCTGCGTCGCCCTGGTTGTTTAAAGGGGTTTATTAATGCAGCTGAGGTAAGAACTTGGCCCTGCTGCTGGGCAGTTGTGTTAGAGGAGCCTTCAGGAGCGTACCACCCCTCATTTTCTGGGGCTACAAAGGAGGCTGGTAAGGGTAGAGGAAAAGTACTGATTTCAAGAAAAGATCTTCTAAGTTTAAGATCTATCTGAGAGTGTCAATTGCTATCTTACAGGTAAAAATATGTTCTGGAACACTGCATTTATGCATTAAAAAATAAAATCATATCAGGACCCTTTTTCTCCTCAGAAAACTGAAATTAAAGGTAAAGCAAAAGAATTGCAGATGTTTTAAGGTATGGAAGTTCACAGTGTAGGTGCCAGCCTGCCCTTCCCAATGATGACCCTGAGAAAAATCCAAGCAATCCGTAACAGATAGTTCCACCTTATCAGGGACCACAAAGAGCAGAATGCCTTCATCTCACTCCCATGGGGACTGGGCCAGCTCCAGCCATCGCTACAAGTATACAGTGATTTGTTTTTAGCACATTCCTGACAAGACAAATGGCCCACAGGAGGAGTATGCGCTTCGGCCGCCTTGTTAAAGCCAGAAGCTTGTGCTCTGTGCCAGCCTCCTACCTCAGGATCACTAAACACAGAACCAGGATGAGTCTTTGCATACTTTTCCCTTGTGTTACTAACACAAAAAATTACGCTACTGTAGATATATCTTTTTGAAGCCAGCTAAAAGGCAGTGTGCATGCGTTGTATTTGCAGTCCTTTAGCCACCCTCAAGAAAGCAGGAGGGTAGAGGACAGGCTGCAGCTTGCTTAATAACATGCAAAACCTTTAAAGCTCAGGTTACGGTAAGTATTTTGGCTCTAAGTTCCAGCTATGAAGCAAATAGCCCAAAGACTCTCCCTAGAACTGTGCTGGCAAGCTCTGATAACGTCTCAAGTGCAATGATGAGGGGTATCTGTGCCAAAAGGACCTGCTGGCTATAAGGTACCAAAAATAATGCTTTTTAAATAACAGATTTTAAGTTCTCCTGTCTCAGAAACAATGTCACCAGCAGGCATCACCTCTCCTCCTTCTGGAAACTCCTTGGGGCTGAGACTTACCCCACTCTCTCCGCTCTTACAGCACACGGGTCATACCTGATCTCAGCTTTTGTGCTGTCTTTTCACGCACGCTGGCTCTAGTATCAACTGGGCCTGTGGCAGGTCTTCTGCCAACCCCTGCAGCCCAAGGGAGTGCTTCATGGAAGACCAGACCGACCAGTTCTGGGGTCTGACCAGAAAGCTCTCATAATGTCTTAGTAAAGGAACTGAACTCTTATAAAAGACCATAAAAAAAGAACTCCCGAGGAACCGTAAGAACGTATGATAAATGATAAACCCCAAAAAACCATTACTGAAGGTGTCGGGGATTTTTCTACCAAGTTTCACAAGGGAGTGCAATCATGCCTTATATAGCCTGTCCTTGGCCGTGCTGCAAGTGGTTTAATGGGGCAATATCCAGTAAATAGAGAAATTAAATTATGCCAGCATGAAGGGGCCATCCTCTTCTGAGCCCCTAAACTCTTCTCTAAATGGCAGCGCTACCTTTTTCCAGATCTATATACAACATGGTAGTTCAGGGCCTTCCTAGAATGAAAAGGCCTATTCTTCCTCATCTTCCCCTTTAGGTGAAAACATATATGATGAGAAACCACATGCACACGCACGTGGGTTGGCGTGAGCCCCAGTGTGGGCACAGACGGTGTTTCTGGATGAATGGACACACAGAGGTCTCTGTGTAGGTAAAAACATTTACCATGTGCAGTGCTGGGAAGGCACGCGTGATTCCAGCTAAAACCTACAAGGCTGGCTGTAAGATGTTGTAACGTAAAGATCCCTTCTGGTATGTCAGAGCCTTAAAGTTTTGTGCCATTGGGATGGTGTCAGCTGGAGTTCAAAGATGAGACAGGCTGAAGGTAGGAAACAATTTCTACATCAATTTGTGCAGCAGATTTCTGCAAATATGAAAAAGATGCCTGCAATATACAGGGCCATCAGATCTAAGTGAATCCTTTATCTGATTTTTCTAATTAATGGCTATTTTATGTTACACAGTGGTAGACAAGTCATCAGCTTGTGCTAGTTGGGTATGAGCCTCATGTCCCTCTTTTGCCCAAGCCAAAAATATCATCTTTGCAATTTCAGGTAGGCAGATTCCACCCTGAAAGTATTTGGTGCCTTACACCAAACTACATACTGGCCACAGGGTTCAACATGTTTTCTGTAAAATCGGCTTCAGCAGAGCTCTGGTCTCTCAGTGCTGCCTGTTGAGAGCTCTCTTGCAGAAATCACACAAAGGATCATGTGGGTCACTTACCTGGTGTTGAGAAAGAAATGTAGGCCAGGTTAGGTGAGCTGTGTGTGAAAAGGAAACTAAGGGTTTACCAGGCAAAAGGATAACAGATTCTTAAACTGACTTCACCTTTAATATGCTGCAATTGTTTAAGGAGAAGTCAGCAGGACCTTTGCCACTGACACGAGTGAAACATTATTTTAGAACATTTGTTTGCAAAGAAATGTCTTTTTGAAGAGATTAATTAATTTAACATCAGCGGAATTCCATAATATTTTGCTTCATGTATGATCCTTTATCCTATACTATTCACACTCGGGGACAATATATTTTTGATGGGCAAGTAGTCATTCTTGCCACTTTTTCATTCTCTGCTGGCCTCTAAGATCACCCGTTCCAGATTTGCTTCAGATTGCTGTCGTGGTAATTTCTAGCTCAAGTAAAATTGACAAACTTCTCTTTTCTTTCATTTTGGTCTTTAAGGCATCTAGAAAGTGCAGGCCCTTGCTCTGCCTCCCAAAAGGCCTTTCTTCATTTATTTGTAGTTAGCTCTGTCTGAGGGTTTTTGCCTGCGCTCCTTTGTGTGTAAGTCAGTAATTCTTGGTTCCTCACAATCGTTTTGTCCGCGCCGCTCCTGTGATTTACAGAAAGCTGGGAGGCTGCAGGCAGAGATGAGATCCTCCCTAACTTTCCCTTTGCCAGGTTTTGCTGCCTTTGAGGACGTTGCTGGTCTTTGATGTGGGGATGGGCACTCAGAGTAAGGCTGAGGGGGTTGTTCTCCAAACTTGACCTGGATGGGAAAATGCAGTTCCTTGGGAGAGCTTTCTTTTTGTGAGACTCTAGGCCTAGTTTTTGCCCGGATTTTTTGCAACTGGATGGTTCATGCACACTTATAAATTGTTGATTATATGAAAAGTGCTGCTTTCTCTGAAGCTCAAGTGACGTTTACTGTTTAACTCCCTTCCTGAACTCCTTAGTGGGGAGAAAAAAAAACCCCAACAACCCACAAATCCGTGCCAATTTCAGCACCTTTGCCCTTATGATTGACGCCTTCCCTCCACTGCAGGGTTAAGATCGCTGCAAGTGGGAATTCCTTCTCCTGAATTAATTAACTGTGTATTGTTATTGCCTTTGATCTACTGCCATAGGAACAGGGACAAGCACTAGAAAACCTCCATTTGTGTGCATTTCTTACGCAAATAGCTCTGGACAGAATATTAAAGAGATCATTTAGAAGATGGTGGGCAGAAATAGTCCCTTCCCCAAAGTTGCCCTTGAGACTGACGTTCACTGTGGAAGCTGCCTGGGAACAGTTACAGACCTCTAGTGGCTCTGTTTATACAGCTCGTCCAGCTTCCTAATTGCTCACCAGCGCAGTACTTTGGAAAGCCATATAGAGATTTCCCATAAGGATTACAACACGGTGTCGTTTCAGCTTCTCTGCGTTTCCCATCCCATTGCCTGTTTGTTTTATTTTCCTCACCATAACATCTGTCCCACATCGCTGAGAGATTTCACAATTGGAAACCTGCTATAAATTATGACACGGAGTTAAAGGACTTCAGTGTTTACCTCTCTGCTATTTTTTTCAAGGGACATTGGGTTAGCTGCCTCTTTAAAATAAGCCCTCTCGTTTTTTCTATTTATATACTGATGTTTGTAAAAGCTGTCTTTAGAAACTAGGGGGGGGGGAAACCAAGAGTATTTCTGTCCTTCCTGCTTGTACCCTTTTCCATTTGTCTTCCATTGAATTCCTAGAGAAACACAAACTTCTGGAAGCGCTTGCAGAAAATAATCTTTAGCAAGCTCTGTCCCTAATGACCCGCGGGGATTCCAGATAAAAAAAAAAAAAAAAAAAACAAACAACCCAAAACAACCACCAAAAAAAATCACCCCACCCCAAATTACAAAACTTTTAGTAAGTTAAGGGGTTCTCTTGCTTGGTTTTTGATTGATTGGATTTTTTTAAACACATATCTGACACACTGAATGAAGTACCATCTTCATGTTCTTCTCCAGGCCCTAAAAACACTTTCCTGTTTGGAAATGGTCTTATTTGTAATAAATGTCTCTTCCTCACCTACCTAAGTGATTTCCCTGGTTTAAAAGGAAAACAAAGGAATTGGGTTGACAACACTTAGCCAAAAAGAAAACCAAAAACCAACACTGCAGGGGAAAGAAAATTAAAATGTTGAAAATGGAAAAAAGTCTGGAAACACTGAGTGTGAATTGATGAAAAAAAAAAAAAAAAAAAAAACAATTGTTCACATTTCTGTTCCCCAGCGTCTGAGGGTGACTGTGGCAGCTTTAACACCGCCAGTGCCAGCCTGTGTCACCGGTGCCAGGGCTGTGCTGGCCTCTGCTTCCCACCGGAGTGGAAGCAGGCAGCCTGGAATTCTGTAGGGCAGGACAGCCCGCCCTGCTTGGCTCTACGGGGGGCTGTGATTTGTGTGCGACCCTAGGGATGGCCAGGGACAGTTTCGGTGTGACAGAGTGTTTTTTACACTGATCAATGCTTTCAAGGCTCGTGCCACGTATCATGGCTGTGTAAAGACCAGGGACGTTCAAATGCGTGATGAAACACGCAGGACTATGTTTTTATAATCCAAGGACTTCTCGGTCTCTGGTGGCTTTACCTGCCACTGCAACCTTGTTCCTCCAAACCAGAAATCAGTGCACGCAGCTCCTGCAGGAGTGCTCTTGGCTCTCACTTGCAAATGTGGAGCATTTGGAATGCTCCACGTCAGCTGTGCTTTCTCCAGCAGCCAGGGGAGAATCAGGAGCTTATATGGCTGGAAGGGATCTCAGAAGATCACTTGGTCCAGACTCGTGTCTCAGGGCAGGATCGTTACATTTGTCACTCTTGGCCAATGCTTGTCTAACTTCCTACACTAAGGACGGTGATTCCACACCCTCCTCAGATACTTCTGTGTGTCATTATCCTCACTGCTTGCCGTAACATCCAACCTCAGTCTCATTTTCTGTAATTTAAGCTCATTGCTTGTCCTGTCCCTCATGGATACAGAGAACAATTTGTTCCCCTTTTCTTCCCAGCCACCTTTCACATATTTGACAGCAGTAACCCTGTCTCCCTCAGTCTTCTCTAGACTAAAGAAAGGCAGTTTGCTCGTTCTTCTCTCCTTGGTTTTCAAGACTCCTTATCATCCCCCAGCCATCCTCTGGACCTTGTCTTGAGCACAGCACCTGCGGCTGGACATCACACTCTAACTGCAGCCTCACAGAGAACTGAACAGAAGGGTTATTTGCAGGGTACATGCCTATGCACACATCTAGTAGGGCATTTCCCCTTTTTACGTTAACAATTAACTCGTATTTGGATTGTGACATGGAACATCTCGCACATCTTTTTAGGCAGAGTTACTACTTGGGCAAAAAATTTACCACCCTATAGAAATAGAATTAATTATTCCAGGTGATGCCCACCTATAGAAACTGAGAACTGTCCTTACTGAAATGAATCTTATTTTAAAGACCCTTTGTGTAAATACTTTTTTATTGTATCTTTGTTTCAAAAATATTATCTTCTTTATTCCATTGTCCAAGCTGTTCATAATCCCTTAGATCAGACTGACCCAGCAACTTTTCTTGATCCACCTTTCCCTTTTTAAAGTATAACTAATAACTACGTTCTATGTGCAGTTTTCCAGTCAATATTGCATCATCCTCAACCATCTCCATCCACCACAGGTTCCCTTCATTTGCTTAGGACTATTGCGTTACACTGTGACGAAGGCCTTGCCACCGTCAAAATACAGGACTATTATTGCTTCTCCCTTATCAAGGAGGTTTTTTTACCCTGTCATGAAAGGAAATTTGACCCGTTTTACACAATTTGTTTTTGATGAATCTATGCTGGCCATTATTCATCTCTTTGTTTTGTTTTAGGTGCTTACCAAAGTTTGATTGTTTGTTCTAGTATTTTTCCGGGAATTGAAGTTAAACTGAACAATCTGTAATCCCTAGCTCCTCCTTTTTTCCCTTTTAAAGGCAGGAACTACGTCTGCACTTTTCCAGGCTTCCAAGTACAATCTCTGGACTCTGTAACATCCCAGAAGCCAGGCAAGGTTACACTTATAGCTTTTGTGGTTAAATAACTGGACAGAGAGATTACCCCAGGATGAAATTCATCTGGCCCAACTGATTTGAACATTATCTGAAGAATCTTCTGATCTAGTCTTTGTTCTAGTTTTGTGATCTCAGCCCCCTCTGTCATTGACATTGATTGCGATATTTGTCTGAAGCAATAACAAATGCAAAAAGGTACGAAAGCACCGTGACCCTAGCCATGAACAGTCCATAGCCTTTCTTCCCCACTGGAGAGCATGTTTTCAGTAGCCTGGGTCTTCCTCTTGCTGCTAAAGTAGTGATGGAAAAACTACTTGTTGCTTTAAAGTCCTTTTTTAATTGGATCCCATTTTGCTGCTTGACCTTTGTGGTTTTCTCCTCACATATTTGGCCTGGCTTCTGCCTGCTTTTCAGCCTGAGGCTGAGATCAAAGAAGAGCTGATGATGTCTCCAAGCTGATCTACTGTTACACCTCCTATGAGCTCTCTGGTTTTTGGATAGCTGATGCTCGTTGCTGTTCTCACCAAGGTGCTTTCTATGTCATTAAAACTTCTCACTTGCCCAAGATCCAAAATGATATGCCTTTAATTACTGAGTAAGTGGCTTTAATGGAATCACCACTGGTTTATCTTGGTCTAGGAAAGATCAGAAGCCTGATCTTTCTTTCCACCTCTTACCAACTGTTGTGCTCCACCTGGGAGCATTCAGTCTTCGCTGGTCAGTTTTTGTTTAAGCTCTTGTCCTTACTGTAAGTGATAGGTGCAAATCACAAAATCCTCTAACCCAGATCTCAATTTTACATAGTCCCAAGTGCTAGAAATGCTAGAAATGTTTACAGCCAGAGGTGTTCTTCAGGTTCATCTCAACTGCTCATTAGAAAAAAATATTTTCTCATTTGGGTACCTCTTTTTTTTTTTTTTTTCCTGGCTTCCCTCTCAGCCACCCCGCTGAGCTTGATGGCAGAACAGACTGGGCTGATGGAGTGGGGAATGTGGTTTTGTTGTCATACGTATTAAAAACTCAAAATTCACTAGTAATGTAATCATGCCAAACTCTTGCCTGCACAGAAACTCTAGCTTACCTTCCATTGTGACATATTTTTCTCATCAAAGATACTCAAAAGCTCACTGCCTGAGGAAGCCGGAGCTGTAGGAGCGGTGCTGTAAATACAGCAGTGTTACCCCACTATAATGGTGCTCTTTCAAAAGAGCAGCATAAGCAGCCAAAAGGGGAAGGAGTTCAGACAGGCTTTCTGTTGCCCAAGAGGAAGCGAATTTCAGATAGTGCTTCGGTTCCCTTTTGTTATGATTCACCATAAATGAACAGCTAAAACATCATTTGATAGTAAGGCCATGCAAGCAGGGACTTCCAGAAGTGGAGACCCAAAGGAAAAAGCAGAGAGAGCTGGCTGCTTGCCTGGCTGTGAGTCGCCTTCCTTCCCATTCTGCTGCTTTTGTTTTTAGGGTTCCTGTGCGTTTTGCAGTGTCAGCCAGTTGTCAGAGAGGAGAAGACAGCCTTGCATGGGTTTCAGCTAAGCCAGAGACCCCAGGCACTGCCCAGACCCTCGGCTGGGACATGTCCCCACTGCTAACTGCTGCTAAACCAAAGCAATGGTCTAGGTCATAAAGCAAGTAACAGAATACCCTGCTGATAAACAGTGGTGTATGGAAACTTACACAATATTTATGGATTGTTAAAGGTTAACACTAGAAGAAGCAAACCATAACATCTCTGTTGGCCTCCTCTAACAGAGTTGTTATCCAACCTTAGCATGACAATTTTCCATGGAAGAACAATTAACTCTGCTTCTCAGCCTGGGCAAATTGCGCCAATAGCACAGTATCCCTCTGCTCAGCCACTCTTAAAGTGCCTCCTGGTCTGATTCGTTGTGCTGGATCTTATTTTGTCTTGTCTTAGTTCTTCTCCATGTCAATATGTATAAATCATGTGTGACCTGTGTGTAAGGAGACTGATGCACAGAGGCACATAGTGTATCACGTCTAAAAAGCAAGAGAGAGGCATTTCCAGTTTTTATAAGAAATCATTAGAGACTACTTGTCAAGAAGCAAGGACAAAAGCCACCATGCTTGGAAAGAAGGAAGAGAGGTATGTTGTCAAGCTGGCAAAGAGATGGGGGGATGTTAAATCCCCCAAACAACAGAAAAGTTCTCTGCTGCCCTGCACATATTGTCACTGTTAACACCAGGTACAAAATAGGTATAAAATGACATGAATATATGATGACCAACATTGTTTGGTAGGGACCTTTCATTAATGTTTCTCCCTACTGATATATCCCACTATCTAAAGTTATGTATATGTCAGGAATGTATTTACTGATTCAGATTATATTAGCAAAGCCAGCCTGTTTGCTAGTGTTGCCCAGCCAGGCAAAGGGACAACTGTGACATACCCCCACCCCACCATGTCTCATGGTACCTTTGGCTACAGTCCTGCTGGCAAAAGCTGTGCCAGAGAGACTGGAGGGAGGAGAAATGAGAGTGGGGGATGTGCTAGATGCCAAACACCTGATCCCTCTCAAAGGGAATCCCTTGGCAAAAAAGGGATTGTCTTACACCAGCCTGCAGAAGGATGGGCTGATACCTGAAAGGGATTAAAACAGTAAAGCCATGCTCAGGCCGAGCTGCCTTTTGGAAAATCAGGCGCTCCCTGCATGCCCCTATAGCTGGAGGGGAGGGGAAACTATCAGAAGTAGGAGGAGAGATCAATAAAAATGTATTTTCATATTTAGAGGCTGACCTTATATTTGGAAATAGCCAACTTTATCCCTTGCAGTAGAAGTGGGCAGTTCACATGCCTCACCTGCACAGCGAGAGGGGAGTTCTTGGCCAGAGGGAGGTATTAAGGTGGGGATAAGGACCTCCAGGCAAAGGAGGCTAACATGTTTATTTACAATAATGGATTGCTTTTTAATAAGGACTATGAGGTCACTTTCCAAAAAAACAGCCTCTTTTGGGGCTCATGGAGGAAAGTGAAACCAGTAAGAACCTGTGGAAATTTTCTAGCTACAGCTGGCAGAGTTTTGTGTAGAAAATGTGCTGTTTGCCACAGCTGTCCCTTTCCCGGCACCCAGAGCTGTGCTGGCCGGCAGGACCACAGTCGTTCCACCCCTTCCCACCCCCCAGGAAGAGAAGTCTCACATCAACGTGTGTCACCACATGAGTCTCATGAGCAAGAGGATGCGTGAGGCAGGTGCTCGCTTCTGTTTTGTCATCCATCGTTCATGCGGACTCTCAAAACACAGCTCTTAAAGCACTCTGGCTAATTTTCAGATTAAAGGCAAGAATGCACTGTCAGTTACTGCACTCTGCCACTGTTCTTGTTGCCAGCAAGGGATTAAACCCTACCCTGGTTTCTTCTGCTGAACACAGACTTTCTAAGAAGTTTCCCTGTCAGCCTGCAGCCTCTGGCATGCTTTGGCTCTTCACGATACCTGTGCTCACTGAGACGGGATGGGATGGGATCCCTGATCTCCTGAGCCAGCCAACGCCGGCTGCAGTCAGAGGAAAGGCACTTGCCCGAGATCCCAAGGAGAGGTTTTTGCTGGGCAACACTTTTGTTTCAATGCACTGACCTTTTAGAATCATACGCTCGCTCTGGTTTTGTAAAGGCTGGTGCAGATCAAATAAAGTAAGCAACACCGTTTCCAAGGCAAACATTTCACATTTGCATTCAGATTTGACCCCTATCGTCCCTGAGGTCCATGTGTCCTACTTAACTTTTATCTTGCCATTGCTCAGGAGGTTGGCTGAGCCGAGAGGAGGAAACGGGACTATGGGACCTCTCCCACCTGCTGCCTACACTTCCGTCAGCAGCACCCTTCGCTGAGGCTCCAGCTTGCTTTACAAATGTTTAAATTTACAAAAAATATGAGGAAAACAATTATACATTTAGTTATTTCTATCAAACGTTTTGCAAGGAAGTGACCCTGCCCCCCCTACTTTGATAAAAGAGTTCTCCATCACGGGGGTGGCAGGAGAAAGGGAGTGAAATAAGATAACTCTGCTCAGTTTGCCTCAATTTAATGAGCTCCTTTAGGCCTTATCATTCACCCTGTGCTTTCCCCCATTGTGAACTTCTCAGCCTCATCAAAAAGAGCTTCTTTTATTTTTTTTTCCTTTTTTTTTTTTTTTTTTAAATAAATCTCTAAACTTGCCATTTGTGCCAATGAAGTTTCAAACGTAAAAGTTTGGGTTGTCAGTACAAAAAATATTCACTTCATTTTCACCTCTTTTTTTACCCCACATAAAAAGAAGAGCACGATCAGCCCTTTCCCCTTTCTTTCCACGATCCCCCGCATCACGCTGGAACTGGTACCAGTGGAGCATGTCGGCATGCCCTAGCAACAGAGAGATTAAGGGAACTACCAGCTCTCGAGGGCGGGCTGGCTCGGACTTACTAATTAACTGCGGTGAAAGAAGTGAATGAGAACGGCCCTTTCTTTGGGGCAGAGGAGGCACTAGAGGTGGATGAAGGAGTTCAGCTAAAAGAAGGTTTCCCTCCCCCAAAACATGTGTCAACATTCAGACCAATCCTTTCTTAATAAGACTTTGTGTACGTACGGGGTTTGTGTGGATGGGAAAAGGCTGACAGCAGTCAAGCCTGATGCAGAAAAACACGGGTGGGACCAGTCAAGCAGTCCTCCTGTCCCCTTCAAACCTCCTGGAGCCCACCTTCACTGACCTTACCCAGGAAAGAAAGTGACATGTTCCTTTCATACCAAATTCCAGTCAGATCCTGTCCATTTTCGGTCATCCATAGCCTCTGCTGGTAAACCTTTTCTGAATTATGAAATACTTATGACGTGTTGTCTTTTTTTTTTTTTTTTTTAAACCGTTACTTTTTGTTCTTGCTGCTGACGGGCGTTTGGCCCTGGGCTGGGTGGGGAAGTGAAACTGCCGAAATTCCCGCGAGGGGCTGGTGTTCCTGGCCCCAGCAGGAAGCGCCCAGACACCGTGATGGGCAGCAACCCTCTGGTGACCCGTTTCCCTAATCCGTAAAGGCTCGGCCAATCTGGATAGATTGTCTTAAAATCCTTGCATCTTGGTGGTTTATCCAAACCAAACAGGCATCTCCTTGCGTGCGTTCCAGTAGGGGGGCTGGGATGGGGCCATGCTCCTGCCACCAGGCAGGTGGCAAAGGGGGAGCCTGGCTTCCAGGGATGCCCCGCTGTGGCAGGGCTACTGAGTCAGCCTCCAGCACTGGGTCATCCCCCGATTCACTCAGCAAATCCACTCTGCACTCTTGGAAGGTGCATTAGGTCCGAGGAAGAGAGTGGCTCCCCATCCAAGAGGAAATTGGAAGAGGCTGCCCTGGGAGACTCGTGTGCCAGGGTTGCAGATCGGTGGTTTTGATGGAACCATAATGGGTTTCCCTCTAAATTCAGTTGTTTTACATAGTGCAGAGTGGACAGTGGTGCCAACTGGGCATGTTCCAGCAGCAGGTTATAGGCCACATCCAGGTGCTGCAGATTCACTAGCTGTTCAACCCCATTAATGCTGTCAAGTTCATTGTTGCGCGGGATCAGAGTCACCAGTTTGGATCGGCTGAAAATGCCAAGGTTTGGCACCTTGGACAGGAAGTTATAAGCCAGATTGAGGTACTCTAGTTCTGTAAGGGTCGATAAATAGTGCTCACAATCCTGGATCTTGTTGTGACTCAAATCCAAGACTCTCAGAGCATTCAGTAATTGCAGTGAATCTCCTGCAGAGAGCACCAACCCAGAAACCAGCAAAACTTCCCCGGGGGAGGCAAACCTAGAACCCAGAAGCTTTATTTCCCGGTCGAACACATGAAACACCAGCCACCGGCAGGGATCCCCGTCCCAGACCTGCTGAGCCCCATGGGGCTGGAGGCACCAGCAGGGTTTTCCCCACCAGCAAGCAAAGGGGATGCTGTGGCCATGGTGGGTGACTTGTGGGAAAACGGGGGCAGGCCGCGGGTTCCTGGTCCCCAATGCTCCCATGGGACTCTCCACGTCCCGTGTCAAGCATCAGGAGATGCAGCAACTCAGGGTGTTACTGGCCCGGGGAAGGGTTAGGTGACTAATTAGCTCTTTTTCACCTCAGCTGTTAGCGATACAGGAACCCCCTTCCCTCCCCGCCCCCCCCCCCCCAATATACGGTACTTGCTGAAAATATTTCTGAAATAAAATGCCACTGAAAAGGGCATGGCCTGGCTCTGAAGTGTGGGGGTTTTTCTCTGAGAAAAGACTGTGGAAAAATGGTACTGTCTTACAAAACAGAACTGCGCCTTTGCATACTTAGCTTTGGATCTGCTGGTATTAGAGACAAAGTCGGATTTTATTACTTTTGATTTCTTCTAGCCCTGCAGCACCAACACAGACAAGCCATGTAATGAACTGTGGAATCTTTTCTTTCTTGAGCACCAGAAGGGGTTTTTCAGCACAGACCTGTGCTTGAAATCTGCTACCGGCTGCAATGTTCTGTGCCTGGGAAGGGGGGAAGAGCTCCAGAGCTCCACGTCCCCAGTGGAAAGACAAGAGGGTTAACTGGCTGCTGCCTGCAGAGACTATTTCATGGGACTCTTCAGAGTGCTGAAAAGGGACATGAAACAACAGTCCCTTAGAGAACATGCTAAATAATGCAAAGTATTAAAAAAAAAAAAAAAAAAAGTAAATAAAAACAACTTTAAAATATTTTTTTGTAACAGTTTGGCCTTTATTAATATAGCTTAGGGGCTATCTGGCTGCTTTCCGAAAGTCCCTGTTATGGTATTTAATGAACCCTAGGGATCATTACACTATAAATATGCATCATGTTTATATAGATGCATTGGGCAACCTGTTACAATGCTAAGGGTTAAAAGTCATTTCCATGGATTCCCAACCAAGATAAACTCATCCGCACCCCCCGAGGTGAATAGTATTTAAACCTGTGTTTGTATAAAGAAGGCAGTCAGGTTTCCCAGCACCTGGAAAATGGGCAGGCTTATCTGCTGGTTATCTCTCACGTTCGGCTTTTATATGTAAATTTGTCTGCAGGAGCAGTAATCGATAGTCAATGTCCTCTCTGTCGCTTGCCAGCAGCAGCAGCCCTGGAGCTGGTGGGGAAGCCCAGCCCAGGGCTCCCTCTCCTCGGTGGGGACCAGGCTGGGACCAGCAGCATCTTGAGTCCCTTGAGGGAACTCTGTAGCTCGGTTCCCCTCAGATCATCAGGACCTGCCAGCTGGAGCTGGGCAAAAGTGGTAAATGCCTTCCGGACGGCAAGGTTAAGGCCTGTTTTAAACTGCTGCTTGGCTTAACTAAGCTAATAGCCAGGTAATGGAATATTCTAATAGTACCTGAATTAAGCAGGATATTTTTAACACACATATGCGTGTATAAACACACACCCACCCACCCACGGAAATACAGCCGGGGTGACTCTGTTAACTTTTCTGAGAAAAGGGCTGTGGGTTGAGACCAAATGCGGAAAACATTACCCAGAAAGTGCTGGAGAAAGAAGGAACAACACCCCCCGTGCCTCACGTGTGGTAACAGAGCCTGCTACATCCCTGGCAGGGACACACACAGGAACCGTGTCCCTGGCTGTGCCCTGGAGAGACACAGCGACTCCCAAGACCGACAAAACACTTCAGAAGAGAACCCAATAACCTGGTATCAACCCGCTGCCATGGGCCGGGGCAAAAGCTGATGGCTAATGGCCCACACGCTGGGGCCACAACAACTCTGTGGAGAGAAATCTGGGTTTTAACCATTGCAAGGGCTCAGGCCACCTCGTTTAAAAGCTGTACCGTGCAGTCCCACAGCTACAGACTTCAGGCTGCCTTTCCTCCCTGACGGAACAAGTTGCTTCTTGCTTCCACCTTCTCCTGTTTCCGCATAGCCCACAGGCAAACCCCGGTGCCTTTGCTTCGGAAGGCAGAGCATTCCTTCCCAGCATCAAAGGGGCACGGAGAGAGAGCGGGTGGCCATCGCTTCACACACACACACTGAGGTGTGTTTCTTGCTAGCGGCTCCCAGAGCTGCCAGCAGGGCTACTTGCCCCTGCCTGCTCTGCTCCTCAGCACACAGAGGTGTGTGTGGCCGTTACACACACATGACATCACTGGGGATGCTGGAAGTCAGCTGCCCCGCTCCTCGCACGGGGGATGCGAGGCTCCGCCAAGCTCCTTGGGCGTCACTTTTCTTTCTTCCTCATTTCACGGGTTGTGTTGTGTGTTTTGGTTTTTTTTGTTTGGGTTTTGTTGTGTTTTTTATTTTCTCTTTCAATATTTGCTTCCAAGAAGGGATTAGGTGTGATGGGTGTGGGGTGGATTGCACTGCTGTGTGCAGGAAAGGGATCCCTCCGTAGGAAAAGTGTGATGGGTGTGGGGTGGATTGCACCGGCACCGCCGTGTGCAGGAAAGGGATCCCTCCGTAGGAAAGATGTGGGTTGTTTATTAGCAGCTCGCATGGTCCCAGAAATCCCAGAGCAATATGCTGGACACCAGCAGGTCAATGACTGCGCAGAGCTACCCGCTGTGTAATGGCAGAGCAGAGCCAGCTTCAGGCAACAGTGTGGCTCCAAGGACAACATTTCACATCTCCGATGGAAAGCTTCTATAAAAAGTCAAGTACCAACTTGGGAGTAGAATAATAATAACAATCTCTTGCACTTCAGTGTGAAAAATAGGGTGAGAAATCAAGCGGCTGATCAGTGGTCACAACCGTTACCGCACCGAGTCCTCAGCCACTTCACTCCATTCAACAAACTAAAATATTTTGACGCAGGCCCTACAACAGCAGGAGCATAGTGCTTCCTTCGTCTTGCTTTTACCCACCGGAAACGTGGAACGGCAACAAACCCAGCATTTTTCTGTCAAAGACCTGTGGAAACTGTGTGCCGGGGCGGCGAGAGGTGCTAAAGGAAACGCAGCCAGCCCCCGGCCCCGAGCCCTGCCGGCAGCGAGCGCAGCTCACCCTCTGCGAGATGGGGAGGAAATAGCTGCAAAAGCGCCTTTTTATCACTGAACTCAGCAGCTGCACCTCTGAGTACACAGCTCTGACCTATTTCACCAGCCACACGCACCAGTTCTATACCAGCGTCAGCCCGGTGACGTCAGTGGGATTGCTCCATCCCTCCATGAGATAAACCTAGGGCCCAAAGACAATTCACTGAGGAGGAAGATGCTCTTTTGACACATTTCCTAGCCCAGCCACCCTTGCAGGACACCAAAGTCTGTTTTTGCTACACATTTGTTCCTTTTATACACCAAAGTGTTTATCTTTTGGGAGTGCTCAGCACCAAGCCAGGATGCTGCCCCTTCTGTGTGTCCTTCTAAGAGATCCCAGCCAACAAGTGACTGAGTTGCAGTGACTGAGGACCCTCAGGGACAGTAACACCAGTGCAAGTGCGTGGGATTAGGGGCTGCTGGGGTGAGAAGGGGGTGCCGGAGAGGCCAGGGAGTCCCACTGGGAGCAGGGTCAGAGGCTTGGCTGCAGCACCGTGTGGCCATCACCCCTTGTCCCTTCCTGGTCAGTCCCCACAGGGCAATCCCGGGACCTGGGGTTCAGAGATAAAACAGGATATAGCTCCCAGGAGATGGAGCAGGGGGAACGCATCCAAAACCTTTCTCATTGGTGCTGTCTTGTATGGTCTTTCCTGCTTTTGCCTCCTAATTGACCTATTGTCTTTGTTTTTTCTGGTTTTTGTTTTCTTTCGTCTGTTTTTCCTGCTTGTTACTCCCATGCCTTAACCTTTTCTTTCTGCTCTGAATGTTCTCTTTCCCTCTGACCCTCTAGATCCTTTGCAGCTCCTCTACTGCATCTCTCCCTGTGCTTCCTGCCGCCACCAAGGTCACACGTGTCCTTTTCCTTCTAAGCTCACTCTGTTCCCGTCTTCCATTTTTCACTCCTTCAGAATTTCCTTCTATACTCTTCCTCCACTCAAGTCTCCCATTTGCCAGTGGGCACAAGGCTCTTCCGCCAGCCTTTCAGACACCAGTTTAGGGGATGCTGGAAGCCAGGCTGGCAGAGCGTCTGGAGCACATTAAATGAAGCAGAAGGTAAGATTGGAAAGATGGCCAGAAGCGGAGTGAGCGTGTGGTGTGGTGTTAGATCAGGGAGATAAAGCCTTTTGTTTTAACTGATACTGCTGCCAACAGCAATCCGGTCTGCTGCTGCCAGTAGATAGGTGTGCCACCGTGCCTTGGCAGGCAAGCCAGGGATTTTCATACCTCCTGCAGCGAGGATCCAGATAGATAGGCTGCACAGGCAGTTTAAACCTGAAGCCATCATTGCTGTTGACTACCCCTTACACAGAGCTATGTGCAGAGCTCAGTAAGATTGCAAAACCAAGCTCCTATATTTAGGAAAAAAAAAAAACAGGCTTATGTGGCTGGTGAAACCTTAACTCAGTCCCTGCCACACATACATACATCACAGCTCTCTCTTGCCCAAGACCCCGCAGGAAGGCTGTTGCAGAGCAACGTCCCGGGATGCAGGACAACACCGTGGGGTCTGGAGAGAGCCCTTCTGCCCTGGTCTCCCACCCTGCGCTTCGGATGAGGCGGGCGTCTTGCAGAGCAAGTAGTATGTGATCATGTAATTACAGCCTGTGTCTTAATGCGTGCTCACAAAAGAGCTGAATTAAGGCTGAACAGGCAGTTACAAGCACCATTACATCATTAGGCTAATCTCTCCTTGGCTGGCCATGAAGGACCTCATCCCATTCCCACTGAAGCCAAAAGACCATACCTCCACCGACTGGAGTGGAAGCTGGCTTGGGCTGGCCCCAAGGCAGGTTCATGGCTGTTAGCTGCTGGCTGAGGCCGTACCCTTCGACGCGTTACACTTCTCATGTATAACTCATACACCACACCTAACACTTACACTTTCATTCAAGTAGAGACTTCAGCCCGGGTGCTGTGGGTGGTGGAGTGTGAGGGGAACTTGCTCTGCCACCGCACTCACCCTACCTGTTCAGCCTGTCGAGCTCCTCGTGGCTCTCGGCAGCGGCTCGGGGCTGAGCAGGAGGTGGAGAAGGGCTGTTCCTGCCCTGCACAGCCCGCAGCCCAAGCACTCCTGGCCTGATTAAGCTGATTAAGTCTGTTTTCCCAGCCTGGTGCATACACGAGAGCAGGGCAGGGGCGGCTGGGCAGTTGGGGTTGGGGTGCAATGGCAGGGACACCCTTCCCTGCACCCCCCCAAGCCTTGCCTGCCCAGTACAACCAGCAGCTCCCCGGTGGCCGTGGGGGCTGAGGCAGGGTCAAAGGGAGACGTGCATGGCCCCAGCATCATGTCGCAAGGCCGGTGCTGCGCTCCTTCGGGCTAAACGGCTGCTGCGCTGTGGGTTCGTTTCCCAAAGCACATCTCCTCACCTTTACCACTTCCTCAACCTATCTATCTGTCTTTCCTTGCAGGACACTTGCCTAAATACAGGCTTTTTTTTTTTTTTTCCACTGCTGCGTCCTTCATTTTAACCCCAAAGTGTAATATTTGAAAAGGGGCTGAACGTCTCAGATCTACAGAGGACCTTCCAGTGGGGGATAACCTAAAGGTGAGCAACCTTTGCATGTGAAGGTGTCTTAACCTCAAACCTCTTGTTTGTTTCTTCCAAATATTGCATGTAGTCACTGGAATTTTCCTTCACAACAACCTCACAGGTGGCCTTTTTATCACCTCAGGAAACCTCTTACCATTTCTGACATCTCTGCCCCGGTGGCCTCCCGTGTTGCTGATTTCAGAGTTGCACACATCAAAGTGATGAAGACACACCTCACTCTGGGGACAGAGCAGCATTATCACTCCCCAAAAAAATCATGTGCGAACTGCCCAGTTCAGCCACTGCCCTTGAGAAACAAATTATTCCTCAATCTGACAGACCGAGGATGCTTTTCGTGTTATTTCATCTAATGTTTTCCATTGTTTAATTGAAACTGATCTGGTTTAACTCTCTTTGCTTGTATCGTATGAAAGAGCTCCATCGTCTCCTTCTGTTTACCCATGAAGGAATGGATGAGCTCATTTTATATTACTCTTCATACCATCGTTTTGAAAGATGAATGCAAGTGTTTGTGGATCTGCGTTTTACAAGCAGAGAAGACAGAGGGAGAAGGATAGATAAAAAACAAATAGAAGAAACTGAAAGGAAAAGGGGTGGAAAAGGTAAAAGAGAAACTCAAAAACAGAAGACGCGTGTGTCCATGTGTGTTCAGGTTTGTGTACACCAGCGTACTCAGGCATACGCTCACCGTCACGCAGGAAGCCTGATATTAAGGCAGTTGTTCAGCTGTTTCTAATACGTAGCACAGAAAAGCTCTGGCTGGAGAAACGTTTTGTTTTAGCAGTGAGTCATCCATGAGAAAAATGTGGGTGTAGCTTTCAGGGAAGGGGCTGGGGGAGGTTTTATGAACTCTAATTTTGCAAACCCCCATATAGGAAGATGCATGAAGTTGATCAAGACACAGAGTGTGTCCCTCCCTCCCTCCCTCCCAGACATGAACGGAGGGTAATCAGCTCCCATTGAGAACCTGATTGCACCACTTACCCTGTGCTGGATCTGTCCCACCCTCCAGGGACCCCTGGAGAGGGGCAGGGGGAAAGCTCTGGGTTGGTCCCACCACGGTAGCCCCACATGCTACCACTGGTATCAGCCTTAGGCAATGCCTAATGGAAGGACCAACCCATACCTGGCCTCACCTGGCCGATCACCTAGGAAGTTTTCTGACGCTTCCCTGACCAAGTTTTTATACAGATCTGACTTACCAGTGCTTGTGCTCGTGTTTTGCCTGAGCATTAGCTGATCTTGAGTGCCAGACTTCTTCTGTTGGATAGATGACTTTAAATCTGGAGTAATTCAGATTTACGTTGGTGTCAATCAGACTAGGCCCCCAGGCCTGAGGGTGTCCTTCCAGCCCCTTCATCAGCACAGGTACCAAACTCATACCAGGAGCCATTATCCCAGCACATCTGTAGGCAGAGGCTGGGAACTGTAAACACCTTGTCAGGTTGTGAAATGCCCATTGATTCTCCCCGAGCGTAAACACCATGGGAAGAACAGTGGCTATCCCTTGGGAGTGACAGCCTGAAGATCAGGCTTTCTCCCTTGGCTATCCTGTAGCCTTTCTATGGGAGTTTAAATTCAGATGTCCTGGTTTTCTTGCCAATTAACCGGTGTGACTAATACAGACCAGTCTTTCCTGGAAGAGCTGAACACTATTCACAGGTGACATGCAGAGCATTCTTGATGGTTAACATTTTTCTGGTGGGCAAACCTGCTGAGACCCAGAGTTACTTTATTGTTAATTATTCCCTGGTGTGATTCAAGGGGGCACAGCCAAGAATAGCAGCAAAGTGAGCAGCAGATCACTTAACAGGACATGAAAACATAATGGTAAAATCTATGAGAGTGTCAAATTGGCTTCCGGGGAGAACATAAGGGCTCTGTTCCTTGGGCTAATAAAAAAAGGACTGAGTGATAGGCACCACAGGCAGTATTTTGTAGGCAACAATGCTTTTTGGCTTCTTTAAGATGGACTATCTGCTTAACGAAGGGGAGGCTCTCCTGTAACTCTGTTACACCTGTGTGACTGCAGAGAAATGCTTTTTAGTGTAATTACATTATTCCTTGTATACACCAGGGTTAGTGAGAGAATTTGTCTCTGGGTCTTTTCCGTCTGTTAAGTTCCATGGTTTGTGATTCACTTTAGAAAAACAAGGGTGGTTGAAAAAAAAGTTGTTTTCAGCTGTGTGGTGATGAAATACAGTAACTGAAAATGCTGTGGGTTTTGAGGTTGGATTTTGTGATTAAAATATTGTTAGGTTCAGGATAGGATTGGTTGGTAAAATGAGTTACAGTAAGACATTGTGCTTTCACCTCTAGAAAGCCTGAGTTCAAGCCCTGTTTAAGATCACAAAACCAGTAAGTAGTTCAGGATGATTAACAGTTTCTGAACGGGCGTGAGGCAGGGCAGGAACACCCTGGGGGCCGGGAAGGTCGGGTTTGATTCCCACCACCAGCACCAATGCTTTGGGGACCCAGCCTCAAGCAGAGGAGGGCACTGCAGGCGAAGGAGACCAGGGGGACAAAGCTCAGTGTTAACAGGAGATGCTGTGGGTCTGGGTGAAGGCCGTGCAGCCACGTGGTCGTGGTGGGTGCCACATGGGGCACATGCTCTGCACAGCCCACCCGTGCCAACAGCAGAGGCTTTGTCCTGTTTTGTCCCAGCCACCTCAGTCGGTCTGCGACAAGCAGGCATGGACCTGCTCCTTCTGGAAAACGGTGCAACACCAGCAGCTCTTGGGCATTTCTTCCTACCTGAGGTATCTAGTTCAATCGTTAAAGCAATGACGTTTCTCAAGACCATTTTGCAATTTGTTTACGCCAAGCATTGCAAGCTGCTGAATCAAACAGCCGAGCTGCAGCAGAACCGCTGCCAGCAGCCCTCCCCACTACGCTTTCAGTTTTAGCCTATCATCTTAACGAGACGTGTGCTCTCATCAAACCGGCAGCTCTCACACACGCACACACACGGGGGGGCCAGGCAGCCAGGTACCACTTGCAGCTGAAATAAAGCCCGGGGGGGGTGTCAGCGGCGCGTTGGGGCACTCTGCAGTTACCCCAAGCGCGGTTACTGTCAGCCCAGGGTTACAGATCGACCCACGAGTTAGTAGCTCTGTTCAGATCTTCTTATCTAGTTGTCTGGAAATAAAACTGAGCTTTTTTTTTTTCCTAACGTATTGTTGGGTATTTTCTGTTACTTCTGGCGTTTCACAAAGTACTGTCACAGGGTATTTTTTTGGTTGTTGCTTCTTTTTTTTTCTTCCATCATTTCACTGATTTCTAGAGCGAAACAAGAATTTGATCCAGCTTTAACTTGAGTACCCTTTTGTACTAAAATGCTTCATTTTAGCACTTAGAGGTACTGCCTCAGTTTCTAAAGTTTATCTGTAAGATTGGCTTACACAGAGAGTTACAAACCCATTCAAAATCCCAACAAGCTTCCAGCGTGCTTCAGGGAGCTGGGTATTATTTGATCTGTTTTTCAGACTGGTCCCCATTGCTGCGCAGAGCAAAGCCTGGCTCTGGCCCCGTCTCCCTTACGGTAACCACCAGCCCACAGCACCATTCATAGCAACTTCTCTCAGCCCGGCTTAGCTAGTCAGTGGTGCAGAGGAACTGTATTTGTTTACTTTTTCTTGAGTAAAGAAAAACCTATCCAAGGCCCTGGGTAGCCCAAAACGCAATTAACAAATCCATTGAATTTCTGCAATAAGAAAATACTGGGTTCAGTAGGACACCGGTTGGGTGGCACTGCCAGAAATCCCTTTCAGTTCTTCCCTCATCATGGGGAGCAGACTCATTACCCCCACATAACTTCAGTCTCTGCAGAAGTTTGGCCTTAGGAGTAGCCATGGAAAACCAGCAAAATCAGACCAGTTCTGGCAGAGGCAGGGGTTTCCAGCAGCCCAGCGTGTCCCTACAGAGACCTTCTCTTCTCTAGCAAGGGGGCTCCAGCACAGAAACTCCCACTGTGAGCTGCTGTGACAGTATGGAGAGGGAGAGTCAGATGCTAGTTAAAGCTAATTGTGGGCCATTCAGTGTTTTATAGGAACCAACCAACACCCAAAACTGCACCCAGGAACCTGTGAGCCACCAGACCGTGTCCTGGAGGGACACGGGCAGCTTGTGCTCCCAAGGAGATGACCCCTTGAACAAACACACTGCTGTGCTTCTGCAGTAGCTGCCACCTCTGGGAGGGTCTAACATGTGACCTCAGAAGGACCATTACACCAGTCTAAATCTGCCAGCTTGGGGAAGGTGGATAACGCCCTACCGAAGGGCCACATTGCAAAACTGTGCCATCACATGGCCCTTTCCACCAGAAAGGTTCCCAGAGTGTCATTTGCTTGACTTTTGCGTCACTTTTCCTTGCACTCTCCCAGGTTAAGTCACTGTTTTCCCAGCACTTTCCATGGGATAATGTTGCACAACTCCAGGGAGGCTTAAAGTGTTCTTGGGAAGTACCTGGGCTTGGCCGCTGGCGCATGAGGATTCCCAGATTAGCCTGTTGGTCTAATCCAGGACATGGCTCCGTCTGGAGGCAGAAGCTCTGCTTTCCTACCAGGTATCATGGGCTTGGAATGGAAAAGAAAAGCAGAGGGTGCATGATTGAGGAGGCAGCACAGCCAAAAGACATGGTGTCCCTGGCAATGCCACCCCAGCAGCCCCCCACCCCAGCAGCCCGAGCCTCTTCTGGAGCACAGAAACAAAATGAAGACTGAGAGGAAGCGTGGTCACAGACAGCCCCGGTGCCCCATTCCTGGTGGCCTGGCTGGCATTGAGGGAAGGATGGGGAGAGCAGCCTGCAGGGAGAGGGTGTGCTGTGGCCAGCGGGCAGCCCGCACCCCACTGCCAAGCCCCACCGAGCAGCATCCCCCATGGACACAACCATCTCCTCCAGCCTGTCCTCCCGCCTGCTGATGGGGGACTGACGGTGGGGCCCAGCTCAGCACCCCCCTCTCCCTGCCCGCCTCTGCTTCGGGTGTCCTGGGGGGGATGCAAAGGTGCTTCTTTGTGCCCTGGGGCACAGAGCGGCACAGCTCCCCAGACCCCGACCCAGGGAGAAGTGGGGCAATGGCTGAGGCATCACCAGTTCCTCCCATTACAGGGCGGGGTAGGCATGGGGACACCACGGGGACACTTCTCCCAATGCTGGCAGCTAAAATGAATGTAATGAATGTGTTTCCTACAAGGGAAAGCTGGCAGGGGCCAGGATATCCACCACCCCCCCCCCCCCCCCCCCCCCCGCTGCATGCGACTCGGGAGAGTCCGAAAAACGTGTGTGTGGGTGTCCCCAGTTTCCTGGGGGTTCCCAAGGAGAAGGGGATCCGGGAATCCAGGAGGTGATGTTCAGAAGGAGGGGGGACTG
>NW_015090839.1:16288495-16305611 GCF_001431845.1 Calidris pugnax
GAGTGAGGATCAGGCCAGGACGAGGTGGGGGTGCCTGTGCCGAGGTCCCCCAGTAATCTCTGCCTATCACTTTGCCGGCAGACACAAGGTGCAGTTCCTGTGGCAGCCCTCATTCCTATGCTCCTTTGATTACTTTAAAGTGCATCACTGCACCCTCACATCACTGGCCCTGCGAGCTGAAAACCTCTAATTGTGGCTGAGTCACCACGGCAGCTCGGCTGTAACTCAGCACTTCGGATCCTGGAACAGGGCGATGCCATCAGGGCGCAGGAGCCGGGACAAACTCCAGCGCTGAACCATCACAGGCATCTCCTGAGGACACGTCCACCCACCCTGCTGCGACTCCCAGTGCCACGGAAATTTTGGCCACAGAGGATGGGGAAGGAGGCAGGTGCTCCGGGTGGCCATCACTTGCTGGTGCCCATCCCACACAGCTCCTGGGCCACCCGGTCAGGAGGGCTGCCCCATGGCTGGCCCTGTGTCCTGCCTATGGGGTGAGCAGAACCAGAAAAACGCCTTTCAAGGGAGGGGGCTGGTGTTCAGGCAGGACTCACACTTCTTTCTCCCAGTATGCAACTGGTGTCAAGGGAAAAATTCCTTTAAACTCACACATTTTTTTTTTTTCCCCACTTGAGAATACCTCAAGGGAAATTCTGAATCCCTCCCTGTTTGGATTTTTTGGTATTTATATCAGAGCTGCAGTAGCAGAACTATGTGAATAATTGATTAATGTTCCAGAGAAATCTCAAATAAAAATAACTGGTTTTCCTCATCGAATCGAACTTGCTTTTTTTCTCCCCAAATATTAACTCTCTAGTCAGGAAACCACCCAGTGCTTAATATGTTCATTTCTTTCTCTTTTCTTTCCCCACCCCCTGCCCTCAGGAGGGTTGTTTCATTCAGAAATTATTAAAATGTAACCAAACTCAATTTCCAAAAATCATTTCAAAATGAAAGCCAGCATTTAGATACTGCTGCACCTAAGCATGGCAATGGTTTTGAGCATTTTCTGCTGAAGTTATTTGCAAATACGATACAGTTTTGCTGGCCTAAAGTAGCACAGAATCAATTATCTAAGCAAAATAATATGCCCAGCGCTGCTTGAGATTGTTCTCTTAGTAGGACAGTACTCAGGTAAGGCTCATGAAAAACGCTGCCTTGATGGCCACAGAAGCAGAAGAGTTTTGTTTGATCAATGCTTCACAGTGTGAAAAAAAGCAGCGCTGACTTTCCTCCTCTGCTCCTGGCGAGGCAGCCAGGGTGAAGGGGAATTCAGTCTCCATGACTCATCCATTCCTGGGCTGCTGTGAAGACAGCCAGCAAGTGGTCGATCGGTGGCAATTGTCATGGGGAGTTGGTGATGCTCAGACCATCAGCATATTTCACAAGAGCCATTCAAAGGCCCTTCCTCTTCAGGTCAGCAGGACCAGAAACTCCCTCTAAACCTGAAAAACTCCACGCGTATTTCTTACCAAACCCTTGTCTCGACCACCTTCCACTGTGTCCTTTACTTAAAAGGGTTTTTTTAATACTATTTTTAACAGCAACGAGAGTAAATCAACCAAACTACTAACTGAATAACATAGCAGGGCCAGGTACGTGTCAGGGATGCGTACATCAGGGAGACAAACACCAAGCGCGCTTCAGAGGAGGAATGTTTTAGAGACCATTGTGGGAGAAGACATTTTAAAATTATTCCATCTTCTAACCACGTCTTTCTGTAAGCCTTCCCCCTGTGGCACATTGTGTTCTCAGTGCTCCTTAAAGTTCATAAGGACCAAGAAATGTTTTCAACAAACTAGAGAACAACAGCATGCCGCAAAACCCACTGTCAGCTCCCTGCACTTGTTCCGGGAATCTTCCCACAGTCCCACGACACAGCTGGATTTATCTAATGCTCTATCTGAAGGGGCAAGTCTTATTTCCACCAGACTTCTTTTCCAGCCCTTCCCTTGAGCCAGGCCTTCACTGACTCAGTGAAAAAAAATTATCTTTTTTTTTTTTTTCTTTCACTGGGTGGTTTTCTATCCTTTGGCAGCAGAATGGATTTATAGCAGCTTAAAGGGCCAAATATTCAGACCGTCTCTTCCTTCAAGTTCCAGCTTTGCTTTTGAGGGGGGTGGAGGGCTCGGAGAAGCCTTGGCTCATTTTGAGCTAACTTGTGAGTTATACTCGTATCGAGGCGCTCAAGAAAACCAAACCTCTGCCAGGTAGTTCCCACGCACGTACGCTCAGCACGCCGCACGCCGTGACAACAACAGAACCCTCACGCCTTGCTCAGGCTCCTGATCGGGCTGGTTAGTCATCCCGTCCCCACCGCTGCTGGAGATAGGCAGCCTGATGGGAGGGTAAGAAACCAGCAGTTTATGGGCGCAGCGAGAGAGCTCGGTGAGATGCAATTACCCTCCTGGAAGGCGGAGGCCACTTTTGCAAGCCAGCTCCCATGGGGCCCACCAGCAGCTCTCCAGACCAGGGCTAGTCCTGCCTCCGGCACTGCCTGTCCCAAGCATCTGGGGCAGGGAGAGGGGACATCTAACAGGAGTCCACCAGACACATCAGCTTGAGCTGGTCTTTTCAGCTCTTCTCTCGGGGCGGGGGGGGGCTCACTTTCTTCTGGCAGACACACGGAGAGGACCTGGGGTCCATGGACCACCTGGCTTTCCCATGGAGGGAGCAGGGATGTGGCATCAGCAGAGAGCCTGGCCTTCAGGCTCGCTCCCAGCTCCTGCCACCCCTCCACAAGCCACCCTCTCCAGTTCCCCAACTCCAAGCAACAGCTGTAAACATCTCAAAATACTCAGGAGCAGGAAGGCGTGCTCCCCCCTGCCCGCCTGGGGTCACAGCACTGCATCGTGCCCTGCATCGCCCCGGGGAGGTGGGTGCTGGGTCTGAATGGGGGCTGTAAAAGGACACTTAGCATCCATGTGCTGGATGGCCCTCCTCTTGTGGCTATGCATGCATTCAGCATTTAAATCCGGCTTCATTTCCCTCTGAAAGCTCGCATGGCAATTAAAAAAAAAAAAAAAAACAAAAAACCCAAACACTAAAATCAGGGTTACTCTGAGAACAATTTTGTAATACCGCAAACTGAGGAGGAGTAGGCTCACTTGTGCTCGGTGCTGTACAAACACAAAGGCAGTTCCCAGAAGAATATGGCCCCATATGATCGTCTTTTGTCCAAGACATGAAGCGGCAGCTCCGAAAGGCTGGTGATCTTTTTCCATGGTGCTATCCAGGTCTGAAATAAGTGGGGTGTGGTAAATCTATGCTGACGTAAATGAGAGAAGGTGTTTTGAAGAACCCAGGACAGGGAGAGCAAATTAAAACCAGACCAGTCTGGTTAATATTACACAAGAAAAGCCTACTCTATTTTCTGTTTCTTATTTTTGTGACTGCAGAAATTCCCCTCCTCTTACATGAGAGAAAAGAGGCCAGGTGGCCGGAGCCAGCACGCTTTGCCACGGTGAACCGGCAGTGACCAAACAAGGAGACTGGCAATGTGACTTTGAGCCAGCCATCCCAAAACTTAGGAACTGGAGATTCAGAGCTCCAGCTGGATCAATGGCTGGCGCCTGTCTCTGATACGGGATGAACCCACCTCACAGCCATGTAAAGGTATATCGGGGTCAGCTGGGAATGAATGGGACTCCCCACCAATCACCAGTGTCACCAGGCAGTGACAGCTTTTTGGTTTGGGCTTTTTTTTCCCCGCTCTCAAAGCTGCAGAAAGCTGTGGAGCAGACTTTTTCCACTTGCTGAGGGCAAAAACCTCCTCTGCTTGCTGCATTAATTTGCTAAACAGCATGAGAGCCTGTGAGAAACACTCTGAAAAAGCTGTTTGGGCTTGATTTTTATATTCCTCTTCCTCTAGCAAAGTGCCTGCAAGTTCAGTACAAACAGATCAACAAGAGTCAGGCACAGCTTGTAGCCCAGCTACATACTTCAGCCTTTGCTCTGAACTACTGAGGTTTTGGATGATGTCAGTCTGGTCTCCTGAGGGCTGCTGTTGTCATCAGATAGTGAGGTCGATAAGGCACATGTTATGATGAGGCACGCTGCTGGGTTTAACCATAGCACCGAGCTCGGAGGAGCCAAGAAAGCGGTGCGTTTCCTGGTACAGCCTCTCGATGATAAGGCTCTCGCTGCTTCATAGGTATTTCCACCACACTGTCCTCCACGAGCAGCACGCAACAGATTGCTGACAGCCCCAAAGGCCAAACAGTGCCAGGGTTCAATAATCTAGTTCCTCTATCAAAAACAGCTTTGTTTGGGACTTCTTGGGTTTTTTTTTTCTTGATCTCAATTTCACTCCTTTTTTTTTAAAAAAAATATCAGTTAATCTTGTACGAAGTGGGTAAAAGCAGGACCCAAAGCAGCTGTTCAGAGCTGCCCAAAGTACAGTCAGTTTCTGAAGCAGCTTTTTTTCCTGGTTCCTGATCTAGTACTCCCCACTGCATTTGGGAAGCACCTGAATTCTGGCACAGCCTGCAATCGAGGGGACCTCGGCTGGATTTGAGGGCTCCAACCCCCAGCAGCACTTGCTTCCAACCTGCTCAGATGCTCAGTCCTGAACTGTGGTTTCTTCCTCTCTTCCTGGCTTACTTTATATTCAATATTATGATTTGTTTTACCAGCAGATAACAGTCCCAGACCGGTTCTGTGTCTCAGAGGGCACTGGAAAGGAGTTTGCACATTGTCTTTACCTGGAGCTGGAGTGGATTTCACTTTTTTAGCATTCAGGTTTCTTGTTTACTTTTTGTATTACACTTAGAGGGAGCAGGGGACCAGACTGGGTCCCCAGTCACCCCTCATTGCCAGCTGTGGGAAAGAGTCATGGCAGTCCTCAGCCTACCTGTGGGACCACACAGAATAGGTGTGCAGAAATGGAAGTAATCCACACTTCTGCCAGCTCTGGCTCTCTAAATTCACAGTTTCTCACAGTCAATCTCTATGTTCCTGGGAAAAGGGGAACAATGTACTTTTTGAAAATCCTAATTATACAAATTATCATCTTGATCCCTGCTGTCTACCAGGTTTTCATGAAGAAAGAGCCCATTTCTCTTCCTAAATAAACCCTCTAGGACCCAGTGGGGCACTACAGTGCCTGTGTGATAACATGGCAGCAAAATCTTGACCTGGGGAGGCATGGTGGGTGCTGCCTGTGAGAGCCACACAAGCCAGCACGGAGGAGAGGTCGGGTAGGACGGCGCTTAGAGCAACGCAAGGCCGTTGGGTTTTTTCCATCCCCCAAAGGAGATGAACTCAGCACACCCTTTGAACTTCAGGCCTTTTAGAAAGTAACTCTTTTTAGCACAGCCGCTGTGCTCGCTCCACAGCCCAACCCCACTCCAGGCAGGTTGCCACCGTCACACCTTTGGAAGCCCATCTCACGTTCCCTGTCACCCACAGGGCTACAAAGAAAGCACTGAGCGCACTTTGTGTCTGAACCCAACCAAAAACCCCGTCTCACGCCCTCCGACTTCGCCCACCTATGCCTCACACCCTCCTCCACTCACTTTCCTGGGGTGCTCAAGGGGTAATTGCTTGTGGGACACGGAGTTATGGTCTTATCAGCCCAAGCGGTTTTGATTGCTAATCACGTTGCTTGTGATGACATAGTCATACACTGAATAAGAAAAAAAATAGTGGAAGAACAGATAAAGATGACCTAATAAGCATGCTGTGGGTCAACCATCTTTTTATACCCATTTTGATAAGGCCTCTTACAAAGATTGTTGGAGAAAATAAATAGCACGACCCAAGGGGCAAAGTTTTTTACAGACAATAAACCAGTGACATGATAGGAAACAGCGTTACAGGTTACCTCTCCCTCTTGGAGTCGGAGTAACAAGGACCCAGGAACCTGTACCATCCCATCCAACTCACTGACAGAAATAACGTGCAGGTACTGTTGCTGGAAAAGTGTCTATCTGATATTGCTGATTGTCCAGCTCATCTACTCCTTATGGGTATTTAGATTCATAGTTTCTGTTTTTAGCAACTAAGATAAAATTTTACTGATTTTTTTCCCTTTGGATACATTAAGCATCTAATATGTCCTCTTTACCACCACTGGTAAACCTTCACCACTCATTGCTGAAATCCTAACACAGGTCAAGAGCGATTCATAAAACCAGCCGCCCTGTCTTTCAGCTTCCAGGAGAGACTCACGTTAGAGCAAACACTTTACTTGCAGTACGCCCAGAGGTGATCCAACATGCCTGAAAGGAGATCATCACCTCTTTGTCAAGGAGCCTCCTTTTCAGGGCAGAACTTGACTCTAAAATACTAGTGACGTGGAAGCCGCTGGTCAGGGACGCTGGAGGATTTAATTGATGTAATAGCAAGAGTTATTCAGAACATAATAATATAACTGAGTTATTCAGAGTTATATATAACAGAGTTACTCAGAACGGTGAAGCAGGACATGGTGAAAGTCTTGCTGCACTTTTCTGTACTGACCAACACTAGGAATCCAAGCAAGCCGGCTGCTGATACAAAAGGGAGAAGAAAATTTGTGATGAACAAGAAGGGACCGTTTCTTTTCCCACTGCATGTTTGCCTGTTGGAAATGAGCTGATCAGGGAGGTCACAGGGCCAAACTCTACAGCTGAATTTTTTTAAGGCCAGATAATTTTATGACCACTGTTAAGCTCGGTAATTTATGTAAACCAAGATAATGATAAGTGGAAACAAATCAACTCATGTTTCAAAGCTTAAGTTCCCTGGGAACGGGGATGAGCGCCTCTCCTTCAGGAAGGAAACCTGATGGGCAGGAGCACGGCTTCCTCTGAGCACGCTGGGGGGGACCCCCGGCTGCCCCAGCCTGGCAGCAGGGCACCCCCCCGAGCACCCTGGGTGCCATGGAGCACAGTGCTAACATCACAGCTAGGTATTACACACATGTGCTTATTCATACATGCAACTCAGGGGGGATAAAGTCCCAAGAACCGGCACCTACCACCCAACCAGGCTGTGTGAGGGGAGCCAGGACGCCCCACAGGAACCCGGCAGGGCCCTGGCTGGCAGCACAATGCTGTGACAAGAGGTCAAACTCTGTATTCCTAACAGAACCACATCATTTGATACAGCACTTTTCTCCTGCCTTCATCACAGATTATGCCAGGAAGGTTGAATTTGCCTCCACAAGAACCAGCATCAGTAAGAACAGAACCAGGCTGAAAATGAAACTCCAGGGTGGATTTAGGACATCCTACTTTTGAGCAGGCAGGGGAAGAGAGGAGAGGAAAGCTTTGGAAAAGCAAATCCTCCGGGAACAGACTGGGGAAGAGCACAGCTGGCAGGAAAGAAAGCTGCAAGGTGAAACCACACATAGCATTCTGCAGGGACTTCACCTGCAAGGGGGGCTCCTGTCTTGTTAACAGAAGTGGGTGGGACGCAAAGTTAATGGCCATAAACCTCTGTAGGAGACATTCAGCTCAAGAATTAGACTACATATCGAGAGGTTAAAATAGCTTGGTTGTTGAAACTGCCTGACAAGGGAATGCTGTGGACGCGTCGGCACTGGAGACGTTCAAGGCTATCGCTAGACAACTCTGTGCCGGAGCGGTGGTTTGGGGATAATGAGATCAGTCCTGCCATAGTTAAGAGTGAAGGTCTGGATGACTCAGTGGAAGTCCCTGCCAACCTGGATGATACACTGATAACCCCACGGGCCGCCTGTCTCTGGCCTCCGTCACGGGACCGCTGGCCTCCCCCAGCTGCCTGCCCTCCAGTTCTTGCAAACTGCTCACTTCTGAAACATATTTTCCAGTGTTTCAAAAACATCCCCAGGTCTCTTTTCATCCACACTGAAAGTGTTTTTCTGGTCAGAAAAGTGCTGGAAGAAGGAAAATATCTTGATCAGCAGATTCAGTCTATGAATCCAAAGCCACACGACCTAAACTTAGAGGTAAATGATTTTCTGCAGCTCCCCTGGCTCTTTTGGCTGGGCACCCTCAAGAAGGGGTGAACTGGGTTTGTTCTCAGCTTTTCAATCCCTTGGTAAATCTGTAAGTCTAATCATGGGGAAAATGGGGTTATTTGTAAACACAGCACAGAAGATCTGAAGCCAAGAGAAATTAACGAGGGAGCCTCTTTGCACGCTTTCAGCACCACCCCTTTTCCAAGCAAAAGTGCACCTTTTACACTCGGATGTTGGCCTAGAACAAAACATTTCCTCATTTCTTGTGACTGTAACTTCTTAGTAAACCAGGACTTTGCTAGTGGCCAAAAGCCCTTGCCGCATCTCCAGAGCTGTGAGAAACACAGTGTAGTCTCTCCATGTAGCTGTAATCAAGGTAAATCACAACAGGTCCCACATAAGACTGCTCAAGAGATCTCTTTATAGCAAACACAGCAAGAGCTTCACAAAATAACTTAATTGGCTTTTGTTCCATATTGCTTAATGTCTCCTTAGGGGCTGTGGCTACCATCCCAAACAACATTTCTATGGCTTGCGTGGCTACATCCTTTTCCTGTGAATCAACGTTGGCATCTGCTCATCCAGAGTATTCAGGAGAAATATTTGCTGTTGCCTGGAGACTAAGACAGGAGAAAAAGTATCAGGACTCCTAAATTATTTTTGCAGCTCTTTCTCTGATACTGTGCCACCGCCGGACAATCCCCATCACTTCACAGTTGTATACCTAACAGGGCTTTAAAACCCGTGGAATAGGTACAGCTATATTTGCCACGTGCCCGAAATACCTGTAAAGTCCTCCCAGGCCCACGTGTGAAAGGCGCCATGTAGAAGTTCAAAGTGCATCTACTACATAGGCCAAGCAGACTCTATCCGTCTGTGTCAGCATTGCCATCACTTGTACTTTCTGTACGCTCTGGGAAGGAGAAAAACGCGCAGAGACAGAACGACCCCACTGAAAAACACCCAACTGATGGTCTGGTAGCACCAGAGGTACCGCAAACATACCAAACCTATGGCTTTGCCCCCGCCCAGCAAAGGGTGGTAGGACCTTAAATACACAGAGAAATGCTGAACCCTGAAATGTTTCCACCGACTCCAGTTGTTAAAACTTTTCACATCACACCGGCAACCGCTCGCATATGTGGGGGATGAGGAAACTTCCTTCCACCCAGAGGTGCAAGAAAACTTTGGAGCTGGCAGTCACGTGCTCCACACCGCCTTACAACCCGCAGGATCCTGCATGGAAAAATTTCACTTCCATGTGTTGACTAAGTTAATGTGGTGGGGATAGTGGGCGGACATAAAATGAAACTATGAAAAGAGATTAATTTGCAGCTGGAGCCCAGGCAGAGAGAACTCAGCTCCTCTGTTTGCTCAGAAAACGGCAGCCTTGACCAAAAACTTGGGCAAAAAGAAGACGTTAAGGCAGCGGTAGAGAAAAAAAAAAAAGAAGAAATCACAACCGGAGGAAAAAAAAGCAGCAAAAGTTAAGCAAAGCCTCTCTGGAAATTAAGATGTGGAATTCAAAACATTTGCAGTATAATAAACCCAGGCGAGCCCATAAAGCTGCACCAGCCAAAGGGAGCTCTGTTCTGCCCAGGAGGAAACCCGAAGCGGCGTCACGCCTGGCAGCAGCCGCCCCACCGCCCCGCTTCCTCCCTCCCTGCCCTCGGCTACGCTTAACGCCGCGTCTGGTTCCACTCTAACCCCTCCACTTCGGAGGGGGAGGATATAAATCAGCCGCGGAGCTGCCCACAGGGCTTAGTCACAGCAGGTATTGGTTTAGGGTGTCTTAGAGGAACTTTTTTTTTTTTTCTCCTCTCTTTTTGCTGGAAGTATTCTAGGGAATAAGCGTCAGCTTTGTGAGGAACAGGCGTTGCTTAACATGCCAGAGAGTCTCCAAACAAAGGACATTTTACATCACCAGGCAGAATCATCTTCTAACATTTTGGGCTGAACCTGGCCTCGAGCACAAGGGCTGTTCCATGAGTTCCCAGCAGACGCCTGCAGCATCCCTGCCGAGCCGCTCTCACCATCCCTCCCAGCCTTCCCAGCCCCAGACAGACCCTCTGCCACAGGTGTCACCCCTTCCTGAGGGGGCTGAACTCCTTCCCAACACTAGTTTTGCTCCTCTTTGTGGCTGGTTTGCACCCCTCAAACTGCTTCTGCTATGGGCTCCTTCTGACCCCTCTTCTGTGGGGCCTGGATAAGGAAGGTATGGTTCTTCACTCTTATTTGTTTGCCCATTTTCACTTCAATCACCATACTTCTGCTGGTCACCAGAGCACCTGGTCACTCATCACACCACCTCCCCACATCAGAACTGCCTCCCCAGCCCCACTGCGGGGTACAAGCCCACACACCTTCTCAAGCACAAGCCTCTCTCTCCCTCCCAGGTGGAGGGAGGTTTAGGCTGTGCTTTTGGACACGTCTGCAGCCTCCAGCCACCACACCACCTCCATCCCTGGAGCCAGGAGCCTCTTTGCTCACATACTGACTGCTGCACCTTCTCCCCAAGCCTCTTTCTCCAGGCTCAAGCACATGCTAGCTTTCCCCAAACGCAGGCCACACAAATTGCAGCAATTAGCAAGTGTAAAGGGCACGCTGTGGTTTTCACCTGTATTACTGCATCTTAATACTCATTCATATCCTTGGGCACAGTCAACAGGCAGTATCCAGCAGGCTGCATTATCCAGACCTTCCCCTCAGTGCCACTGCTCCTGAGCCCCACTGGAGAGACCCAGCTCATTAGCCATCATGCATCCAAACACCATTAGCTAAGAAGGCTTCAGACTCAAACTCCTCTCAATCATGGCTCCTCTCTCACCCTTGCTATCCCCACGCTGTGTGGACTTGGTCTCTAGCTCTTGCCTTGCTCCCAGTCTCTAAGGGTGACCCCATCATTTCCTGCCCCACTGCCACCTCCCCTCTGGCAGAGCCCCACTCTTCCCTGCATGACTTACCACAGCAGCTCCAAGTCCCATTCGCCGACCAGTGTCCTCCCTGTGCAGGAACCAGACAGACTGAAGATTTGAGCCAGCTTGTAACAGTCTTCCAGGCGTATTTCTACTGTTTTCCACTTCTCCAAGTTCTTTCCCTCTCTGCCTCCCAATTCCATGACCATGCTGGTGAGGCAAATTCTGGCAGGACCAGCAATTCAGGGCATTTCAGGTTTCTTTTTAAATGGCATTGTTTGTTACTTGGAATCTGGCACACCATGCCTATATACAGGTAATGCCAAACAAAGGTTAGCCAAAACTAGATAGTAAAGTTCCCAACTGCCTTTAAAAACAACAACAAAGAGACCCTATTTGACTTTGCAGTCCTTACCTACAGAGAAGTTTGGAAAATGAGGTGGCCTCTATTTCTCCAGCCCCTGGTTGCAGAATGGAGGTTGTTTTGGTACAAAAGCCACATCTAGCCCTTAGCCAGGGAGGGGCCAGCACATTTGCCCTGATCACCTACAGCTGTTGCAGGAATTAGGAAGGAGGGAGGCAGCTACCGGAGTGGGATGAGAAACACCTGGAGCTCTGCAGATCAAAGTCATTGCATTACTCCTTACCAAGAGGCAACTGGCACACACTGGCTGTAACTCCCAAAGACAGCTAGATATGTTGAAGGTGGATAGCACTAGAGTCTCCTGACTTTGAAGCCAAAAACTAAGCTACAGCTAATGCCTGCAGCCCAGAGGTATGGAGCGAGCCTTCTTACAAGGATCCCACAGCAAGCACCCATGACCATAACAAAAAGTACATGAGGAGCAGCAAGAGCCACCATAGGTGTCCCCCAGCCCAACAGTAAGAGCTGCAAGTGCAACCTGTAAAGTGCACGGAGGCACACTCTGCCGTGCCACCTTACATGTGATGACAGGTATCTTGTCCCTGTGGGCGCTCCTCTCTGCCCTGGCACACCAGGGATGTCAGGAGCCACTGTGCCAGTGCATGGGCCAGCCCTTTCTTCCTGGCCTCTCTGAGAATCCACACAATCAATGAGCCAGAGCATGGAGGAGTCCTCAAGTCAGCAGAATGTGTGTCTCAGAAGCATCAGGCCAGGAGAGGCTATTTACCTTTCTGAACCTTGGCTAGGCTCTTACTAACCATGGCAAACTGCTACGGGACATGGATGCTAACCCTATAAGAGCGAGCGTGGACAACTCATCCATGGTAAATACAAGGAAGGAGAAGTCCCTCCAGAGCAGCTGCTGCCATACACCCAAGCTGCAATGAATGCAGATCAGGCAAACCCCTGCATTGCTGGAGGCTCTTGGGTGCGAGCTCTCTCTCTCAAACTATTACAGAAGGTGAACTTCTGATGCTGCCTGTTGTGCTGTTCTCTATCCCCTGCGTGATCTAGCTCAAGGTTAGTTTCAAAAAGCAAAACATTGAGTGACAGAGCATTTATCATTAATAAAGTCATGGGAGAGAAATGGTGCTGGCTTCCCAGGATCAGTGCCCTAGAAGGACAAGGGAAGTACACAAGTACCGTGAGCGAAGACCTACTTTTAGCACAGCCTCACAGTTGTTTGTCATACCAATAGCGCTGTGCAACTAATACAGCTATTTTCTTCATCAATTATTAACTGGGCAAAGACTATTTGTTTGAAGAGCTGCACAGAAAGTCCAGAGAGGAAGCGAGCAGTTTCAAGCTCCACGTGCATGCCCTGCCATAGGCTTGGGATCCTCTCCAGATCAGATATGCCTTGCTCTTCAGGGGCCGACGGCTCAGCTTCCAGCAGCGGGGAAGGAGGCAGGTCCGGGTGCTTGCTGGAGCCGGGCATGAGTCTTCCAGGCAGAAGCCCATCTCTCATGTGGGCATCATTGCCTTTGTGCCCAGGGGCAAGGCTGCGGTCAGCAGAAGGTATCTGAAAGGCCATTGAGCAGTACCCAAGGGGGTCTCCTTTCAGGGATCAGCACACAGACCCCACCACGTGCTCGTTACATCAGCATCTGCTGAGCAAGCTCCTCGTACAGCTTTTTCACCGTTCATGGGAACCAGCTCCTACCAGCCACACTCCTCTTCCACCATCTTTCCTCCACCTCGCTCACCTTTATTGCCAGACCACACAAGAAAGAGTGTTGCACAAAGCCAACAGCAGGGAAGGTACGTCGGTGTAAGCCTTGAGGTAGCCTGCAGCTTTTGTGCAGCAGGAACTTTTCCAACATGAATTAGGAAACGTCTCTCCTGAACACTGAGGCATGTCAAGACAGCTGAAGGATCGGTGGTTCGGCAGCAATATTCCACCCCCAATTTGGAAGAGAGCTGGAACAGTTTCAGATGAAGAAGAGCGCCAAGCTTGCTCCACAGGAGAGCTCAAAGGTGAAAAGACTTACACCACGAGCAGTGCTGGCAAAGAAGTGTCCCTAAACAAAACCAATGGCTTCAGAAGTTTCTGGGCTTTGCTGACTGGTACTTCAAGGGGTACGAGGGCTTGAACGCAATAGCAGAGAGATCTGTGTGTACACTGAGACTTTGTTGGTGGTCCATGTTCCTCGCCTGTGCCAAACACCAAACAGCCACTCTGCCAAAGTAGACCATTACAACCAACAAGCCCAGCCTGGGATTTGGGAAATCCGTACCACTTCAACATCCCGCTTCAGCCTCACTCAAAACACACCCAGGCTCTCCTTTAAGGGGAACCAGCTGCGCAGGAACACAGGGCACACCAGGAACAAAAGCCAACCTAAAGTTTAAGCTACCCTGATCAGAAAAAAGTTTGCAGGATCAGACCGAGCGACTCAGGATGGGAGGAGGACTCTGTGAGTGAGAGACAGAGGGGGTTGGAGGCCACCAGGGCAGGTCACATCAGGTATTTGCTGCCATTGATCTGTGCCCCCACATGCTTGCAGGGCTGACCCATCGAATCGGTGAGGAATGATGAAGGGATGCCTGAGCACACGGTGGGCACCTCAAGGGCTGAGGGAAGTATCTGCGTAAGTGGTTGTCTAAGACCAGCCCCTCAATTTTTGCAAGTAAAACCAGGTCCACTGTCAGTTTCTTGAAAAAACTTGGGGTTTATTGATTTAAACTGCAAACAGTTGTTACAAAAGAGATTCTCTTTTAAATAAACTCACACAAAGAGGAAGAAAAAGCAATGTAGTGAACAGTAACAGGGGAAAAAAAAATTACATTCATTTTTCTCTTTGTGCCAGTCCCATTCACCTTGGCAAGAAAAACTCCAAACTTGGAATACAGAAACGCAAAGACAAACTGTATTTGGAATGTCTTCAGATAGGCACTTTGAGCCCAAGGCTTTTCTCCTTGAAGAATCTATACAAAAAGAGGAAGAAAAAGGTCTTCCTTCCGCACTGTCTCACAACAGAGCTCAGGTATGTACATTCTAAAGCCCAGGTAGGCAAGACCCAGGGGAGGAGAAGAGAAGTGGAAAGGCAAAGAAGCATATTAACTCAATTTGCAGTCCAACACAAAAAAAAAAAAAAAAAAGGGGGGGGGAATTCTAAAAAAAAAAATCCAAACACAGTTTTTGCATTTTTTTAAATTAATTTTTCATTTTTTAAAATAAAATAACCAAAAAAGTGTAAAGTTACAAAAAATGTCATTGTAGTATAATATATTAAACTGTGGGGAAAAAAGGAAAAAAGACACTTCACAATCTTAAGATTAATATGGAAGATCATAATTTAAACATAAAAGAATATATTCTATGGATTCATCATCCCGATAAATATGAACAAAATTAACAAAAAAGCATAGGTTTCGGCAATAAATACGTTTTGATAAGTTAAATAAGCTTTTTTATATAAAAAAAAAAAAAAAAAAAAGGAGGGGGGAATTCTAAAATAAATAATCCAAACACAGTTTTTGCATTTTTTTAAATTAATTTTTCATTTTTTAAAATAAAATAACCAAAAAAGTGTAAAGTTACAAAAAATGTCATTGTAGTATAATATATTAAACTGTGGGGAAAAAAGGAAAAAAGACACTTCACAATCTTAAGATTAATATGGAAGATCATAATTTAAACATAAAAGAATATATTCTATGGATTCATCATCCCGATAAATATGAACAAAATTAACAAAAAAGCATAGGTTTCGGCAATAAATACGTTTTGATAAGTTAAATAAGCTTTTTTATATTGTTGTGCAGTGACAAGCAAAATTTGCTCTCCAATTTCTGAAAAGTTATACAAAATTAAAAACCCAGAAAAAAAAAATAATAAAAAGCTTGGCGTGAGTGCTCTAAGATAGGTCTAAAGTACTCTAGAGCAAAACCATTAAAGCTATGTCTACTGGAACTTTGTTTACACAAACTTGTGTGTGTGTGTGGAATGACTTCCGTCAGCCCCACCCCCTCTATTTCTTTATTTGTTTTAAGATGTCACATGAATACACGGGGAACTTTTAGCACCAAAATCGAGTCTCTCATAGTCCACCTTGTTTTCGTTTTCTTTTTTTTTTTGTTTGTGTGTGTGTGTTTTGTTTTCTTCCTCCCAGTCGAAGTCCCACTCATGTTACAATCTTTGTCCGTTCTCAGCTTTTCTTCCCGCAGACCTGAGCGGATCCAGGCAAGATTAGTCTTTAAGGGGAGGGGAGAAGAGGGCTGGATGTTAACGCTCGCCCACATGCCTGCAGCCTAGCGGAAACTGGCCAGCGGGGAAGGGAAGGGACTGGGAGAGGGCAATGCAGTACGTGGCCAGTGGAGGGAGCTGGGTCCGGACATTTCCTGCACATCTGGAAGTGCACATAGCTGCTGGTGCCCTCTGCAGCTGGAGAGGTAATACAGTCACAGTGAAAGTGTTAAAGGCACTAATTTTGTAAACGTTATTGCTTTTCATCGTAATTTGGCACTTAAGGTTTAAGCCAGTGGGTCTATGGCAGGCAGGTGGACACGTTAACATCCAGCTCGGACTACTGGGGGGGGGGACGGGGGGGGGGGAGTTCAGCTTAACATCGTAATAGAGGTGTGGGGGGAGGGAGCGAGAGGAAACCCCAGATTAGTCGTCAGAGATGGAGAGTCTGCTGAAGATGGGAAGACGTCTTGAGGTGTCCAGGATCGGGGAATCTGAGCCGCTGTGGCTGCTGCTGGAGCTGCTCAGATAGCCCTCCTGGTCAGAGAGGGAGTCCTGAGGACTGGGCGGCGAGTCAAACATGTTGGGGGACTCGGACATGGGCCTGAACAAGAAGGTGGTGGGGGAGCTCCCGCTGGGCACCTGCATCCCCATGCTGGGGGCGAAGAGACTGACCAGCTCCTGGCTGGAGAAGGTGAAGGGGTTGCTGGCGCAGTCAGGCAAGGTGGGGGAGCCCAGCAGGTCGTCGGCACTCAGCATGGGCGGCGGGGTGATGGAAGTGGGGCTGTCCAGCAGCCCGCTGGCAGCAGTGCTGGGGAAGCCGGCGAAGCTGAAGCTGTGCTGCAGGCGGGGTCTGTCAGTGACGGGGGGCTCCCGGCCGCCCGCCACGGCCCGCCGCTCCTCCGCATTGTGGATGAAGTGGCAGCGCGGCCCGTAGGGGCAGAAGCCGATGGTGTGGAAAGTGCGGCAGAGCTCGGTCTTGTACTTGGGGTGGCGGGTGAGGCTCCGCAGCTCGTGGATGCCGTGGGCGAACTGGCACTTGTCGCCGTACTTGCAGGCGCCGTTCTCCTCGAAGGGGCGGCACAGCTCCGTCTTGTAGCGGCTGGAGTTGACCTGTCCCCCGGGCTGCTTCTGCTGCAGCAGGCGCTCGCCGCCCTCGGAGAAGGAGCGGTCCCGGAAGCGGCTTTCCCGGGGGCCCAGCATGGGCGCCGGCTCCCCTTTCAGGCTGCTGAGGAGCTGGTTCTGGTGGAACTTGGAGTTGGGCAGGGTGACAGAGTGCCTCCTAGGGAAACCCCCGCCGGCCGGGGTGCCCACCGCCTTCCTGTCCAGCAGGCACCCGCCGACACCCGAGGGGCTGTAATTCAACATCTTGTTGCTCTGCGGGGAGAAAGCAAGGGCCCGGTCACTGCCACCGCCTCCTCCGGCGTCCCCACGCAGCCCCGGGAGCCTCCCGCCGCACGGATCGACACGGCACGGCGCGACGCTCCGCCCGCTCCCACCGTCGGGCGGCCCGGGGAGCGGCGGCGGCCGCCCTGCCCCGACGGGCTCCCCCCTGCGCGGCGACCTCAGCCCCTTTCGCCGCTCCACCCGACGGCCCCGGGCCGCCCGCTTTCCCCCCGCGCAGCCCTCCCGGAGGGCGGTAACGAAGCGAGCCAAGCGCCAGA
>NW_015090839.1:16306922-16406140 GCF_001431845.1 Calidris pugnax
GGCTCCGCGAGGGGAAAAATCGCTCCCGTCCGCCTTCGTTTAAACCGTTTAAAAATCTGTGTTCGCCCTTTCAAAGGGTGTTTGGTAAATCCTGCCGTCCCTCCCCCCCCTCCCCGGGGCTGCACGCTGTAAAACGGGGGGGGGAAGGAGGGAGGGAATAATAAAAAAAAAAGAAATAAAATAACGTCTCAGAGCAAGTAATCAGTTCCAGATTTTAGTAGGCAAAGCATGATTCATACTGATATCGATATGGCCGGGAGGAGAAGGGGGGGGGGGGGGGGACGGCGGCAGTTTCTGTCTTTTAAAAAGAAAGAAAAAAAAAAAAGGGGCCAAAGTCTCCCAGGATTGCCCGTTCCTGGGCGCCTCAGCCTGGAATAAACCTGCTGCTGCCCCAAAACCCACCACCGGCCCTCCCGGCAGCTTGGGTGGGTGCTTCATCCCAGGCCGAGAGCCGCGGTGTCCGGAGTCTTCCTCCCTCCCCAGCTGGGCCGGGAGCAGAGGGAGCCCCCCAAGGCCGAGCTGGGCGGCCATGGCTCCCAAAAACTTCAAAGGAGCCAGCCGCTTCCTCCCGTGTTTGCGCGAGCGTGGCGGGAGCTGGACTTTGAGCCGAGCCTTCTCCCCTCCTTCGGGCTCCAAGAACGGCCAAAACAACCAACCCTGAGAAACGCCCACAGGCTCCGGCTAGTCCAGATTTCTTTTTTTTTTTTTTTTTTTATTATTTACTTTAGGAGAGCAATCAGGTTCCTCGAATTTCCGTCTCTTTCTTGTTTTTTTTTTTTTTTTTTTCTTTTTCTTTTTTTTTTCTTTCCCTTTCCCCTGGCCAGCGGTGAGCAGTAACCAGGGCAGAGACCAGCCCATTATTTTCCGCAGTTGTTTACTCGCTCACGCTGTAGATGGTGCTTGTTCCCAGGGCTCCCAGCCTCTCTATAATTAAACCCATTTTAATTGTTAGGTTAGAAACGTCATTTCGGGGACTTTCCAAGAGTTACCGAGAAAGCCGGCCGAGATAACTATTTCAGTGCTGCGTGGCTCCTAGCCTGGCTCCATCCCTGGTTCCTGGGGGGCTGAGCGGAGGGGCTGGGAAAGTGGGGGGAGCCCAGGGCTGGCACCCCCCACCACCCACCCGGACGCCTTATTTTTGGTGCTATTCGCTCACCCCGCGTGCGTTTATTTTGGAAACTTTGGGGGTTGAAGGTGGCACGTTTCCACGGATGGGGTGGCGGCGGCTGAAGCTGAGAAGGAATTTGGTGTTTTCCCCCGTGAGTGAGCTCGGCAGAGCCTGGCTCCACGGTGGTCCGCTCTGTGCTGGCGGCGCGGGTGCCGGAGCAGGAGTTTAGCTGCTCACCCCACCTCGTGGCTAAAAGTCAGAGCCCTCCGGGCCAGAGCGGGAATTTGTGGGGGCATGAATTCACACCGACCCGCGGAATGGAAAAAAATCGGAGCCCGCCAGACCTCCTGCCAGAGCCCTGCCCGAACTTTGATAGATGCAAACGAAGAGGGATAGGTGAACGAGTAAGTGGAAGTCAATTATTAAAGAAGATCACTGAAAAAGTGAATGAATGCAGGGCCGTGCTCAACTGGCCTTCTTGGGCAGGTCGATCCGTCCAGGCCCACCACGTTCCAGTTGGGATACTACAGCTGGCCCCGGGAAGCAGGAATAAATGTCCAGGACTTCCCGAGTCCTGCTGGAGGTCAGTCCTTCTTCAGGAGCAGCTTCTGGAGCATTCTCGTTGCCTGGTTCCGATGCAAGCAGATGCTAAACTTGTCTCAAAACACAGAGGGATAAGGTTCTTCATCAGACCCGTGCACACATTTAAGGGGGTGATTAAGAACCACGTTCCCTAATGAGAGCTGGAGGGGGCCAGAAAGGCCAGGAAACAGGGAAGAGGCGGGGGGCAGTGAGTGGAATGATGAAGGCAGGAGGTTTAACGCAGTACTTTCTCCAGTCGTCTGTGGGTGTGTAAGACTGTGGGCTCGTTGGCACACGATGCTGTGGAGGTCAAAAGTATAAACGGGGTCAAAAAAGCAATTCAACAAATTTATGGAGGAAAAGTCCCCGGAGGTTTACTAAAAGCAAAGGCAGACCTCTGCAGCACAGCGCTGGACAATGCCCAGCCAAAAGTATCACTCTCTCATTCCCCCATTTTTTTCCCCCTAAGCAGTGACTGCTCTTGGAGGTAAGAAGGTGGCCACAACAGACCCAGCTCAGTTGTTTTTGCATAGTTAGGGCCTGCTTTTACCCTTTATACCCCAAACCCTGGTGGGCTTGGAGGTGCACCTCATGTACTTAGGATGAGCTGCGCAACGGCAGGGAGTTGGGGCCAGGTGGGAGGAGGTCTGCAGTGGGAAGCACCATTCAGCACCCTCTCGTCCCCACCCCAAGCCGCTGGGCATGGTTTCTCACTCTGGCCTTGGTTTCTCACGCTGGCCTCTGCTAAAGGCTGGAGAACCCCCCCACGGCGGCGCTGTGCTCCTGGCCCAGTTCAACTCCCCATCAGGGTAATGAGAGGTTACTTGGAGCACCGAGTACAAACTGACTCCGAGTGCCAGCTTTGCCACAAATATATTTGGTGATGTTACAGCTCCCATAGCAACAGAAGAAGATTGCTATCTTAAGACACCTCCACTTTTCTTCACCTGGAGCCGTTCGGCAATAGGGAGCCTGCAGGTCCGCTTGGGTCAGTTAAGAGCTACTGAGCAAGAACCGGGTACAGAAAAGCCTGAATTGTTGAAAACAAGGGGTGGCAGGGTGTGTGTTTTGTTTTGTTTTGTTTCCCCTCCCTTTTCTCCCCCCGGTTTCCCAAGTTTCAAGCTAGAAAAGGGAAGTGCTATCGTCACGAGCCAGTTTTTCCCCTCTGAGTTTCAGATGAGTTAGGCATTTTGCTCCCCTCCCCCCCCCAATGGGAATCTTAGAATCATAGAATCACTTGGGTTGGAAGGGATCTGTAAAGGTCACCCAGTCCAAGCCCCCTGCAAAAGCAGGGACATCTTCAACTGGATCAGGTTGCTACTTTAGGAGAGCAATCAGGTTCCTCGAATTTCCGTCTCTTTCTAGTTTCTTTTTTTTTTTTTTTTTTCTTTTTCTTTTTTTTTTCTTTCCCTTTCCCCTGGCCAGCGGTGAGCAGTAACCAGGGCAGAGACCAGCCCATTATTTTCCGCAGTTGTTTACTCGCTCACGCTGTAGATGGTGCTTGTTCCCAGGGCTCCCAGCCTCTCTATAATTAAACCCATTTTAATTGTTAGGTTAGAAACGTCATTTCGGGGACTTTCCAAGAGTTACCGAGAAAGCCGGCCGAGATAACTATTTCAGTGCTGCGTGGCTCCTAGCCTGGCTCCATCCCTGGTTCCTGGGGGGCTGAGCGGAGGGGCTGGGAAAGTGGGGGGAGCCCAGGGCTGGCACCCCCCACCACCCACCCGGACGCCTTATTTTTGGTGCTATTCGCTCACCCCGCGTGCGTTTATTTTGGAAACTTTGGGGGTTGAAGGTGGCACGTTTCCACGGATGGGGTGGCGGCGGCTGAAGCTGAGAAGGAATTTGGTGTTTTCCCCCGTGAGTGAGCTCGGCAGAGCCTGGCTCCACGGTGGTCCGCTCTGTGCTGGCGGCGCGGGTGCCGGAGCAGGAGTTTAGCTGCTCACCCCACCTCGTGGCTAAAAGTCAGAGCCCTCCGGGCCAGAGCGGGAATTTGTGGGGGCATGAATTCACACCGACCCGCGGAATGGAAAAAAATCGGAGCCCGCCAGACCTCCTGCCAGAGCCCTGCCCGAACTTTGATAGATGCAAACGAAGAGGGATAGGTGAACGAGTAAGTGGAAGTCAATTATTAAAGAAGATCACTGAAAAAGTGAATGAATGCAGGGCCGTGCTCAACTGGCCTTCTTGGGCAGGTCGATCCGTCCAGGCCCACCACGTTCCAGTTGGGATACTACAGCTGGCCCCGGGAAGCAGGAATAAATGTCCAGGACTTCCCGAGTCCTGCTGGAGGTCAGTCCTTCTTCAGGAGCAGCTTCTGGAGCATTCTCGTTGCCTGGTTCCGATGCAAGCAGATGCTAAACTTGTCTCAAAACACAGAGGGATAAGGTTCTTCATCAGACCCGTGCACACATTTAAGGGGGTGATTAAGAACCACGTTCCCTAATGAGAGCTGGAGGGGGCCAGAAAGGCCAGGAAACAGGGAAGAGGCGGGGGGCAGTGAGTGGAATGATGAAGGCAGGAGGTTTAACGCAGTACTTTCTCCAGTCGTCTGTGGGTGTGTAAGACTGTGGGCTCGTTGGCACACGATGCTGTGGAGGTCAAAAGTATAAACGGGGTCAAAAAAGCAATTCAACAAATTTATGGAGGAAAAGTCCCCGGAGGTTTACTAAAAGCAAAGGCAGACCTCTGCAGCACAGCGCTGGACAATGCCCAGCCAAAAGTATCACTCTCTCATTCCCCCATTTTTTTCCCCCTAAGCAGTGACTGCTCTTGGAGGTAAGAAGGTGGCCACAACAGACCCAGCTCAGTTGTTTTTGCATAGTTAGGGCCTGCTTTTACCCTTTATACCCCAAACCCTGGTGGGCTTGGAGGTGCACCTCATGTACTTAGGATGAGCTGCGCAACGGCAGGGAGTTGGGGCCAGGTGGGAGGAGGTCTGCAGTGGGAAGCACCATTCAGCACCCTCTCGTCCCCACCCCAAGCCGCTGGGCATGGTTTCTCACTCTGGCCTTGGTTTCTCACGCTGGCCTCTGCTAAAGGCTGGAGAACCCCCCCACGGCGGCGCTGTGCTCCTGGCCCAGTTCAACTCCCCATCAGGGTAATGAGAGGTTACTTGGAGCACCGAGTACAAACTGACTCCGAGTGCCAGCTTTGCCACAAATATATTTGGTGATGTTACAGCTCCCATAGCAACAGAAGAAGATTGCTATCTTAAGACACCTCCACTTTTCTTCACCTGGAGCCGTTCGGCAATAGGGAGCCCGCAGGTCCGCTTGGGTCAGTTAAGAGCTACTGAGCAAGAACCGGGTACAGAAAAGCCTGAATTGTTGAAAACAAGGGGTGGCAGGGTGTGTGTTTTGTTTTGTTTTGTTTCCCCTCCCTTTTCTCCCCCCGGTTTCCCAAGTTTCAAGCTAGAAAAGGGAAGTGCTATCGTCACGAGCCAGTTTTTCCCCTCTGAGTTTCAGATGAGTTAGGCATTTTGCTCCCCTCCCCCCCCCAATGGGAATCTTAGAATCATAGAATCACTTGGGTTGGAAGGGATCTGTAAAGGTCACCCAGTCCAAGCCCCCTGCAAAAGCAGGGACATCTTCAACTGGATCAGGTTGCTCAGAGCCCCGAATCTTCAGGTAAATAGATGTGTCTTTTCTGCAGTGGTGCTCCAATGCACGGTGGCTGGCACAGGGGGAGGACAAACCTCCTGCCTTTCTTTCTGCTGGGGGTGTACAATGAGTTGAAGCTTTCTGCAGCCGCTACTCTATTATTATCTGTTGGGTCCGGTGCTATTTTTGTTGGCTGTGGCCCTGGAGGTGGAGGTGTGGAAGTGCCTTTCTGCTGGTCTCCACGAGCGGGTGTAGATGTTTCCTCCGTTCCAGCCGCCTCCTCAGAGGCTGTGGCCTTTCAGGGGGAGTAGGCGGATGTCAGCCTGGCCGTTCCCCGCCTGCCCCTCACTTTTTAATCCTTCCTTCTCTTTTGGCCTTGCGCTCCTCCTTCCATGGAACATCTCTGGGTAGCCGCTGGGAGGTGTGAATGGCTCGGGATGGAAACCACAGCTTGTAGCTGCGCCCTCTGCCAGGCTCTTCTGGCACCCGAGGAAGCCCAGCCTCCGCCTGCTCCCAGGCTGAAGGGATATTACCAGCTGCTGGGTGAGAAAACAAATTTGCAGAGATACAGGAAAGTGTGTTAAGGTGGTGGGAAGCAACGGGAGTGAGATTCCTGGCAGCTCGGGTATGTAAACATTCATAAAATAGAGAGTGTGTGCGTGTGTGTACTTTGTGGTGGCAGGAAACCCAAGAAGCTAGCTCCATTATTTTTGCTGGAATTGGCAGCAACGGTGCCAGACAAATATTATAAGCCCTTAATCCTCCTGACTTTACACCTGTGAATGACCTAAAGACCATCCAGGGCGAGCTAAATTACGGGACATCTTTACTAATTAGTAAAGGGATTCGGGATCTGATTTCATTGTTCATAAAGAGGGTTTTCTGTTTCCCGGTAGTTCAGATGCTGGGCTACCTCTAGGGGAAGTGAGAGGACGGGGAGACTGGAGGTGGAGGTAGCGTGTGGCCTCTTCTGAAGTGTCACATGGATGTGACTCGGCTGCCACAGACTGAGCACTGGTGGCACTGACAAGGTACTGCAGTGGAAAAAGCAGAGGTGTCCCTTCAGCAGAGGCAGGGTAAGGAAATTGGCTGAACTTAATGGATCCAAGTTATAATTTCCAGTGGAAATACTAGTGCAATTAATGTTTCCACATAGCAGGACAGCAAGCCGGTGCTAGTGTCTGGCTGCTTGTCACAACTGCCCAGGCGGCTGGCCCAGCCACGTCCTGGGGTCCCTCCAGCTGCACCCAGACACCGCTGTGGAACACAACAGGTTTGAGGGGCTGCAGGAGAAGAGCATCCCACCAGGACCAGCTGCTGCATGGTTGTGAGAAGTGAAGGTGCCTGAAGAGGAACCTCTGCCCCTCTGCCCCTGGCCTGGGCACGGGGCTGTCACCGTGCCCCGGCTGCCCGGCAGGGCACCCACCATCCTGCCCGGGGTCTGCACACCCTGGCCAGACCTGGGGCGCGGGGCTGGAAAGCCCAGCAGCCCCCTCCCACAGCAGAGCCCCCTGCCACCCGCCTGCCGGCTGCTGGGACCCACCCCCTCCTGCAGGGAAACCTCCCTCTGCTTATCAGGGTTTGCCTGTTCTTGGCCAAGTTGCAAACCCTTTAGGGCAAGGAGCAAGTCCCGTCTGATCTCTCCTCCCTGAGCGCGGGGTGGCAGAGGGGCCTCCATCCTGCCGGTATGGTGGCAGGAGCCGAGGGAGCACCCCAGCCTGGCTGCAGCAAGGTGAGGGATGGAGCACAGGACGTGTCTCACCACTGGTTGAGAAGAGCCATGAAGCAGCTGTCAGGGAGATCGGTGTGCTGTCCCACTCCACATCCCCGGAGCAGCATCCTGCCCCCCTCCCTGCGGGAGCCCACCCTCATGGGACAGCCTGGTGCTGGCACCTCTTTCCTGCAGGTCACAGCCTGGTACGTGGCCATCCAGGGGTCCCCAGCATCCCAGCTGAGCCCAAATTCAGGTGCTGATTATGGTGTACAGCAAGGGCAGAGCTTCAAATAAGCACCTTTAACCTGGCTTAGCCTGCCCAGGGCTCTGTGCCTGCCAGGGTGGAGAGAACTCAAATATCTCTCTCCTAAATAAATTGTCCTTCAGATTAAGGGCAGTGCCAGAAGCTCTGAAGAGGCTGTTGGCGGTTTCCAGAGGAAAAAAAAAAAAGCAAGTGACACCTGCTGCACTGCGAAACAGTGATTGCTCCTGTATGGCTAGGGTGGGTAGTGCATGAAACAGAAGCGAGCGGGGAGATGGAAAGGCACAGATCTCAGCAACCAGCACAAATTCCACATTTTTTTCAAATCCTCCTTCCACACTGCCAAGCCCATGGACAGCAGGGCGATAACGCAGCGCAGCGATTCCCGTTGGCCTCTGCCCGTTTCCAGCCAGAGCAGCCCTGGCTGCTGATTTATTCAGCAGCCGTCAACCAGTGGAATGTTTCCATGATTTTTCCCTCTGAAAGAATGTGCTAGGACTAAATGCTTTCACCTTTTCTTTTTTTTTTTTTTTTTTTTTTTTAAGGTTAAAGTGTAAAACTACTCAGGAGCCTCTCAGGTTGTGACATTTGTCTGACACGCAGTGCTGGTGTCAGAAGGTGCTGCTGGCTGTGCTGGTGGCAGCTCACCTCCCACGGGCCCAGCTATAACCCTCTGAAAAATACCATTTTGGCCCTTTGCGGTGGAACTTGTCATAACCTTGTTTCCAAACACACGGGTTGCACTCCACACAGCTCACAGCTCCCTGAGATATTTGCATCAGGGAGGCAGCTCGCTTCCCCGCCTCTCCCGTCCCATCAAAACACACTTTTAGCACCAGGCAGGAAGCCAAGGTCAAAGCTCCTTTTACTTTTTTTTTCTTTTCCTTTTTTCTTTTTTATTTTCTGTTGCCCCTGCCTGCTCTGAATACATTATGATAAAGCCATGAGTTCCACTGTGATATCTTTTCCCACAAGACCGTTGCCTCATTCAGACCACAGCGGGGAATGTGCTTTCATCTCTGCCAGCTGGGCACGGCTGGAGCACCCCATGCCCGGAGAAGCTGCGCGGGGAGGACAGGGAGGCGAGGCTTTGCAGATTCTCATGCAGGGAGGACGGAGGGGTTTGGTCAGGTCCAAACCTGGGAGGGCATTTCCAGGAAGCCTCTCCCACTGCCTCCTTTGTCAGGCCAGTAGCGAAGCACGGTGATGTAGGGATTCCTCTCACCTGGTATTAGGTGCCTAAAAGTTAGGTGTCTAAACCTAGTTAGTCGGTCAGGCTTCCTGCACAGTCAATGGAGACAAACAGTCACCTCCAGTGTGTGATTCATCTCACCTATCTTGAACGTTTATCTTGACAGGGGCTGACTCACTCAGCAGCCAAGCACCCCACTTCTCGGACTGTAAAGGCAGATTGGCAACTTGCTGAGGGTTTGAGAACTAAATTCTGGATGTCCCCAAGTTAGGCAAGGTGAGTCCTACCCCTGGCTGCGGCCGTGGCTGTGGGAAGCATCTCCAATCACAGTGCTCCAGCTTGGTGTCCCCTCTCTCCCCCATTTCCCTCAGAGCGTCCATTTCCAGCCCTCCCCAGGCAGGGCCGGGTTTCAGCCTGTCCAAATCACATTATCAGTCCTTATCACACCATCAGAGCAAGTTAAATATTTATAAAGCACCTGGGGGCAGGGTCCATGTCTTGCTCCCTGTTTGTACATCCCCCCGTGGAGCGAAGCCGGCTGCAGCCCTTTGCAGCCTGGTGCAACACGGCGCCCTGGGACCCTGCACCGAGCTGCAGGTCTTGATGAAATGCAGCCAGGAACACAAAAAGAGCTCACGGACATTGGGAAACAAGCAGGAGTGAATCATAAGAGCCAGGAGAAGCTACTAACGTGTGGGAAAAAAGGCAAATGTGCTTCCTCGGCACAAACATATAATAAGGAAGTATGTAATAATAATTATTGTTATTGTAATACGGTCTGGGTGAGCATTTGGGAAAAAGATATCTAATAACTGACAAGCGACGTGGCTCGGTTTGTTTTGATCTGAAATTCAAACAATGGTTGTGTTTATAAGGCAATAATACGCAGGGCACAGAGCACTGGCACCGCACCAACTATGCACTCCCCAAGTCGGGTTTATATAGGTCATGCCAAAGAAATAATAGTGTTCTTCAATATAATTACTGATTCATTAAGGAGAGAGAATGTGATCGAGTCTGTTTGGATTTCAGGGAGGCGTTAGATATGGTAAATTCGTACATTTGAACTGGGTTGGGGAGGGCTTGGTGTGCTCACCTAGCTCTGCTCCTGCAGGAGTCAGTGTCAGAATTCCCACTGCAGCCTGCCCTGGCAGCACGGGAGCCTCCCCGTGGATTCCTCAGGCTCTGGTGCTCCCTGCCCTCTGCAGACTCTCTCAGCGCCCTTTAAGGCAAGTCACGAGTGGACTGGGAAGCTGAACTCCTGCTAGACCGAGACCCAGATCCAAATGAGCCAGACCTGGCACTTGGCTCAGGCAATTGCACCCGCCCCACCAGCTGCCCTCAATCTTGGGTGCTCCGTGGCCCCTCCACTTCTGAGCCTCCTGGTCCATGTCCCTCTCCTGGACGTGTCTCTTTACACATTATTCGACTGTTATTTCAGGGGAAAGTGGCAAAACCCAAAGGACAGGATGGCCCAGCAGTGCCCACCAGTTCCCTGGTCTGATGCTTACATATTACAGGAGTTAAACTGGGGTGTCCTCGTCCCCTGACCTCTGTGGGGTTGGGTAGTGGTGGGGCCGTGCTGTCAGCTGCTGTGATGAAGAGGTGCCACCACCACTTGGGGCATCAAAGGAGAAGAGCCAGGCTCAGCAAATGGTGAGGGAGGACCGGGTGGGCTGGCCCATGGGCTTTTGGACAGATTTTCCACATAGTCCTTCCTGGGGCATGGGGAGCTGGCATTTCATCTACAGCACTCTGCTTTCCCCAGGAACACCTGAACATCCCCTCACTGGTCTGAGGTGTTTCCCGCTGGCCTCTGCCCTGTGCAGACCCCGCACATGGGGATGGATGATGGTGCCCACTGCAGCATCCTCAACACCTGGCACAGCCGATCAGGAACAAGCAGGGACTATAGTAAATATATGCTTTCAAAAGGTATCTTGATAAAGGTCTTTCCAAGAAAGAAACAAACTTGGCAGCCATGGGATGAAAAGTCCGTCACGAAAATTGAGTCATAGCTGATAGGAGGGGGAAAAAATCCATTAGAAGTATATTGCCAGTGTACCAGTGGGGGAAGAAAAGCTTACAGGGGTGAGAGGGGGCAGTGGGGCCATGCCTGGAGGAGAGGAAAGCGGCCCTCTGAATACTGTTTCAAAAAACAGAAATGGGGGAAGAAGGATAACAAGGCAACAGCATTTGCTGCCAACAGAGAACCATGTATTATAACTGCAAGCAAGGCTCAGCAGGGCTGGGAGGAACTCCAGAAGCTTCTAACTGAACTCAGCAACCAAACCACAATGACGGAGAGAGCTGAGCGCACACAAACGCCAAAGTGAGCCGTTTTAGAAGGAATTGGGCAAGCCTCTCGCTCTGAATTAGAAGTTGACTTGCAGGGGTCAGCCGTGGGCATGGGCAATGACCGCTCAAACATTGCATGGAAGAGACCTGCACTGTGGTGGGAGGGATGAAGAACATGTCACCGTATAACCTGGTCACACATCACGGTCCGTGTCTGCTCGCCCACTTTGCAGCAGGACCTAAAGAAACACTGTAAGACGGACCAGACCTAAAGAAACACTGTAAGACGGACCATGCTGAGTCAAGATCAAAAGCCCCCCAAAGGCAGCATGGAAGCACAGAAGCAGGATCAAAGGCAGAGCTGGGTGGGGGGACTTCTTTCGTGAAGGGAGATTGAGGAGTATAATATTATTTCGTGTGCACCAGGGAAGCAGAGGGCTGCAAAACAATGGTTCCCTTTAGTAACAACTGGCTCACGCTTACGGTTTATTTGTGCTGGGCGAGTTGAAAAGAAAGATGTAAAGGTGCTTTTAAAAATAGTTGCAAGGGAAGTTTGTGCTTTGCCACCGGTTTGCCTTGCAGTACTGTTCCCCGCTGGATGCGATCTGCTGATAAGCTCCTACCCGCCCTGAGCTCTGCTCTGCCTGCCCAGCCACCCCTCGCCGCGTACCCGCTCTGCCTGCGGCGCCCAGAAACCCTTTTGCAGAGGCTGGATCCAACTGCCATGAGGGCAGCAGCTGGAGAAGTCCAGCCCGGGCACTGAAAGCCTGGTCAGCATCGGGGTCCAGCCGTCGGGGAGCGGGGACGGCGCGGCGGGGGCAAACGCGGTCCCCGGCAGGGCATGGTGACACCGAGACCCACGCAGCAAGGAACGGAATGGGGGTGTGTGTGTAAATCATTTACTAGGGTGACCGAAATGCTACCAGGCCTTTGTTTATTTTTATGAAGTCAGTGAAGAACCACGCGGGTTCTGAGGCTGGAGTTTGGGGACGGGAGGCTGAGAGGTGACACAGAGCAAAGGCATCCCCCCCCTCCACGCAGGAGGGTGGCCGGACTGGAAGCAGAAAGATGCCTCCCCAGTTTCTGGCTTTTCCTGCATACAGAAAGCTTTGCCGAGAAACGAGAGAGGGAGAAATGCCACATCTCCACAGGTGGCTGCCCCAGGGAGGGAGGAGCTTCACCAGGCACTCCGTGGAGGGACCAGGGAGGGGAGGTTGTTTGCTGGGTGATGCCTGTCACGTTATTTCAAGCAGGGTTTCTCGCTGCCCCCAGCCACCAGTGCTGCACTGGGGCCCTGAGTCCATGAAGAGGCAGGACCATGAAGAGGCAGGACCATGAAGAGGAGGAACAAAAGTGGAGCCTGGACTAATTGGCATCAAAGAGGAGCTAGTCACGCTGCTCACGAGAGCAGGGATGCTGGGCCTGGGCAGCACAGGTGATGGGCACTGATGGGATGCCGCGATGCCCTGCTCCACGGCACGGTTTCCCCACCATTGCCAAGCCCAGGTGGTCCTGGAGGTGGACAGCAGGGTGCTTCCTCCTTACAAATCCTTCACTTTCTGTAAGGGGATCAGAGGTGTTGCACACACATGAGACATTGATTGCTGGCTGCTGGAGTTGTGAGAAGAGGAAGGCTACCGCTCCTACTTGTTCCGGCCTTTTTTTTCTTTAAGACTCTGCTCCATAGATTGTGTAGTTATAAAATAATCTCGTTTTTCAGTTAAGAAAAGCCTGCTTTTCCTGCTAGCTAGTGCAGAGAAAAACATGAAAACTCAGGAGTGTGAGCCAAAGACTAAAGAGTCAAAAGGCAAACATACAGGATTCAACGTTATTGTTTTTAATTTTTTAAATCATGTTCTTTAGGTGACTGACAATATTTTGGAACCCAACTCTCAAACGTTTGGGATTAGCTGTCCTGGAAAGGAGATGACGTTGGCCCTTTAGGGCCACTTGGGAAATGCCAAGATGACAGCCCATAGCTCTGCAGGGGAGGTGTTCCTTGGCAAGTACCGAGAGCTTAATCAGAAGTTTGGGACCACCCTCGGGGGGGTCAGGGAGAAAAACAGATCAGTTTTTCTCTTTCAGCTCTCCTGCATGTGGCCGGTCCAGCTGGATAATCGTTCCAGCCATAACTCCTAGCAGCAGGAAACTCTCCCCTTCAATGACTACCTGACGTCCTGTGTGAAACGAGAGGTCAGCCAATGGTACAGGCACTTTCAGTGGACAAGTACCCACACAACCTAATTTCTGCAGTACCTGGTGACCTTGTGTCTGCCGTGACCAGTCTCCCTGCCAGGCCAGCAGAGAGGACTGAAATTACCTGGAAATAAATTTCTCCATCAAAGTGTCCTTCTAAACAAGGCTTTCCCTGCTCTGCAATAACAGCACGTGCACAGCTTGTGCTTCTTTATTTCTTGCTGTAGCGTGTCTGTGGATTGACAATCACTACCTCCAGGCCTTCAGAGTGAGTATTGTTAGACATAATAAAAAACAAAAAAACCCAATGGCTTCTGACTCAAAAATTCACTGCCCTTCAGTTTAGTACATCTAGCCATTATAGCTGAGGAGTTGTACCCACTAATTGTTACTGGAGTTTGCAGCTGGATGACCCACCAGCAGAGTGACGGGATGCAGGGTGGGGTTGTGCAGCTCCTCCCAAGTTCAGATATGTTCAAGGTGCGGGACTCAAAGGTGACCAGTCTGTCACCTTTAATATCATTGATGGATGTTGTGGTTTAACCCTGGCCAGCAGCTAAGCACCACGCAGCCATTTGCTCACTCCTCCCGGTGGGATGGGGAGAGAATCAGAAGGGTAAAAGTGAGAAAACTCATGGGTTGAGATAAAGAGATAGGAAAAGCAAAGGCCACACATGTGAGCAAAGCAAAGCAGGGAATTCATACATTACTTCCCATGGGCTGGCAGGTGTGTGGCCATCACCAGGAAAGCAGGGCTCCATCACGTGTAATGGTTACTTGGGAAGGCAAACACCATCACTCCAAGCATTCCCCTCTTCCTTCTTCCCCCAGCTTTATATTGCTGAGCAATGGCATGGCAGGGAATATCCCTGTGGTCAGTTGGGGTCAGTTGTCCCAGCTGTGTCCCCTCACAACCACTTGTGCACCCCCATCCTGCTCGCTGGTGGGGTGGTGTGAGGAGCAGAAAAGGCCTTGACTCTGTGTAAGCCCTGCTCAGCAATAACGAAAACATCCTGTATTATCAACACTGTTCTCAGCACAAATCCAAAACACAGCCCCATAACTCGCTGCTGTGAAGAAAATTAGCTCTCCCCCAGCCAAAACCAGCACAATGGATCAAAACTCCACAGATCCAAGCTGTGGTGGGTATGACCGTGTCCGTTGGAAAATGCAAGCCAGAATTTCTAAGTGCAACCAAAATGGCGAAGACCCACTGAGGAGCAGGTGTGGGGGTGGTGGATGGCAAAAGCTCCTTTGGTGAAACTGTTCAAAAGAGCAATTCTGCTGACGAAAGGAGGGCCCCACATTTGCCTCCAACAGTGTAAGGAGAATGGAAAGCAGCAGCAAAAGCCAGCAATGCACCAGAAGCCATGCCCAGGCTAAATCAGACCAATAAAAATAGCTGTGCTGGTGAATGAATATGCCGACCTCAACCACGTTTCCTGAAGCAGTTGAATCCTCAGCCACAAAGCTCATCCCAGGAAGAAGGGCTGTTGCAATACCGATGCTATGGAGGGGGACAGCTCTACCACAGAGCTGAGCTGTGTACAGTCACGGCCAGTTTGTGTTTGTGAAGTGCATCCTGTTCCATCCCTCTTTAGTACCAGAAAAAGCAATAAATAAATAAATAAATTAGTGTTTCTGTGCGTGTGTGCACTGGTGAGTGCACGTACTAGACCAGGAGGAGCGTGCGTGTCTGTGTGTGAGTGCTGGCTTGAGGAATGGTGTACGTGCATGAGGAGAAGGGCTGGTGAAGATGCGAACGAGACCCGGGGTGGCCGTCACGGGGCTGTGTGTCAGCGTCCTCGACTGCAGACGGAGCGGCGTGGGCTGGGACAGCCGTGGTGCGGGTGACACAAGGGCGGGCAGGGCTGATGAGAGCCGTGGGGAGCGTGGGTCTGCGCCGGTGGGAGGGCAGGGGACACCAGGCAAGCACCCGTGCGTGGGATGGGAGGTGAGCACCAGCACAGGGGAGGGAGGGGAGGAGCAGGAAGGCTTTTTCCCCACTGCTTATACAACAGTGGTTTGGCTCAGCAAAGAGTTAACGTGGTGAAGAAGAGTCTAGAAGGGCTCCTGCCAGCTATAAACAGAGCCATCAGCATGCACAGGATGTGGCAAGCAGCTAAAGGCGTCCCCTTATTAACTTCACTTTTATTTCAAGGGGATTCACTTCTCTGTTCTGTTTCCCATTTGGGAAGTGAAACCTAAGATCACGGTACCATTAAAAAATATTTGGTCACAGCTCGTTTGTTTTTCTACTTTAGTCTTTCTTTTCTTTTAAAAAGTTACTTTGCTTTTCCTTGAATGGAACCTATTGAAATTCCTGGTAACGCATTAAGGCTTCACTCTCTATTTCTCTCCTGAGGAATTATCTCATTCGCCCTCATTTGAAACTGTTGACTCTGAGGGGAGTGTTTACACCGCACTGCGTGCTCGCAGTATGGTGCAACCCGGAGCCCAGGGAACAGCACGGGTTCCTCCTAAGCACAGCCAGAGCCGGCCTCTGCACTGCTCACAGGGTGCTTTGTAAACATTTATTCATTCTTGCACACACGCTCCCTTCCCTCCCCCCACCAGGTGAGGAAATATTATTGTCACCATTTCACAGATGGAAGAAGTGAATGCAGATAGGTTTGGTGACTCACCCGCGGCCGCTGAGGCAGATCTGAGCTGAGATGTTAAGCTCCCAGCCACCTAATTTAACCCAGCAGGTCACGTTCCCACCCAGGGCTGACAATAGAGGTAGTGCCAGTTCCTTCTACCTGCCACCCACTTGTCCTGTGAAGCACTAACGCTCATCTCCACGTCTGCAGAATGAGATCAGATTGCCGTGGCTTACCCCATGCCATGGTGTCATCACAGCGCGATATATTATTATGATATCATGATGTTATTATGCCTGAAACTAACGCAAGGCCACGCACAGAACAGAGGTAGGCAGCTGGAAATCAGCGACCGTGCGCTCCTCAACCACATCACACACACACACACGCCCTGTACCAGGGTGTTGGTTGGTCCCACCACACAGCAAGGATCTGCAAGCACTCTGCATGCTGGGCAGGGTCCCTCCACCTTCTCTCTTGGGGCCTGGGTTCAGTTCTGCCCCATACTGTCCCGGTGAGAACGACCGAGGTAGGAAAGATGGCTCCGTGAGGCAGTGGAAGGAAACTATTCGCCTCTCCAGTGGAAATGGCTCTCAAAGCACATGGCCAGCAGATAAAGATCATGGCCCCTCTCCTCCCGTGAGGCTGGTTGTTTTTGAGTGCAGAGCACTTACTGGAAACCGGGCCTCCTAAAGGTGGTTCAATACAAGAACCCTGGTGTCTCATCAGGGCTGAACATCCAGGGCCACATGTTGCCACCATTTGGTTCTGCTTTGCTATGTAAAATCCTCGCCAATATTGTTATCCTCTCCCACACAGAATCAAGAACAACAACAATAATAATAATAAAAAAAGCAATGCTCTCCTTATCATCTTTGTTTGCTTTTCACGCTGTTTACACCAGGCATGATTTCACTCACGTCCAACTCATGCCAGACGACTCAGATTAGTCAGTTCCACTTTCTGAGATGGGTTGGTCTGGCTGGCAGGATGCTGCTGCCACCAGCCTCACTCTGCTGGAGGGGAGGCCAGCCTTCCCTGTGCCAATCTTAACTTTCATTTTTAAATAAAACACTCGGTATTTTCTTCTTTTCAATATAACAGACCTTTTTAACAGGTCACCCCAATGAAGTTGCTTTTTGCCTTGCCAGGTGCAAAACCTGCTCCCGTTGTCACAAAGAAGTTTGCAGAAAGATCCTCCTTGATTTCTGTGGGCTTTGGGCCCGTCTCTCAGGGGCTGTCACTGCCCCAGCTGAGAGCAACAGCAAAACACCCACTCATTTCAAGGTGTGAGAGACTGGGGTCTCAGAAGTACTTTGGGGTGGGAAGGGAATGCATTTGAGTCCCTGGACTGTTCAAAGGCCTCCCTGCATCCCATCCAACCATGGTGTGTGGCTTTGGGGAGCACTGGGACTTTACAGTCGTAGGGGAATTGAGAGGAGGAAGAGTCTTGAGCATCTGGAAGGAAGATGGCTCGCTCTTCTTCCTCTGGCCCTCCTTTAGGGACTAAGTGCCACCCAAACTCTGCCAGCGACCTGGGATGTAGCACACGGTTAATCGTGAGGGTCATGACAACACCTTTCTGGGTGGTTGTCTCGGGACCTGAGGTTTGCTTTCCTTACTGAGGGCGAAAAAGGAGTTTTCAGGACGTGGAGGACGGCAGGGTGGCCAGCACTGTGACCAGTGGCAGGAGAGCATGGGCTGGTGCATGTGTGGTAGAGCCTCGAGTCAGCACCTTTCGTCCACAGACACACAAGGCCCTCTGTTGATGAACTGGCAGAGAGTTAATCTCATAGTTAAAATATTACTGGGCTCTACCTGCTCTTATCCTTCCACAGGGCAAGGGACAAGGGGCTCAAGTAGGTCAACTGGCCAGTACCTGACAGCAGCTAAAGGGAGCCAGTCAAGACCCAGAATTTGACCTGTGCCTTCTTGGTCAGATCCCTTTCCACAGTCCATGTCATTCCTTCATAACCCTTGCTCATCGTTCAGTGTGGTTTGTGCTGAACAGAATAAAATAAACCCCCCCGCAGAGGAGAGAGCCCAGGCAGAAGCTAGGGGTGCTCGGGGCAGGCTGTGCCAGCTGTCCCCCAGCAGCATGGGGGCACACGGGGCAGCCTCGGCAGCACCGGCTGGTAAATCAAAGCCGAGTCCTCAGAACAGCGTGAAACACCGTGCCTAAATTTCAGGAGTCCCCAGCGGGGAAGACGGATGTGCCAGCTGTGAGAGACAAATGAAATGACTAGTTGAGAAGGAGCCACAAACTCAGGGCAAACGCCCAGGCAATACCCCGCCGCCTTCTTCTAAGAGGCACGTAGCCAACACCCCCTGGCACTAGCCATCAGAGCTCTGGGTAGCATGGGGCTCGCTTGCAGCTGGCATGGCCACTGTGCCTACCCTTGCCACAGACTGAAGCCACCAAGGCTGCAAGTTACAGTTCTGCTGGTGGAAAGCTTTCTAAAGGGGTGCAGGGAGCAATCCTCGCCATCTCTACAGGTCCCAGCTCGGCCATGTGTGCTACACCCATTCATCTAAATGCAGAATTAGCTCTGAAACTAATGATAAGGCTTTAAATGCCATCCCACAGCTAATTTATTTCCCCACCATCCCAAAGTGCTTCCTGGGTGCTGAAAAGCTTAGCTGCCAGGATCTCCATAGCCTCTGCTGACAACCTCAGCGTCACAGCTCTGCATTGCGCCATATTTCCTATTCATGCAGGCCCCGAGTGCTTCCAGGCATTAACGTGCTCAGCCTCTGAGCCCCCAGCAGGGATGGCCATTCTCCCTGTGACACAGCCCAGGAGACCTGAGGACCAAGCGAGGAGAAATGACTTGTCCCCTTTCATGGGGGAAGCAGGAGCTGGGGCACCACCACCATCTTCCACGTGTCTTCCCTCCTGAGAGCAACGTGCTCTGCCTTGGTGTCAGTGGAGTTACTCAAGTGTCTGCAAGGTGGGAGCTCACACTCCAACACGTTGGTTGTGCTGGAGGCACAAGGTCATCCATCCCACCCTTGGGAAGGAGAGGGAGGACATAGGGTCCATATAGGCACCCAGGAGCACACCTCGGTGGTGGCTGTTTATAAACACAGAGGGAGCTTCCATTTGGAGATGTGCCCCGCGTGGCACGTGGCTGTGCGGGCAGAAAAACACCACTGCCCCAGTTCCTGCATCAGCATCTGGTTTGTTTTTCTCTCTCGGGTTCTGGAGTTACTTCTGGTTTGCAAAAATAGCACCGCTCGAGGCAGCCTTCCTGCTAGGTGGAATAGTTCCCCCTTGAGAAGGAACTGGTGGAAATCCCCTCTCTTGAGACATTTTTAACTTGGCCAAAGAACGCACAATGGGAGTGACTGCTTTAACTAGTGAGCTGACTGGGATGAGCTAATGGGTTTTTCCATCTCTGGTGTCTAGTTCCAGGGATTTCCATGAATTGCTGTCAGGACAGAAGAAGGCAACAGATTGCAACTGTGGGATCTGCTGTTTCAGCTCCGCTGACACGTCATTCCCCCAGGACACCCAGTGACCTGGTTAATCTAGTTCTTTGCTTCTGACTTCTCCTCGTAAATGATTTATCAACTGGCGTGGATCCCTGTTTGCTTAAGGAGGCGTGTGACGACCTCTAGCAGACCAGCTGCACAAAGCCACAGCCCGCCGTTGGCACCCAGCTCCCGGCCCCAGCTCCTGACCCTTGGCAAGGGGGGGGCAGGAGGACGGGACCCCGGCACCGGAGCCCAATGGGAAGGGCTGATCCGGGAACCGTGGGCAGTGTTTACACGGGGCGGCGGAGAGCCCCGGTGACTAAGCCGGCAGCTCGTCAGCGAGGGTGCTCGCTGGCCTGCCTCGGCCTGTCCTGACCCCCACGACATGGAGGTCCTGACTGGGTGGCTGGCTGGCCCCCGTGTTCCCTGTATACAGGCTGTGGGGTACGAGTCGTAGGGCAACTGAAATGATTAAGGGTTTGGAGCACCTCCCTCATGAGGAAAGGCTCAAAGAGATGGGGCTCTTTAGCCTGGAGAAGAGAAGGCTGAGGGGAGACCTTATCTATGTTTACAAGTATCTAAAGGGTGGGTTGAAGGATGATGGAGCCGGACTCTTTTCAGTGGTGAGGGTGGCAGAGCCCTGGAACAGGCTGCCCAGGGAGGTTGTGGAGTCCCCTTCTCTGGAGATCTTCAAGACCTGCCTGGATGCAGTCCTGAGTGATGTGCTCTGGGCAATCCTGCTTTAGCAGGGGAGTTGGACTAGATGATCTCTAGAGGTCCCTTCCAACTCTGACAACTCCGTGATTCCGAGTCATGGGAAGCATCAGCTGTACCAGAGCCAGCCTTTGGGCCCATGTGCTCCAGAGAGAAAATACCATGAAGGTCCACCACCTTGTCCATCCTCACCAAGTAGCACCGGTGGTGTTGACGCTGTTGTCTGAACCAGATGCTGCTCTGGAGGGCTTCGCCATGCACACATGTAGCTCAATGCACTGGTACACACCAAACACTAAAGCTAAAAAGAAGATGGTACAGATCTGAACTCAAGCAGTCAAGCCAGGGAGGCGAGGGATGATCCTGCAAGCTTTACATCCTGCCTTTGTATGTGAGGCTGAAGGAGTGTGGAAAGAGATGAGGTATCACAAATTGGGCACCCCCCTAAAAAATTGTCTGTGGGCAACTCCCTGCCTTCCCTCCAGGCCAGTTATTGCTGCTTCCTGCTCTGATTGTTTCGAATCCGATTATCTTGAGCTATGCCTGTTCTGGCAAATATGGTGCAGCAGAGGGGAGGTCCCGTTCCGTCGATGCTGTGTGCATGCCACAGATCACAGAGATTAGCATGGGAGGAATAGCTGAGATGAGCTGCTTCAGGCGGGTATTGGGAAGCTTACGACAGAGCTGTGTAACAATTAGAAATACAAAACTAGCACAGGCTTCATTTTGTTAGATACAGGACCATGCTGCATTTCCAGATGGCCGGAGGCTGTTTCATAGGGGCTGCACATAGGAAGCCCACTCCAGCACTGGCACGGACAGGCCCCACTCCAAAGAAGCATGGTGTCACACCACCCAAGAGCCACACATCATCAGGGAGGGCTGGCTCAGGCTGTGGCAAGGAACCTGCAGCCACATGTAGGCAGAAGCATGGGGTGTGTTTTCTTCTAGCATAAGGGTGGAGCTGAAGCAGCTTTCAGCTTCCTGGGGCCTGAGAGGTGGTTTTGTTCATAGCCCAAGAGGATGGAAGGTGCAGTTCCTGTTGCCTTTTTGGGGGGCACACCATGAGCTTCCTTTCCTTGTGCCTCAAGAGGAACCTCTGTGCTCACACACCACGTGCTCCCACTCTGCACCTTGTACAGCACAACATCATAGAAGGACAGACAGCTGGTGGGATGTGTGAGGGTTAATCTTGCCTCACCAGAAGCAGCCATAGCTACCCTGTGGCTCAAAACCCAAAACCACGTCCCCAAGAATGTATTCAGCCTAGGCTGAGCCCACACGCCCTATGATATCCTAGCTGTAGTTACACAGCAGACAGGCAGGACAGGGAAAGAAAGGAAGGCTACTGAGTTACCCCAAAATCATATTTCCAACCTTTTAATATGGGTGGACATACTTTAGGTATAACCTGCAATGTGAATTCTCAAGTGCTGGTAGATTTATATATGGGTAACTCAGGGTTCAGGCTTAGTTTCATGTCCAAACTCCCTGAGCATTCACACCACCTCTTCTGTACAGTTTTCCTCTCCAAACAGCAGAGAAGAGCCTGTTTCTTGTAGAAACTATGTCCTTGCCAGCAGCACGAGTACTGCTGGCTTAGACCTCTTGGCTTTGCAAACTCAAGCACGTTCACTGAGGACAGCAGAGATGTAGACTGATGCAAGTGCAAAACTCCCCAAAAGTCTTCCCCTGTCCCCAGGGCACTGAAACAAGAGCCAAGTTTTCTCATTGACCTCTTTTGTGGCAGGTGCACAGATTTAGCAAGAGCACGTTTAAAAGAGCACCCAGAAACTCTTTGGCAGAGCCAGGATTGGAACCTGCTTCCTGTCATCTCCAGTCTCCCAGGCTGGGGGAGAGACTTCTTCACAGTGCCTGGCTTTATTCTGGTACTGGCAACACAAGGCCATTTTCTGGTCCATTCTCAGTGTAGCCCAAAGGGAGTTTAATTTGCATTTTTTACCACAACCAAACAGATATTTTCATCGAGCTGTTCATGCAGAAACCATTTCATTGAGCTGTTCTGGGTTTGGTGTGCTAAACTCAGCCAGCTGGCAGAGCAGTTTGGTGCAAGACAGAGAGAAGTCACATACCTCTGAGCAGGGTCTTACCATAGGTGATCCTACCAGGATGCTCCAGTCAAGGCTACAGCTAGCTGCTGTGTAGTCGAGGTATCCTCCTTTACCACCACTGTTCTGGGAAGACTGGCTCAGGGTAATGAAGCAGCTGATCCCAGTGCCTTATCCAGGTCCACCGCTGATGAGGTTCACATTAAATCTACTGGGAAGATCCGACAAGACTGCATGTGGAAGGGCACAGTTATGGATGAACAGAAGTTAAGGGAATAATAACCTGCTTTTCTTGGACCTGGTCCAGTATTCACTAAAGGGATTTCCATGAGCATTAGTAGGATTCAAATCAGACCATAAATTTCTTGCAAATTTTCTTCTCTTTGTTAAAAAAGGAAAAAAAAAAACAACCACCCAAACTAAAAAATTATTTTAAAAGTTGTTTCCCATTTTTCTTATATATTTTTCATATATAAGAAATGATTCATAGGATTATAGAATGGTTAGAGTTGGAAGGGACCTTGAAATTCCAACCCCCCTGCCATGGGCAGGAACACCCTCCACTAGACCAGGTTGCTCAAAGCCCCATCCAACCTGACCTTGAACACTTATTCTCCTGCTCAGTCTGGGCACTGGGAAGAGCATATCCCACCTCTGACAAGGCCATGATCTGACAACTGCATTCCTGAAGCATTCCTGAGCCTCCCAGCTTTGCTGGCCGAGGAGAACAGTCGACTCAGCCCTCCTCCACTTCAAGGCTCGTCACTTGTACCGGGTACTGGCATGACGGAATTAGACACCAAGAGGACGTTCTTCCTATCTTATTATCACCTCCCCAACTATCAATTAAAAAATGTCACATTTCTTTACCCTGTGGACATCATCTGCCTCATTTGCGCACTTTGTTAGTGCAGGGTTGTGACACACGCTTCCCGCAAGTCGTCTGGGGAGGAGTATTGCAGGTATCGAGGCACTTAAAGATGCCAGCAGAGTGCCTAATTGGATTTCAAAAGGGCATTCCTCCTGCCACCTTTTGATTTCTATGCAGGTTGCACCTGTAAACCCTACGTCCCATCTCTATGTAACAAAGACCTTTAAAGTCTGGTTGAAAACCTCAGTTCACTCTTAGACTCTTAGCTCTCAGGGTGTTATGAGGACGGAAGAGTTCTCAGGAAATACAGAAATGGTGTAAACTAAGTAACTTTTAAGTCAATTAGAAAAACAATCTACTAACACTTTCTGCTAACAGCCAGCTTTGATAGATTCCCGGGATTCCCACTGCCAGCATCTCCATTCACACAAGGAAATATTTATGGCCCTTCTCCCTTGAAAGGCTGGTTTATCTCATTTAAAACAGAGAGAGCATGAAGATACATCTATCAACATTAGGGACATTAACTGTCCCTTTTTGTCGCCATGCTTAAAAAAGAAAAGAAGCACTAAAACCTTAAAGGGGAAAGTGAATCACACAGAGTGGCTGTGGATGGGAGCCATTAAATGCCTGGCTGCATTTTTTTGTTGAAACAATAAAGCAATTTACTGTACAAATAGCTTTGGCGAAGTGGGGTTTAGGTTCCATGGAAGTTCAGAGCCCTACGTCCCTAAAGGTCAAGTACAGCAGCAGAGCCTTTGACCCTCCTGAGGGCTGCCGGGGGGAGCCCTGGCTCTCACCCCAGGAGAGCTGCTGGCCCACCAGGCAAACACACACCAAATGGGTGCAAGCACGAGGCCTGAAGGAGCTACCACATCTCTGCTGTGATTTCCACGCAACCTCAGAAACCACCCCAGGGTGGGTTCCCAGATAACAATTCCTGGTCCATTACAGCACGGGCACCAGATGGAGGGCAAATCCACAGTCCTCATTTTGAACAAGAAGAGAGAAAAAACCAAATCCAGTTTGTTTTCAATGCAGTCTTGGCTGCCTGTAGGTTTTGAGCTGAACTAGTGCAGTGTGAGGCCTGTCTTTATGCCCCGTTTCTGTGTTTTTCAGCACTCTGGGGTGTGAGCCATAGGGCTGCCATCTAGAGGCCAGAGGGACTTTCCAGCACATTCCTTTGGAAAGCAATGGCACTGGCAATAACCTACTCCTCTTCCTACCTCCTTGTAAAGGATTTCTCACTTCTCAATACAATGGCTATAGTACAAAGCACTTCTCCATCCACGCCTCTCATTCAAGAATCCTGCCTTAATCAATCCAGCTTGAGAATGGGCTATTTAATGAATGTATCTGCCATAGGGATGAAGAACAGTATGAAATGTGAGATATGGATCAGAGCCTTGCAGAGATATTTGAGGGGCTCTGGGGAGCTCTAGGCTTCTGGGATTGGTGTTAAACGTGTGGGTTTGAAAGAGTTATAGCAGGGAGACTCGAGCATGGGGCAGGGCTTTGTGTTGCTGCCTTAGCAACATCAACCTCTCTAGCCACAAAGTGAGCGTGATTTTCATCTGCTCTTCCCATTACTGCTCCTCACCACTGCCAGGCTTGGGAAGGGTTCACTCTGGAAATGCCCCAGAACTGCATCTGTTTTGGCTCTGAATGTGCTTTTCTGCCATCCCTACAGCAATCTCATTCCTCTCTGACAACAAGCAGGGACCAGCAGCAAGCTCTGGCTACCTAGGCCTTCCTACTCTGTCCCTGAACTGAATACTGTAAGTCCTACTGATCCAAACCCCCAGCAACTGGAACCAGTCTGGAACCTGTTTTGGTGGTTACAGTCTGTACAGAAAAGTCACATCTCAGCTCATGCTTCTCTGTGGCTGCTCCTCTGCCTTGCTGCCTAATATTCTCTTAGCCTGGCTTAGGAATGGCCTCTCCCTGCACGTTTCCCTGCAGCAGGCGTAGGAGTCATTCAACACTGACAAACGTGGAGAGGAAACCAGGCAGAGGAGGTTCATGGCAACCTCTTGCTCTCCACAATGCCCTGTGCTAATTTGAGGTGAGTGAAACCCTGTCACCTCCCACGCGCCTCGGGTGGCGGGGCAGGTTGAAGTGGCGCGGGACAGCGCGGGTCGCAGGGCCATGCTCTGTCCCTGCAGCAGGAGAGCCCTGGCAAAGCTCCTCAGTGCTGCTCGCACGCCGCTGCCCTGTGCCCTGCACCCGCCGCCTTGCAAAATCCCCCCTCGCTGTGACTAACAGTCACGCTCTGCAGCCTCAGCTTCAGTTTCTACCTCTACGCAGCCCTCAAATGGAGACAGGGAAGTGCTAGATGCTTTCTGTTCTCCTTACCTAGCACCCTCTGGCCACGGGTGTTTTCGAGCCCAGGGGGCTGGAGTGCCCTTTCCGTCCATACCATGGGGTGAGCGGCTAAATAAAAACAGACCTGAGCCCAGCCAGCTCTGCTTACATCAAGGAAAGGGGAAGTGGCCGTTGACTCCAGCAAGCCCTAGCGAAGTTCTGCAAGAGGTGGCTAAAAATAGGGCTGCCCCTCTACAAGGCTTCCGTCCTGCCTTTGACACGCGCGCGGCTCTCGCATCCCCCGGGCCCCGCTGTTTCCTCACGGCGGCCTTGCCTCACGGCCCGGCGTCACCCGGCAGCCCGCTCCCACCCCGCTGTCAGCAGCCACTTCCCCTGCCCTCTTTACGTGCTCCTCAGCTACAAAGGAGAAGTGGGGCAAACCCCCAGTGACGGTCTGGCCCCAAGAAGATGCTGAAAGTCCCCGAGGTACTAAAGACTGGAAAAGGTTTCCACAGCGGCGCATTGTCTCGGTAAATGACACGATGGAAAGCGTTTGCTTGAATACCCCAGGACAACATTCCCAAACACTGCCTTTCGATTCTGGTGCTTGTTCTTGGAGAACTCATAGCTGAGTGGCCTGAACCTGCTTCTTGGAGTGAAAAGGAAAACAAGTGAACCCAGGGTGCAGAGGAGGGGGTGTGAAGGGGAACTCTTCATGTGCTCTGAGGCAAAGAGCTGAGATGTCCTGGCCTCTGGAGCTGGGGAGATGGCTGTTAGCAGGCCAGTGATACCGGCTGGGTGTTGGAAGGTGGCACATGGAAGATGGAGGCACATTAGCAATGTACTGTAGGAAGAGGAAAGAGCAAGAGCATTCCCAGTTCTGCCAGTGCTGCTGGTGAGAACAGAGCTCAGAGTGGACGGCCAACACTGTTAAACTAAGGAGAAAGCAATGAAATGTGTTAACCCAAATGAAATTGACACTGTTGGAAACGGCCTGTGCTGTTTGGCCAAGGTTTTCCAAATCCTTGGAAAGTAATGCCCATGGGAAGTTGGGCTGATTGGAAGCTCATTAGCATTTCTGTCTTCTCTGCATTTCAGTCCAGCAGATACCAGGAGGGCAAGGCAGCACACGCTGGACTCCCGGTAAAGACAAATAGGATCAGGGAAATCCAAGACCAGGGCTTTGCTGCCTTCTCTGGGACCACAAGATGATTAAACAACCTACCACCTTGTTGCCACGCTGCAAGAAGCGGGTCCAGGCACTCTGGGAGCTGATCTCAATCCTCCAGGAGTTTGGAGTGTGACGGTTCTGGCCTCAAGCTCTCAAGCAGAGTGATCTGGACTTTGTAGGCCCTGATCCCACTGCCAGGTACCGGGGGTAAATCAAGAAAGCTAGTTGAGTCCACGTGCTGTAAAAGGACTGACAACGAGGGAGAGCTGAGCCCCTTCACTAGAGGTGAGGGATGCTCTCTTGGGGTAGCCTCTGTGCAGCTTTGATGTTGGCAGAGGACAGGATTGTGGAGCCTATAGGAGTTGGCTGGGTAAATGCCAGAGGTCTCTGGAGTGGACCAGTGAAAGGCACATGTGGAGAAAGAGCCCCTAGCCAGCCCACAGGGACAGCCTCCAGGGAATAACAGCCCTGCTGCAAGAGGGCTGCTTCAGGGTACCAGGTGGTAAAACATAACAGAAAAGCAATCTGCTCAGAAGTCACACCCAGATAGCAAGAAATTTTCTCCAGACCAAGCCAAAAGCTATTTCCTGAAACCTCTGTGTCACCAGACTCCTTTGGAGGAGTGGCAACATTTCAGTGTACACCTAGTGCTGGCTAGGAACAGGGCCATGGCAGGAGAAGGGCGCAGCCCCAGTTCTGGGCAGCTCCTGCGAGCACACGTGTGTGTGGGAAGGAGGATGCTGGGGGTGGGGGTGGCTGGTTCCTCCGCAGACAGTTTTATATTTCTCAGTCTAGTGCAGAAGAGAAGCATCTGTAAGCTCTCACTACCCCTAAGCCTTGCTAACCATTTGCCTCTTCAAGACCAGCCCGTGAAGGTTTCCTGGGTGGTTGGTTTGTGGTTTTTACCGTTGCAATTTAGTATCTGGATCTTAATTCAACCTCTCCATTTCTCCATTTCCCTCCCCTGCCCTGCCAGTGGTCACGAAGGCAGGCAACTGGGGCCTCCGTGTCCTTCAGAAGCTGTTGTGGAGGCCTGGGGAGCTAATCCAGGTTGCAGCTGGCCTGGAGAAACGGGTCCACAGCCCTTTGGATCAGTCCTCACAGTGGTCCTCACAACAGAGGGACTTTTGAAGTCTTGAGGCAGTGCCAGAGAGTCAGAGGGATGGGACACACAATATCTGCACACACAGGCATGGCTTCTAGCAGATCCTTTGAGAGAGCTGCACATGGCTCAGCTCCTCGGTTGATTTTTGAGCCCCATCCTGCTCCCCCACCTCTCCCTTCTGCTCCCCGGCAGGTGAGCCTGCCGGAAACCACATGAGGGGAGGAAGACAGAGTTTCCAGTGCTCTAGTCAGGGGTGTTGTTATGGTTTGTGCGTGTGTGTATTTTTTTTCCGCAAAGGCAATGGTTTGGGTCACCAGAGCTATTTTAAGACGGATTTTGCAAGTATCTTCTAGAAATGGTATTTCCTTGAGGCAGTGTTACAGCACCATCTGGTGGGGTCCCAGCCAACCTCCAGGAGAGCAGACAAGGGGTTGCAAATGGCGTTAACGAAGGGGCTACTCAGAGCCCAGAGGGCAGCCAGAGGAGGTTGGGGGCCCTGCCTGCCTCCTGCCAGCAGGAACCTCGGTGGGAGCTGAGGTGAGGTTTTGTCCCTGTTCAGAGCGCACTGGCCCTTGGCAAGAGCTCTCAGAGAGCTGAATATTCATTGAAAGCACTGCTGCTGCCATGCTGTGAACCCACCTGGGCCTTGTTTGCTTCATGAGATGTTAAGTTTTGCCCTGTGATTGCATTGCAGCTGGCACCCCGAGATCTAATTGCCTACATACGGGACAAACCCCACTGCTACGTAAACCCCACCAACATGGTGAAGAAGCTTTAGACTCTAAAGTCCAAGGCGGCACTGGCTGCTACCTAACACCACAGCTTCTTCCCTGTGAGTACAAGCATAAACCACTCTCACCACACTCTTCTGCCACATACAGCTATTACTGTTGTTCAGGTAGTATAGACAAATGCAGGGTAGGAAAGTGCACAGTGCAGGTTTGCAAGGTCTTAGCTGAGCTAAGTAAATTCACTCAGAGTTTGCAAGGAGTTTGCTCAGAAATCTGGGGTCTCAAAAGTTACATACTGAATATCATCCATTCTCACTGGGAAATACAGCACAGCGCAATCATTTTGATGTTCAAGGATGAGAGGTATGAGCTACCAGACTAAAAGAAGTTTAGGAGAGTATATACAATTAGCAGATGTGGATTTTAGATCATCGAATTGGGAAAAGGTAAAGCACATTGAAACAAATAGAGGGCAGGTGTGGGCAGAAAGCTTGCAGCAAGCATTTTGGCAAACCTGGAAGACCAGTCTACATGATCAGCAGTGTTCTGCTGCGACAATTTGAAGGAAAAGAACGAGGAAGCTTTTTAAACATATAAGAAAACTCATTTTTTTGAGCACATCACTTTTCAGTTAGGCATTCACAAGAACTGGCAGTGATGCAAAGAACATGGCAACAGCCATGTGTGTAAGAACAGCAGAGCTGCTTGCATATACCTTTTGCTAAAGATCCAGTGTGATCTGAAGCTTTACTGGGAAAAAGACATAGAAGGAACAAAGCCAAGTGCAATCAAAACCCAACACTTCAGGCAGAAGCACTAGATGCTGTGTTTAATTCCAGCTCTGGTAAATTCCATCTTTGGCCAGAGGCATGGAATGGCTGGACTGTCTAGAGAGGCCAGATACTGATTCTCTGGTGGTCAGTACCAGCAGAAGGAGAGACTGCTGCCCCTTTTGGAGAGCTCTGGCTAGCAGCTGGAATGCTGCTGACCTGGACTCCTGATGTCCTTGAGGCACTTAGGAAAATCCCAACTGTGGGGCCCAGACCCACAGTCCAATTCACTGAGTCTGAGGAATAGTTCTTTCACCTGCAGATATGAAATGCAAAGATTTCATCCAGTTTCCTTTCTTTCCCTGTATATCTTTTCCTTACTTCCCTTTCCTGTCATTGCAGTGCCAGCATCTGTTGCAACACCTCCACCCTACCCCCAACTAAAATCTGACTCAAACGTTAGTATGAGTTTTGTGTACCTCTGCATTCAAGGCCCTACAGTGGGAGCATTTTCAGATTTTAATGACTTCATCTATACCAATGGCTGCTCACTTCCTTCACAAGTGTGACCTGCTACGTCTTACCTCCATGAACCATGACGTAATATCCGCGGGCCTCTGAGATGCAAGGAGAAATAGCTGTTGGGTAAAGCAAATCCAGTGTGGATGTAGGATCCTGCTGAGCCTGATCTCGGGGTCTCTAGTGATGTATCACACCTACATACACAAATACAAAGCAATTCTTGGTCTGAACTGAAACATCCACTCTAAGCATATTGATTTGCATCTTTCCAGCTCAACCTAAATACCCACAGAGCTCAACAGTTTTCTAGAGTGGAAGAGGAGAGAACGGAGAGAAGATATTCATCCCTGGTTACAGGAGAAAGCCATCACACAACACAAAAGTATCATTCATTACCGGTGAAACTCTGTCTTTTCTTTTAAGCCCGTTGTTAATCTTGAAGAGCAGGTTTTACCATACACTCTTCTGCTCTCCCCCATTACTCCCTTATGGTCCTGGGCCCAGCAAATCAATAGTAGTTATTGTCCTTTGAACATCTTGAGACTACCCAGACATACAGAGCTGCCATTAGCTAGTATTTCCCTACAGCATATAATTTGGCCTTGTTTCTAACCCAGGCCCCCGGCCTGTTAACCCTTGCACTTTCATCTTGGTGCTGACTCTATCCAAAGCCTGAATGGCTCCCTTATGTGGAGTCAGTGTTTCTGCTGTATCCCCTCCTTTAAGACGACCTGCCCTGCTCCCCCAGCTATAGCCCTCTACCAGGCATAACTGTTAGCTCATCAGCGATATTGTCCTAGTAAATCACCCCCAGGGTGAACGGGTAACAACTCTGCAGGTTTGCAAAGAGAGGGGGTGGAGGGGTAACTGATTGCAGGGCTGGTAAAATGGGAAACATGCCCCCGGGTACTGTACACACAGTGCATTTAGTTTTCCAGCAAACAATGGCTAAGGAGGGGGAATGAAGGAAACAGACTGGAAGTTATATGCTTCCAAAACCCTTGTACGAAAACTAAAGCCACTTGGGAATTGTACAGGACTCAGGTCTATGATCAGGGTGCAGCAGGAGGAGCAGGCAGAGCTGAGAACTTCCCACCTCAGAACTCATCGTCCTTGACCCTCTCCACTAGAGCAATGGCAGAGCGCTGCGGGTACAGATCCCGGGGCATTTCCTCCTCCCCAGGAGCACGCTGCTACTTCACCTCGGTTTTGAAAGAGAAACTTTTTCTTACCTGAGAGGAACCAAACTCCTTCTGAGCCGGGTTCATGGCTCCACAGGCACCTACACCACTAGATGGCATGAGTCAGAGCCCAGCCTGTTCCCTGAGGAATCCCGGCCTTCCCATGGGCACCTTCCTCCTCCTCACCTCCTCCTTTGGACACCGCAGGTCAGCAACCCCACCACTTGCTTTCATGTTCTCCTCTGTAAAGCAGAGATGCGACGTGGCCAAGTATAATACATTTTATCATCACAAACTGCCGGGATAGCCATGGATGGAGAGCCCTGTGTTAAATTGACAAGAATGCAATTAGCAACAAAGAAGTGTCATTTGTATTGTCTTATGTCACCTCCACTTGTTGAGGAGAAATGTGTGCAAACCGCTCTTCAAGGCTGGGGTTGGCAGAGTAAGGGGAGGAGTAATGACACATTCACTTGTAGGTGCATCATGACTTCAGTGCTTTGTTCCCTGTGGCTCTGCAGGGCCGGGAGCAGCAGCTCTCTGCCAGTTGGAAGGGATGATTCCCAGCTTTCTCATGGAAAGTGTCAGATGTTGGAACATGCTGCCTGTAAAAGGTATGACTTTAATACATTGAAGAAGTCTATTTATGGTTATTTTAAAGTGGAGCTTACATTCTTGTGCTCTGTAAAGTTGGAACTAAGGCACCTTATACAGATAAATAATTTGTTCCAACGCAGTCTAAAGATGTTCTATTTTTAAAATAATCTGGTTTCTGAAATACAGTAATAGTTCAGCCAAGTTTCAGACTATAATTTGTTCCCTAAAGAATCTACCAAGCAAGTCTAGGTCTACCAATCAAGATGCCTACCTGACTTAGAGATACCATCTTCTCACAGGAACACAGATCCAACTTCAGTTTTCTTCAGACCCTTCACTCTTCAGCGAAGACCAAATATTTTTAAACAAAACAAACAAGCACACCTTCCCCAATTTGTTTATCTCAAGATCACCCTGCTGGAGGAAACCTCTAAATTTGAACTGTTGTATATAAAGGTTGTATTCCTTTCTGTGGTCTATCTATACAAGTCTGACAGTGAAACTGCCACCTGTCAAAACTCAAACTCCCCTCTTTTCCTGTTTTTCCCTTCTTGGCTTCTATTTACCCCAGTCCTTCCTCCTTCTCAAGGCTTTTCCACACTTGCTGACCACCAAGCAAGTATTTTATTCAGGCTGCTGAGCTGTCTTTTTAACCCCTCTAGCACCAACTCACATGCCTAAAACTACAAATTCCAGATCAGGTTTGCTCCAAGATGAGGTCAGACACAATGAGTTATCCATCATCAAAGCAATTAATTAAGTGTACACAGTTGTAGTTCATTTTACATGTCAGGTAAGGTCAAAACTTTGAACGCCAATGAATAATGTAGCTTTCATTTCCAACTCTACTGTGAACCAAACAGCACTGTCCTGCTATGAAACCTGCTCAAAATTGTTAGGACTTCCTGATATGATAGTCTTGAGGTTTGGTTTGGGTTTTGTTTTTTTTTCTAAAGACAAAAAAAATCCAGTCTGCTATTCATAGTCTGTCCTCTAAGTAAAAATAATTAAAAAAAATAATGTGGTGACACAGCAGGAAACGGGGAGGGGGGAGGAGGGGGACAGGAGTCAGATCACCCTTCTGCCTTCTCCCTCACATACATTTTTGGACATTAAGCTTTTTTGACACCGAAAAAGCCATGGAAAACAGTCACATGCACAATAAAAATTTGGGCTTCAAAATCCATTATTTTTACAGGCATCTAAATTAATATACCAAAAGAAACAACTAAGAGCTGAGTAACCAGGGACTCAACCTCTCCTTTAAGGAAACTGTTTTTAGCTGCTAAAGATTCCTATCCTTGCCCTTCAAATAAATATCGAGAAAGCTGCCAAGTTCACATCTACCATAAACAGATCGCTCCCTAGAGAAAGATCAGATGTGATATTCTTAGCATTTCAAAAGCTCACCTTTTCCTCACCTTAACACCTTTGTGTATCTTAAGGGAACAAAGAGATGCTGCTTGCCACCTTGAGAAACATGTAAGAAAATTAGCGAGAGGTCTATTTCCATGGTGTCACATTGCACTGGTAACACCACCCTACAATCTGCAGTCCCCGGTTACCTGTTGCTACATTTAGAAACCAGTACTACAGTTGACTTGGGTGCAGCTGTGCTGGCAAAGATGTTTAAACCGCTACTACGCCAGCACAGAAAAGAAATACTGTCATAGGTGTTTCTATACTAAACCACTATCACTTCAATCATAGCATTTAAAATAAGTTAAAAAAAATAAATGTACTTCTAACCAGTATTAATAGCAACACAAATCTACGAGCTTCAGAAATAAGCTGTATGTATTTATGGCTGCAATCACAACAATTATAAGCTTGCTTATAACCTCAAGGTATTTCGGGGGGGAAAGGAGAGGCTGGTTCTTTGGTCTATATTGATCTTACTCATGCCACTGCTGATTGAATCAACAAAAAGTTATGAAAGGGAAATGACGTACAATAAAGAATCCAGAATTAATAAAATTCACAAGATCTACATTAGCTCTACATTTAAACTATTTGCAAGGTAAGCATGCTGTGGTCAGAAGCATTCAAGGTCTCTGATATTGCACTTGCCAATCTCAAAGGGCCTAGGTATGCAGTGGACATCGTTGGGAGTATTTCTGGTAGTGTAACAAATTTACCAAAGCAGGTGACACTGGCATTTAACACAGCTAAGCATACCCCAGCTTTCCCAACAGGCTGCTAAGATTCCTCTGCAAAGCTATTCCTATTTGTTCCTTGTGTTCTTTCTGAATTACCAGCATATTCAGATCACACCAAGCCACACATGCAAATAACATGATCAGCAGTAATTTGTTCTAGAAAGGGTGTCAGCCTTGAAGTAGTGTAGGCAATATAAGAATCTCTGGCACCGTATTTTAAGTGACAAATGATTTCACCTATAGGAAGATTCCAACACCTATAGCCATTTGGTTGTTGGTTCTTTTGTTGAGCTGGTGGACGAGGAGGTATCACACAGATCTTCTGCAAGGACCGGGGAGAGATTACTATCTGCCACCCATGCAAAGAGCCACCAATGGCCATGAGAGTAAATCCTCTCCTATCCTCCTACTAGCCAGCATCTGGTTACTTACATGTCATAACTGGTTTCTAGTTTACATTTTGCTTGCTTCCATGTGGGTACACCTTCACATAAATCTCCTTCTGATCATGTCTGCAAGACTGTACGAAGCGAACAACAGCAACAGTAACGTTACGAAACAAAACTGCAAAGTAAGCCAGAAAAAGGTTTTATTTTATTAGGAATGGTACATTTAAACACATGTAAGACTTTGGGATTAATTTACATATTTTTCCAAAAATGTTTCCCTTCTTTAACAATACAGAAGTTAAAAAAATGTAATTCCAATTATAAGAACAAACAGTATTTGCAGTGGAAATTTCTATTAATCAAAACAACTGTGCATTCAGGAGATTTAAAGAAATTATGCTCTTTATGCTTTAATATGATTAATGTTTCCTGTCACAACTGACTACACTTTTCCTGGGAATTTTGCTGCTGTGATTACTAAAATAACCTTCCTTTCCATCAAGACTATTGCTAGTCATACACATGTTATTCAGTATCATACTTTTTGGGTATGAAAGCTATGTCACTTTTATGAACATCAAAAACATGGACATGCATATTGACATTTCTGTGCAGTTTTATGGAGTCACCTGTCAAATAAGGCCTCTACGTACAATACCACATACTAGTGAATTACTGGAAAATTAGTATAATGGAGTCTCAATAATCCTGACATCTGGATGGTACATCTCATTTTAACAGAAAATTCCAGCTTTCATTACTGGTTAACATTGTATTGATTCACTATCCAACTGAGCAATATTCAACTGACCAATGTGTATTCCTGAAAGTCTGTTGCAAATTAAGCATATTACCAAGGTCATTTAAAGCTGGAACTTAAAACAGCCTGTTAAGCCAAGCGAAGGGGGAAAAAAAGTGAACTCTAAATTCAGCTGGTCCATTCATTCTCACACAGAAAAACAGCCACAGAACCTTAAAGGAATAAAATCTATACTTCCTGTTCTCAGGGACTTAATACCAAGGACAAAAGCTAAAAGAGTATTTTGGAAGTCAAAGGCCTTGGAGGTGGAGGGGAAAGTAGGGGCAATAGAGGGAGAAAGCAGCATATTGTCTCATCCCATTACCTCAGCATTATGTGTACGTAATATATCTATGATAAAAATGTTTACTAATAGCAGGGAAAAAACATAAAAAAAGACTTCCCACTCCAGACTTCACTGAAAGGAGAAAGCTGACAGCCCCTCCTCTCAGAGATGGCCTATTTGATGACAGGCACTTTGGCAATGTAAGAGGAGGTTACCCTTTCATCGTGTTAACTCTTCCCCTCCCAGTTCTCATGTATAATTTGTCTCAAGTCTTCAAGAAACTTGAATCAAATTAAATGCATTAATACATCTCTAAGAGCAAGTTAACTACGGCTATGAGCAGAGCTCGACCTAGAACGAGATTTTCTTTTAGAAGAAGAGGGAGATGGGGAAGAAGCTAGCAAGCTGGAGCGGTGGCTTTTCTGCGAGTAACTCTTTTTAGGTGTACGACTGCGAGAACGAGACCGGGATCGAGAGCGGGATCGGGACCGGGATCGAGAGCGAGACCTGGACCTGGACCTTGATCTTGACCTGGACCTGGACCGGCTGTCCGATCTGGAAGATCCTGTAGACCTGGACCTGCTGCGAGATCTTGAGTAACTCCTTGATCGAGATCTGCTTCTAGAGAAAACACAATTAAGAGCTGTAGTCTCACTTCCTACTAAATTTAAAAAACTCAATTTAAACACTCAGCTACTTTGTATGCACAGCACATCCATCTGAATGCACGATGCACAGCATTCAGTTATTTCGGAGTACTGCTGGATTTCTGTTATGCTCCATCATAATATATTGTTAGGCCAAGGAGAGCAGGAACTGCTAGTCTTCACATTCTCCACTAGCTTAGGAAAATCCAACTTACCTAATAAAATATGCTTCCTCCTGCCCCAGTAGCAGACAAAAATTTTTTTAGCCAAATTTTTAGTGAAGAAAAACACAGAAATGAAAATTCATACCAGTTGTATTTATTCTCTCTAGAAACATGTATATTAGATGGGGTTTCTTTCAAGATGCTACAAATGTCTCTAAAGGCATGGAACACCAGTATGCTTTAAGGCCTGAGAGTTTAATGCCTTCTCTAGTTCTCTATCCTTTTTTTCATGAAAATAAATTGATTTATTTTTCAGAGAGACAATGAAAGAGCTACAGCTAACATTTTTTTTAATGACTAAATGGCAGAACTGCTTTGGGAATAACGCAAGCAAGCTGTTTTTCTTTTATTCTCATAAAAAGGCTGGAATCCACAAGTATTTGAGAGACATTTCACAGGACTGTGAAGCACTTTTCTATTAAATTAAAATTATTTTAATGCCAAAATTCCATTTTTTTTAATCCTTTCATTTAGCTATAAAGTTTTATCTTTACAAAAAAAAATATTCTTGCTATCATCCAACAGTGTTCTATTTACCTTATTTTCAGCAAGTTAGTTCTTATCTAAATCTGTTTACACTGCTAGAAAGTAGTTCTGTGCTGTGATATTTAGCTTGGGGCCAAAGAATTACATCATAAAACTTTGGCATCGATACTACCTAAATCTATGCCCTCAGCAAAATTTTATCGATCAGGTGACATACCTATGCCTTCTGTGATCTTCAGTCAGTTTAATTCTGCGTCCATTCAGCTCAGTGCCATCCAATTTTTCCAGTGCACTCTTCATATCACTGTAAGATGCAAATTCCACAACCCTGTGTACCATCAGGAAAGAAAAAAAAAAAGTTTCAGAGAAACTGAAAAAAGCAAGGAGAACAAGCTTGTGCCTTTTTCAGAAAATCTGCTAATTCACAGCTTGATGTTTTATCTTCCAAAAGCTAATTTTTAACTTTGTTAACAGGAAAACATGACACTACCAGTCCTAGCCATCCGTACCTTTCACATTTTCTTAAACCTTCCCGAAACTCTCGTCTGCAACGAGATGGAAAAAATCCAGGAAGTTTTTTTGGTGCACAAAACTGCACCAGCCGAGGAAGTATCTTTTAGTCCTCTGCTAAATTGCATTCTAAAGCTGTCCAAGAAACAAAATAAACTTGCAGAGTCTCCTGCCCTATTTAGATTTTTAACAATGAATAGAAAAATCCCGTCTTTGTTTTTTTAATCCATTTTCCCCTCAAAAAAAGCCTAAGTTACATTTGCTTGCAGTGGCCATAGAGCACTGTTTGGCCAGCACAGACGCTCCATTCATAATTCCCTCTCTCCTGCTTTATTGTCCAGGACCTTTGTAGTCTGCAGAATTAAGAATGGAGAGCAGGCAGGTAGGTATTCCCTATGCAGATTGGTTATATGTTCATTTCTCATTACTTTTGTCTGTTGAACCAGTGCAAAGAAGCCACGGACAGGAATTATTCTAGCCTCAGAAGTCAAAATTAGATCATAAATTATTATACATAAATAACCCTAAGTTCAAGACAGCAGAACCCAACTGTGGAAAGGTTTTCCCCCTTCTTCTGTCTTGACATTGTTTCATGTTAGGGAGGAGAGACTGAGTCCTACTTACTGACAGGGTATTACTTTTTTTTAAATTGGAGAAATTTCAGCATCTAAGCCACACCACAGATTTATGTTTCATTTCTTTTTGTATTAGAAGGATAATCTTGCCTTTAACAGTTTCAGTTATCATACAGATTTGGACCCCAAATTAACTTACCCTTCGTTCCTGTTGTTTCTGTGTGCATCCACATAGGTGACCTCCCCTGCCTTTCTCATTACATCTTTCAAGTCCTGCAGCAAAAGTTAACATTTTAGCCTTAAAAAAGACATGAACGAGTCAGCTAGCAGTAGGTAATACCCACTAAAGCTTTCTCTGCTAAAACTGCTTAATGTTTTTATATTTTTCTATAAATATATGTAATTTAGAAAAAAGTTTCTGAAACTCATCCTATGTAACAGCAGCTGCATATAGAAAGAATCTCTCACTTTTAGAACTACAGAGAGTAAAATACTGCTTTTAAAATAATCCTGCATCCCCAAACCAGCTGTTATGAAAACACTGAAAATACATATGCACTGAAATCATAACTAAAATAGATGAAAAGCAACGCAGTACTAAATGGAAATTTTCATGACTGACTATAAGCGTTACCACCCCAATTAAATACCAATCCAATACATGTAGACAAACTCATTCACCTCCCCCAACTTCACACCAAAATTAAAAGCAAATAGGTGTAATTACTATGTAACTGATAACTTGACATGGGAAAAATTTTTCTTATATTTCACTTGAATATCTGTCAGACTACAGTGCCACGTCAATAGACACCCTTGTATTTAACTTAATAGAGGCTAAACACGCGGACACTGTAAAATTACTTGCTCAGCAACAGGATAAAGTACAAACAAATAATGTAAAAGGTCACTAAAATGCTAAACATTTGTGTAAGTTAAAGCAGTACTTTTACCAAACAGTATCTGGTATTTTACAATCCCAGACTACTTACCGCAACACGCCACAAGTGGCAGATGATAAAAGAAGGTACCTTAAGCAAAGAGTTGCTTGTCCAATACCTAGCTGGCCAAGAGGAACTCTCTTACATGAGAAAGGCAGAGTGATGGCTCATAGCAATATGCTTCACGGAGGTACCAGAGGCCCTGAAAGCACTGGACATAGTCTCCAGAAGTGGCTAAAGAACCCGAGGATGATCTGTGCTAGCCAATCGAGATCAAACCCAGGCAAACCAAGATCTAGATCGCCAAAAAACAGGAGTGTCATAGGAACCAAAAGGAAAATTCAGAACAGGCCAAACCCTAGAATTTCAGCCACTAGAAAACCCCCAAATCTTTGGTTCTTTTTCCTCCACACAAGAAAAATAAGGGTTAACCAAATCAAGGTTGTTAGAAGAGGTTCAAAATGCACTTGGTTAGAAATATGCTTAAGAAAGAAAAGACTACAGAACAAAAAGCCAAGAAAAACTTTAGAACAGTTGCCACAGAATGTAAGAAGACTTAGTTTTATCTAATGTTTTAATTCAAATTCAATATTTATTTTAAAAACTGGCATATGCAAACTCATAGGTATTTTCCTTGTTTCACATGTGCTTAACACAAAGAAACTTTAACAGCAAATGAAAAATGCACCCTACAGCACCATTAAAAATAATACTCCATTATGTTAATCCCAATTTAGGATGAAGAACAAAATTTTGGCTCTGCTCAAGTCAATGAGAGCTTAACCAGACCAGGACTGGTAAGTCAAAAGGAAGTTAGAAAATGTTAATCTACATAATTATTTTTTAATTCAATAGTTTTAGACTTTCAAATTGACTTGCCTCAGACTTGCCACACTATACACTGGATACTAAGGATCATCATCATGAAATATCATTTGTAATGTCATCATGATTAAGATGCCAACATTATTGCTCAAAAGAGAGTAAGTGTGCATGTGTTATACAAGAGGGAAAATGTATATTAAAAAAAAAAATAAAATAAAATAAAAAAAAAAATCTATCTTGATGTAACACAGATCTACTTTCCCAACTGCTTGAAATTTCAATGATACTGAAGAGAACTCATTAGGGCTGTTGGAAAGCTCTGAACATCTGAAATATGTTTGCTAAAATAAGGAGAATTCTGACAATTCTGTTAACAATATAGTCAACAATTTGAGGGAACTGATCTGAATACAAATTTTATTGTTGGCGAGGGTTTTGCATTTGTTTTTTTGTCATTGTCATTTTTTTTACTTAAATATCTCAACACAAACTTTTAAAGGAGCCAGAAGTTCTTAAAGCATGAGGATCTGCACACACCAAAGATGAAATTATGCATGCCAGTTTTAAAGCATGGTTTCATATTGATTGTGCTTGCTAGAAGCTCAGGGATTAGAAAGGAAGAATAATGCCACTACTGTTAATGTGTCAGCCATTTTAATCTGTTGTGTAAGCAGCACAGTTAAAAGAAGTTAAAACACTATAGTCAGTATAGCTTCAAAACTAAATGAGGATTTTATGGATTTTAGCTTCAAACAATTTCTATTTAGGCAGGAATCAAGAAGTAAAGTCTCTTACGCTAACTTAACACATATTTAAGAGAGTCATTAAAACATTTAATTAGTCCTAAAGATTCATCAGTATGAAATCTGAATTGGGTGGGCTTCAGTCCAAAACAGCAAGTACACATAAAGCCATTATAAATATTTACAAGTTAAAAAAAAGTTACAGAAATGTTATTTTTTTTTCAAGTTATGAATTTAACCACATTATAAGATTTACTCTCCTTAATACTCCATTCTTGCTTACTTGTCTGGTCCCTGCTGTAACTTCCAAGCGCTGTATTTTAAAGCCATCTCTCCATATACATACTTGCATAGCATACCCAGAAGAGAGTCAGATTAAATCCACTGGCTCATCACATCAGCTCACAAGTTGTTTTTTTAGTTATTCAATAATTAATACAACCGTACAATTATGAACCTTTTGAACCTGTCATGCAGAAGATAAACAAACCTAGTTCAACCGTTTATCTGCATGGATTGTACCCAAGTGCTTATGAAACACATGAGCAGAGCTCCAGGCAAGCCAAACAGCCTCCTCACGCCGATTTAGCTGCAAGACCAGGGCTTTGAACATTCAGCACGTTCTACTGCATCTTTCAGTACAGTAATTAAAGTCTCTTTATTCAAAGAATATAAAGGTTAATGAACATGACTAAACTCCACCATTTACCCACATTTTGTAAATAGCATCTGTTGCTATGCCCTTAAAAAGTAAACTTTCCATAGACTGTGTACTATGTAGAATACAACCAAAGGAACTGATTACATAGTTATTCTGTTAAAAGCCAGGTAAACATCAGCAAAACATTAGCAAGAGGTGAAAAAAAAATGAATAAACAAGGTGGCAAGGAAACATCAAAATACAATTACTGAAAATTAGGGTTTTAAAAAAAATATCTAAAGTAAGCATATTTTACACAGTAGCTTTCTTAAGATTCCCTTTATTAATTAAATATTACCAGTCTTTCCAATCATGCATCGTGTCACAAAAGCATTTTGCCAAACATAAGACCCCAAATTTCACTCAAAACAAAGGCATGTACTTCCAGGTGTAACAATACAAAAGGACAATGCTGTCTGGAGGGACGCTATGCTTCAATAATTGAGAAACAATCTAGGGCCTTCAAAAGTTTAATCAGCAGGTAAACACAAGTAAGCAAGAATCAGTTCCCAACTACAAAATCTAGTTATAGATTTATTTGCACAGCTGTGAAACCAAACATTTCTTCTTATTTTTTATTCAGGTTAAATACTTATGATGGCTTTATTAAGAAATTAGTCTGAGAGCAGTCTACTTACAGGGTAGGGAAATAAGGTGTAAAAACACAAAGACCAGATAACTCACCTGCCAGCTGATACGGGATGAAAGGTTCTCAACTATGATCCTGTGTTCAGTACGAACAGGAGGGCCATACCGGCTACAAGAGTTCACAGGGAAGAAAAAAAAAGGAAAAAGTCTCCAGTGTAAGGAATTTACAATTTAAGAAATCTGCTGTTTTCTATAGTTTGCTGAGAGATTTAAGTATTTTCCTTGTTGCTGGACTGCAGGTTTGATTCTCCCTAGTCAAAAATACATTTAAGAGTCCACTACATGAAGACAGCTGCTACAAGGGGGTTAGAAAGGATTTTGATGAAGAACTTTATATCAAGGCAGTCAATAGAGCTGCCATTTTTTCTAGATACACTGAAACAAGTGCCTAGGAGAATGAAAAAAAATAAAAATATAAAGACGATTAGTTTAATTCTGGTATTTGATAGGCTTGGCTCACACACAGTTTTGGAGGATATTCATGTAAAAGGCAATTTTTACAATTTTTTTTTTTTTTTAGTTAGTAGGATAAATTCTGCTTCACGTCAGGGAGATGGAAAGCACAATTTAAAGGCATTTCAGTTCATGCTTGTAAATTCCAGTTCACTAGTTAATATTTATAAATGCCACCACAACCTATATTAGATATTTTTGTGGGTAGAAATGTTTTAATAAAAAGAGAGCTAGATAACTGGTTGCCCTGCAATAACCGTGGCAGTTTATAGTTCCTGAATGAAACCCATTTTTTTCACTTCACCAAAAATTAAAGCTTCTCTCAAAATGAAAATGTGGCTTAAAAATGTTCATACAGAAAAGTAAGACATCTGGAAAGAATACTGTCCTTGCAGGTCATTTCTGTCCTCAATCCTTGTTACCCTGAATCCAAGTGGATCCGAGAACCACAGAAAAAGGTATGCCAGCCTTTTTAAAAGTAATGCAGGATTGTAACTATGTCAGTACTTTGTATTACTACGAAAAAGATTCAAGGATCAAGAACACTGATCTCAGAGAAAATTATTCTCATCATCTCCTCCCATAAAACATAATCCTAAATTGTGTGTATTGATTTGTACACTGAAGCACAGGCAATTTCATTTCAGTGCATACCTCAAAGTGTCCCAATTTTTTTCAGAACATCCAGATCTTCCAGGCATTTAAACAGAGGTCCCAGAGTCCCAAAACAGGCAGGCTCAGTCTCATTTTTCCATTATTGCAAACGGCAGTCTCTTCCTGTCTGGCATCGGCAGTCTGACGTCATGAACATGACTACAACGTCAGATGCCCACGACCTTCAATCACACTTCCTACTTTAAAAGTCCACTTTTAGCCTGGACCTCGGACCAATTATACCGCATCAAGGTTACTGCCACTAAAGAAAAAATAATCTAATTAGCATACTTGCATATGCAAATTAGATGTTCCAGACACTGGTTTGTAACTGGCAGCAATTCTGACTTTGAAACAATCGCAGAGGTTTATGTCAGTTAAGTCTTCATCTTTCTTCCAAACTGTACTCTGAATAGGCCATGGCTATAAATGTCCTTACAGAGTAAATTATTCCATACATATTTACATCACACAGGTAGATATAAAGTACAAAGACATTATTGTGTAGTTGTTTAGTGGAATATATGCAACTCTGCATAACTTTCACAAACTCCACCAAGTTGGCGCAAGGTTCACCACTCAAATCAATGAAAGTGAACATCTCCACAAATACTGCGTGTCCACTACAGATATTCTAGAGATGAACTACGTCCTGTTTTTCAGATTCCAGCCTCAGACAGAGGCTCTCCTTCTGCAAGGCACGTGCTCGGTCAGCAAACTTAGTCCACTAGTATTTAAACACTTCTGCACATGCTAGTGTCTTGTGCCCTAGCAGTGTTTCTCCAATACAGTTCCTTTTGTATGCTGTGCTGAAGTAAGCATTTTTGTCACCATACAACTGGAAATGTGAAAGCTGGGTTAGAGAGCAAATACCTTGAACTACTGCTCTACAATAATTCTACTAAGCCTGTAAGCTCAGTTTAATGACAAAAGCCTCAATAACAAAGCTCTGGCATTTTTCTTGATTTTGTGTTGAAAACAGCCAATTCAGCTGCACCATTACTCCTTCACATCATTTATACAACAGTAGGAAGCAAGACCAATGTAGTGCCTACAAGAAGGAGAGGGAGCATTTCACAACAGGTTTGTGAACCTCTGTGAGCCAGTTAAAACTGCTTTAAAATCCACGTTCTCCCAGCCAGAGGAGGTAAATAACAGTAATGGACCTCCAAGGTTTGAGAACATAAAACTTTTTCCATAAAGCTATACAAGGAAACAGAGCTGGATCCCTAACTCCAACCACACGAAGAAAACAGTATTTCAGTACAGTTCTGCAGTTATTCTGTTTGTAGGAAACAGAGACCAGACCACCTACCTAGATCCACTCTGTGACTGGTAATAACTGAACCGTTGTGGGAATCTGCCCCTTCCTCTTCGGGCTCGAGCATGCTCAATTGTAACCCTTACGATAGGAACAAAACAAAACAAACAAACAAAAATTAAAACAAAACGCAAACTTTAAGTATTTGACATTGACTTAAATCTTTTGCAACTGGAAGCACATGTGCACAAACAAGAATTATCTTGCCCTTGCAAGCAATGATTTATAACATAGTCACTGGCATTTCTTAAAGAGCCAGAACCATGGTATTCCCTTGCCTCATTCATCTCTCTCAGACTTCAATGAAAATTGTCATGGGTCTGTAATTCAGACTGAAACAATTAAATTTGCTCAACCAGAGCCCAAGATTAATCACAGAGGGAAAAGAGTACCAAAATAAGTAACAATAACCTAATGACCTAAACCCATTTGCACAATCAAAATAAAATTTACTGTAACATACAATGACTATAGTCCACGTTGTTGTAAACTGAAGGGCCACACTCCAACAAATAAATAAGTTCAATTCACTTTTACTAATATTTCTGGTGACAAGACCTTGAGTCAGATTTGAAGGAGAAATAAGTGCAAGTGCAGAACTAGTCAGCCCTGCTCCAAATCACCACTCCCTTCAGTCCCCAACTATCTTTGCCTTATGTAAGACTTTATCCAGGGTCCCAATGATTCTCTTTAACTAGAGTTCTGAAAGGTGTATCCCACCACAGAGCCACAAGAAGCAGGTGTCAGAGCACAAGCTAATGCACTGTATTTGAATGCAAAGCACTTTTGCTGTTGGTAAGTGAAATTATGGTATGAAGCTTACCTTTCATCACACAACTCTTTACCATTTAATTCATAAATTGCATCATCAGCATCCCTGTGGTCTTCGAATTCCTAGAAAGAAAACATGAATAAAAATATATTTTTTCTGATAGTACATTCAAATGCTAGAAAACAGGTCTTCTTTATAAATTTTATATTTCTGCAGCAAGTATCAGCCAGAACTTTGAACAAGGAAGGGAATTCCCAATACATTTATGACTGAAAACCAGATGTTCCTATTCATGGCCATTTCTTCTCCCTCCACCCCGCAAACTCCTTTTGCTTCCTTCAGTTGTTTCAGTATAACTATTTGCAGGACATATAAAATAAACTAACTAAATTACCTGATGTATTACAGACATTTTTAATTATTTTTTTTTGAGATGGGGGGAAATTACTTCAGTTTAAAACACAATCCTACATCCAGGGAAATCCATATAACAATCTGCAACCAAAAGCAGGAGAGTTGTGCACTCCCAAAAGGCTCTGAAGAGTTCTGGGGCTGATTCAGTTCTTACTGAATTGGCAACAAAAGAGTAAAGTAGAAGAAAAAAAGCCATTTCTGATTTTTTCCTCAACGAATTCAGCTCACTTTTCTGGCAAAAAGGCGCCTGTGTAAGAAGAGTAAGAAACATAAGCACCTCTTCAACACTGGCCACCTGTGGGTCTGGGTCAGCCATAATATGCAATTCCATATACTGTTGCAATGGAATCTGCTGCTTCGCTCTTGGCAGCAATGCTGCTTTAGTCAGCCTGAGTAGCCTCTGCCCACTATCCAGCCCATTGGTTCTTGGCAAAGCTGTTTGTACAGCTCTGCAGGAAACTAGGTCAAGAAACCTATCCAGATGAAAAGCAGCACTCTTTGTGCAGGGGGTGGGGTGAAAAAGACTGTTATTTTTCAACTAGATCAGCTTCCCAGGTAGGTTCATTATGTGGCTGAACAACCACATGCAGCCAAAGGAGAAAGGAAAGGAAGAAAGCAGTGAGAACAAGCTGCTGGGTAGGGACTGCTTGAACCAACAGTGTGGATGGGGAAAAAAACACAACTGTGGAAATGCAGCTTGAGAGCAATGAACAACAGAGAAGAGGCTTCTCAAGTTGAAGAAAGCGTTTGCATAACTATAAACAGCTTTTCAGAAGCAATACAGTGTTGCTTAAGCAATCTTACCCCTTCTGCACTGAAATCTGTCTCACTACTGAGTGAAATATCACACATCTTTGCATGATGATGCAAAGATTGTCTTGAGAAAATTAATTTAGGCCCAGAATTTAAGAATATCAATAGGTAGCACCTACAACTCCCATGACTTCAGCTAGTTTCTAACAAACTATATGTCTGCAAGTCTATCTAGCTTTACCAACTAGCTCTACAGCCTGAAGTCTGGTAACATTCTGCACTGAAACCTACAAAATTTAAGTAAATATAATTAATTTCAAAGATCAAGCAATGACTTCAATCAAGCGCAAAGAAACACGCTTTTAACACTACAACAATGTTCAATCAAAATCACTTGGTTTTTAAAGAGGTTTTATAAATACAGATTTTAAATAACCAAAACCAAAGATGAACTGACAGCCCATCCCAAGTGAGGCACCGCAAAGGATTATGCTATTCAATGTATTTATAAATGATCTGGATGACAGGACCGAGTGCACCCTCAATAATTTTGTGGCTAACACCAGTGGGAGGAGAATATAGATATACCAGGAGAAAAAAACACCAGACAGAGACCTTGCTAGGCTGAAAGATTAGGTCAAGAAGAATTGCAAGTTTTAACAAAAGATACATGTGAAGTCCTGCATCTGGGATAGAAAAATCCCAAGCAGCAGAACAGACTAGAATCCGAGTGGCTGGAGCGTAGCTCTGCTGAAAAGGACATGGAAATCCTTGTGGAGAGTCAGCTAAGTGTGAGTCAGCAGTGTGGCCTTGCTGCAATGAAAGCAAACTGCCTGCTGGGTTGCTTCCGTAAGAGCAGCTTACAGAGTACAGCCACAAGACTAAGGGATGTGATTATTCCACCCTATTTGGCATTTGTTGGGCCACGCCTGGAACACCGTGTCCGGTTTTGGTCTCTTCAGCTCAAGACATTGAGAAATTGGAGCAGGACCAGCAGAGGGCTACCAAATCTGATCAGAAGGTAGGTGAAAAAAGAAAGGTTGAGAGCCATGTCTGTTCATCCTGAAAAAAAGGGGATCTAGTCAGTCTTCCAAAACCTAAATCACAGTTACAGAGCTGATGGAAGCGCTTTCCTCATGTGGGTGCACAGTGACGGGATGACAGGTAAAGGCGGGGAAAATTGTGTTCAGAGGTAAGGAAAAAATTCTTCATCATGAGAACAATTGGATTTTTTAAACAGTCATGGGACAATTATTCAAGCTTATGAGTGAGCTGTGAAAAGAAAATGCTTCTGCCCAGGAACTGGAGAAGAGAGGAAGGAGGGTTGGCTGACTCACATATAGGAGCTGAACAGAAGTTGTTCCTGAATGAGTCAACAGCCCTGCCCAAGAAGAGAAGAGCAACGCTCTGGGAAAGGTGATTGAGAAATAGCAGCAATTGGAAAGGACATACTAAATAAACTCAGGCTCACGTCTAGATTGACCATTTACCTCCGGCAGGTATTTACCTACTGGCAGTCAACAAGACGTAGCTCATATTCCAGGGCAATCAGGAACTGGCACGTGTAGGAGTCAAGAAATAATACTTGTATGAAATTGAAGTAGGCAAAACCTGTTTTTTTGTTCTTTTCCCATAGCTTCACCCAAGGGATTGATCTTGGCAGAACAAATGGCACGTAAGCCTGCCATAGTGCAAGGGCAATATCAGCCTTTCCAGTTTGAACTCAGTGGAGCTGAACAGCTAATTATCAGTTCTCAAGAGATAATAGTTAAGAAGCAGGCTGATCCTGAGTCAACTTGGGAACATGTAAAGCTGTAAAAATTTGGACAACAGTTTAGGAGCAGACAGCTCTAGAAAGCATTGGTAGAAAACTAAGATCCAATAAACTGTATTTCATTTAATAGTCTGACAGACACATAGATCCTGTGAACACATTTTAGTGGTGAATATGCCTAACTTTAGCTGCACAAGAGTTAAAAGCTGTGCTTAAATCCAACAGCAAGCACCTATTACACCTGTTGTCTTAGCCAACTACTTTGCTTTTATGTCGGGCTATTATTTAGAGATGTGACCAAGCAGACTAGAAGGAGTGAGAGAGAAACACAAGTGGTTCTGCATAAACTTTTCTTCAGGTCGAGACTTTGTCAAGTTTTGAAATGCCATTACAGGATATTTATACTGTCTTCAGAAATAAGGGATACAATTTAAATCCACGGAAGACTATGACTAGACAGTGTATTTAATGTAGCTAGAATACTACCAAGATTTTGAGCAAAACCCAGCAAAACCCAGTTAAAACTGTAATCCCAACATTTGAAAAGCAGTCTGAAAAGTATATTAATACTACCCATTTCCCACTGGAACTAATATTCTCTATAACATCTTGCTTTCCTTGACAAGGGAAGATGCTCTAGAGAATCTTAGCAAGGCTAGTACCTGCAAGTAAGAGAAAGAAAAATAAAGTATTACTTACCACAAATCCAAACCCATTTTTTAGATGGATTTCTCGTATACGTCCATATCCTTTGAAGAATTTCTCCACATCCCGTTCCCGAGCACGTGAGCTTAAGTGTCCAACAAAGACCCGGCAGCCACTCATCTTAAGGTTGATGCTAAGAAAGAAAACAGCACTGTTTATCAGATCAACAAACTTAACATAGGGTAATTAAGATCACTTTTACATCTCAGAAATCTTGGTTAAATAGGATTTGATTTTATTGCCCTCCTGGCATATATGTTAACCCAATTCTCTATAGCCAGAGAAATGAGAAAATCCTGTCGTACTGACTACTATTAGAACCTAGACAGAAGTCCCAGTTTGTCCTTTTTAGTCATGTAATTTAAAGACTTCTTGTATTTGAAACAATGTTTTTGTTTGTTGTTACACTAATAAGGCTTTTGTACCACAGAGCATGAAAAAACCCACTCTATAAACTCCAAGATGAATCTACTAGGCTAACAGCTGTTAACAAAAAAAAAAAAAAGAACAAAACTGTTATGCTAATAATTGGAAAAACAACATAAAACGTTCTCAAACTTTTGCTTTCACCTGAAAGAATTGCGGCAATAAGTTACATTAACATCCAAAAGATAAACGGTAGTCATCAAATTATTTTGATTAGCACTAACCATAAAATACCTTATTTTAATAGGTTATTCAAGTTATGAAGAAGAAACATTTTGTTACTGGAAGATTTCAACAATGGCAAAAGCAAAGACCATCTCAAATATTCAGATTAGAACTATCTACTGATGCAGGATACAAAATTTGAAATATTTTATGGAAGTTCCATTGTTTACCCTATGTCACTTTTCCAGTTTATGTGATTTTGAAATTTTTAACTTCCTGTCACTGGAAAATATTATTTATTTGGCTTACTCTGTCAGCTTGCTGTCATACAAAAAACAAAGAATCCAGGCCCCGAGGAGTGGAAATACAATGTGATCTTATATTATAATACTGGGCTTTAAAGCAGACAGAGTAAACAGACAACATACCACAACAGCTGTTAAAGTAGTTCAAGACAACTTGGATGTAGTATTTTGAATTAGCATCATTTACCTTGCGTGTTAACACCCATTAGGTTTCTGCCGATTAACTTCTTTACTTGGGCTCACTGTGCCACCAGAGCAGTGCCAGAACTTTGGAAGGCAGGGTATAGGGCTTCTTATGGGCCGAGGGGTACAAGTGTGACAGCATGCACTTTACCTAAATTGTCACCGAACCTGAGGCGATAGCTACTTAATCGCTTTCACGTGAAAAGTTCTGTGCTTCCCCTACAAGAGCTTAAGCTGCCCTTTGTGACCATTCCCTCCTTTGTGCTCACACTTGCATCTTTATGCCCACATGCAAATCCAGCTCAGAGGACTGATTCAGCTCCTTCGTGGAGTAGCCAGTCTTCCAGCAGACTGTTTCCCCGAAGCACCCTCACCACACAAACACCGGCAAGGCCAGCAGTGAGTATTAAGGGAAATCCAGGTCTTTGCAGAGGAAGGACAGACTTACGTAACTATGTGCTTTAAAACACAGCAAGAACAGTCACTCTGGCAACAGCACTCATTTTGGGGACAACATAGATTTGACAGCTTAAAACGACTGCATAACTGCTGTCTTCGTTCTAGAAAAACAAAGCGGGGAAGAGAGAAGAATCGCAGAAGGAAACGAACGTGGGGTGGATGGAACTGACTGCCTGAGAAACTCATAGACACAGCGGAGGACGTGCAAACTATCTGCCCGTGAATGACTGAGTCAAACATCAGGGAGCACAATGGGTCTGAGATCCCTATCGACACCTGCAAGTCGCAGAGCTTCACACGTTGTTCCTTGCACAATGCCTTTGCTGACTAGTCCCTCACGGGATCACACACGCTGGCCTACAAGCACTCGGGCGAGCACGGGGCCGCGGCCAAAGACCATCTGCTCCTTCGCCTTTTTGGGCCAGTCGAGACGGGACGGGGTTGCGCCAGACCCCGCCGCCTCCCCGAGGCAGGGGGGCCCTCTCCATGGGTGCCCCCCTCACCCAGGCGTCGGCCCTCCCAGCGGCGATGGCCCCTCACGGCTTTACGCTCACCTCCCAGCAAAACCGCCGGCATCAGCCCTCCCCCTCCCCAAACCCGCCGTGCGGGGCTGCGTCCTCCGCGGCCTGCTGCCGTCGGGCCTCCATTACCCACGGGCCAGCGCCCGGGCCCAGGCCGCCAGCGAGGCCTCCCAGCGCAGCTTCCTCCCCCTCAGCCCGGCGCCGCCACAAGAAAGGCCGGGCCCGTCCCCGCCCCGCAGCAGGGCCCGGCTGCACGAAACCCCCGCTCGCAACTCGACGCCCGATTCCCCCCCCCCGCCACCGAGCGAGCCGAGGAGGGGCGGCCGCTCACCGTCGCCGAGCGCTGAGTCCTGCGGGCCGTAAGGGGAACGGCTCTTCCCGGCGGCGGCAATGGCTGCCGTCTGCCGACCAGACACCGACGCCGGCCGCGCGCCCCCAACCGGCGCTGCGCAACCGCCAACGCCCGACTACCACTCCCAGCGTGCCGCGCGGCACCCCGGCCGCGCCCCGGTGCACGCTGGGAGATGTAGGCGCCGGGAGCTGCTGGGGGGGGCTTTGGACGGGGGGGACGGGGTTTGCGGGGGAGTTTTGCGGGGATGAGGGTGCCCGGGAGGAGAGGGGTACCGGAGGGGGGCGGCGGGCAGGCGCAGAGTGCGGCTCGGTCAGGGCGAACGGCGAGGCTGGGGCCGGTGGGTGGAGGGGAGGCCCAGGGTTCTCCTGCCACCACCAGGCCCAGGGTGAGGGGTAGGAGGCCGCTGGGCTCCTGCTGCCACCACCTGCCCCGGGCCACCCTGAAATCAGTCAGTCCCGCATCTTTCCCTCTGGAGTGATGCTGTGTCCCTGCCAACGTGCTGCTGTGACCCGGCCGTGCCACTCTGTGCCCAACTGCCCGTGACTTTTGTCCAAGCCATGGCAGGAGAAGTGGGTATCCGCACTGGTTAGCGGGCGCAGGGGCAAAGGCCCACGTCCCAGGAGTTCGTCCTGAGCGTTACACGTTGGCTCAGCAGCTACGGTTCTCCTGCCAACAACAGTTCCCACAGCCAGCCCCTAACTGCCGTGTTCTCCTCCTCAGCACACACAATTAGGCAGCTTTGGGTAAAACCACAGCCAGCACGCACAATTAGGCAGCTTTGGGTAAAACCACAGTACGGCTGCTGTCGCTGACACCAGGGGGAAACCTCGGTGAGGAGACAGGCTTGTACGGAGGTGCTAAGGGAAGAGGTTTTCCCATGCGTAGACATATGCAGCACGCTACTTTTCTGGTTTGTCTGTGTCAGATGAACTCATTTTATGGAATTCTTACAGTGTAATTCATGACAGTTCACAGTACGATGATCAAGATAAAAACGGTTACCCATTTCTTCAGTATAGCATAGCTTGTTAAATCTTTACCATCCCAACACTTAAAATAGTTACAGTTTGTTTTGCTCTTTTTTTCCCCTCGTCTGGTAGCATCGTGTCTGGATTTCATTATTTAACTTGGAGTCAAAGTTACATTTATGACATTGTATGTTAGATTTCAGGCTCCATTCAAATTTCTTGCCCTTTAATTATTCTTTAGAGTGGAGATAACCTACACATTCACCATCCATAGTAAACAGAATCATTTAGGTTGGAGGAAAATTCATGACAGCTCACAGTATGACGATCAAGATAAAAACTGTTACCCATTTCTTCAGTATCGCATAGCTTGTTAAATTTTTACCATCCCAACACTTAAAATAGCTACAGTTTGTTTTGCTGTTTTTTTCCCCTTACATTTATGACATTGTATGTTAGATTTCAGGCTTCATTCAAATTTCTTGTCCTTTAATTATTCTTTAGAGCACAGATAACCTATACATTCAACATCCATAGTAAACAGAATCATTTAGGTTGGAAGAAACCCCTTGAGATCATCTGGCCCAACCAACCCCCCAGGTTACCCAGGGCCCCATCAGCTTCTGAATATCTCCAGTCAGCTTTTTAATATCTCCACAGATGGAGGCTCCACAAGCTCTCCGGACAACCCAATCCAGTGTTTGAAAGCCCTTACAGTAAAAAAAGTGTTGTCTTGTGTTCAAATGAAGTTTCATGGTTTTTAATTGTCAGTGGACACTCCTGAGAATAGTTTGGCTCCCTCCATTCTCTCCCATTAGGAATTTATATACATCCAGCCTTCTCCAGGCTGAATAGTCCAAGCTCTCTCAGCCTCTCCGTATATGAGGGATGCTCCAGTCCTGCAATCATCTTTGTGCTGGACTCCCTCCAGTAAGTCCATATCTCTTTTGTACTGGGGAGCCCAGCAGAGGACACAGTGCTCCAGGTGTGGCCTCACCAGTGCTGAATGGAGGAGAAAGATCACCTCCCTTGACCTTCCAGCAAGGCTCTGCCTAATGCAGCCCAGAATGCTGTTGACTCTGGCCACAAGGCAACTGATGTGAACTCTTCATGGTAAGAAAATGGAGTAATGTGACAGCTTAAAAAAGAAAAAATGGGTAGCTGTAGCTGGGGCAAGTATGTCTTACAATGTTGAATCACAGAATCAGAGAATGGTTGGGGTTGGAAGGGTTCTTAAAGATCATTGAGTTCCAACCCCCTGCCATGGGCAGGGACACCTCCCACCAGACCAGGTTGCTCAAAGCCCCATCCAGCCTGGTCTTGAACATCTCCAGGGATGGGGCATCACAGCTAACTGGGGTTAAAAAGGAAAAAATGGGTAGCTGTAGCTGAGGCAAGTATGTCTTACAATGTTGAATCACAGAATCAGAGAATGGTTGGGGTTGGAAGGGTTCTTAAGATCATTGAGTTCCAACCCCCTGCCATGGGCAGGGACACCTCCCACCAGACCAGGTTGCTCAAAGCCCCATCCAGCCTGGTCTTGAACATCTCCAGGGATGGGGCATCCACAGCTCCTCTGGGCAACCTGTTCCAGTGTCTCACCACCCTCAGAGTGAAGAATTTCTTCCTTATATTTAATCTAAAACTCCCCTTTTTCAGTTTAAAACCATTCCCCGTCACCCTATCACTACATTCCTTCATAAAGAGTTCCTCCCCATCTCTCCTGTGGGCCCCCTTCAGTTACTGGAAGGCCACTCTAAGGTCTCCCCAGAGTCCTCTCTTCTCCAGGCTCAATAACCCCATCTCTCTAAGCCTGTACTCATAGACGTGCTCCAGCATCTCTGAATACAATGTTCAGTGTAAGGCTGTTTTACTTCTTAATTTGGTAAAACCTTCCAGGACACTCAAAATGGCAGCCCTGTCACTTTTTCTGGGCAGATTCTGGGTAGGTAGGAGAGCTGGACTATTACAGGAGCAGCACCAGAGTCTCCTCTCTTCTGCAGGCTCAATAACCCCGTCTCTCTAAGCCTGTACTCATAGGAGAAGTGCTCCAGCACCTCTGAATACGATGTTCAGTGTAAGGCTGTTTTACTTCTTAATTTGATAAGACCTTCCAGGACACTCAAAATGGCAGCCCTGTCACTTTTTCTGTGCAGATTCTGGGTAGGTAGGAGAGCTGGACTATTACAGGAGCAGCACCAGAGTCTCTGTGTGCCTGTGGGCTTGAATTGCTGCATAAGACGCTCACAAGCAGAAAAAAAAGCTCCTTAGGTGGCAATCTTGGAATGGTATGGGAGTAATAAGGATTTGAGTTACTGGCAATAATGAAGATAAGTCATGCTGGAAGCCCAATTAAGTCTTTTTCAGTTTTATCCTGTATTTGTGCAGCCTCTGGGATCATGTCAGTGGGGAAGAATGCACTGTACGTCTGGAACGCAGCTCCAGCTGCTCTGGTGGAGCTTGAACCGGGCTGGAGTCCTGCTTTCCCTTTCTTGGTTGTGGACACTCTGCACGGGGGGTAAAAGGCATGAAATACATCATTAGAAGAATCTGCAGTGTTGCCTCTAGTGTGTGGGTAGCGTTTCTGGAAGCTATCATGTGCAAAATCAGCTTTCGTAATAAAGCTGTATTTTAGTTTCCTCGTTATTTTGGTTGCACAAAAAGATTGGTCTCTCAGAAGAACATCTGAAAGCCCGCTGGGAACTATTAGCGTCCTGACTGCACACCTACAAATGTAAACAAATACTCAGCTGCAATAAGGATACTTAAAAAACACAATCTGCTCGGGTAAACGAGCTGCTTTCTCGCTTCCCCGAAGAAGACATTTTATTTTCCCTGTGGCAGAGAGCAGGATGCTGTGGTTCAGTACCACAGATCAGAGATTATGCCCTATTCAAGTAAGAAGTAGCAGGAGAGAAATTCTTCATTAAAGTGATGGTGGTGGTGTTTCAATGTGCTTAATAACAAAGAATGTATAAAATGCTTTCTTACTCTGCAGTAGTCCTTGGTTTTAGGCACATCTGTACATCAAAAGCCACGGGGGTTCATACAAAAAGCAACGACAGCAATTAAGTCACTGGGGGTTGGGGGGAATGGTCTGGGAGAAGGTTTGGAATACCTGGAGGATGACAGTGGCATTTAGGCTGGAATGCGAGGGAGCTGGGCTCAGTTCCCTGCTCTGCCCCGGGACCACAGGCAAATCCCTTCTGGCTGGAGACAGTAACCACCCATTTCCCTTCGCTGCAGCACCTAACTCAGGGGTGACAGCCACCCAGAAGGCAACCACGACCTAGAGCTCCATCCCCACTCTCCCTGCATAGGACACAGGGGAAGGTAGACATTTGGTGACCAAAACTGTCTGCGTGCCAGTGAGTGAGTGAGCGAGGAGCTGCTAGGAGGATGATGAGACAGGTGAGAGATGTAGGTGTCAATGTCCTGCCCCTGCTCAGCACATCACACCTGCCTGCTGCCGGGAAGCCAGAGCCTTGTTCCACTTGGGATCCACTGCTTGGAGTTGTCTCGGAGAAAAGTGCCAACATCTGTTTCTAGCGAGGACTAACTAGGACTTGTTTCTTTTCTTTAGCTGCCAAAAGACATGTCGAGACCAACGTTTTGTAAAATGGCCTATTGTTTAAAATACCCATCGCTCTGGAGGCTTGGGCCTGCTGCCTTCCTCAGGCTGAAGGTTCAGGCTCCCACCCGCCCTATCCACGGTGTGAGCCTGTGGTGGTGGAGGAGGGAGGCTCCTCTCATTCAAGCCGTGCCACTCTGGAGCAGACAGCGGAGGGAAAGCAACTGTAAGGGCAGAACTAGTGGTTGCTGTCCTGGGTTCCCACCTTGGGGCTTTGTTCTGTATTTTATCCTTTGACTGTTTAATGGAAAATACCTAAAAAAATGTCTCCGTCGGGGACTGAGATGGAGCATTCCTTCTGCAAACTGGTTTCCTGAACCATAGGGACATGGGTTCATGCTTTCTCTTCTATTGCTTGGGTGCTTGCCCTTTATTTCACAGAGATGGATGGAGTGAGGCTGGGGAGATGATCCCTGGCCCAGCCGATTGGGTTTCCCACTGGTTATGGGGCAGTGCTGGGAGGGGGGGATCCCCTGAGGAGGGGTGAAGTGTTGAGCTTGAGCTGCTCTCTTTATGTGAAGACATCTTTACCAATTAGACTCTGTGGGAGCAAATGGGGGCAAACCCAGCTACAGGATTTGCAAGGGGAGCAGCCAGTCTTGCTGCTTCGTACGGCTCTTTGTGCACGGGGTGAGGTTTGCAGCCCCTGGGGAAGTTTGTGAGGGGAATGCTCAGGCCCTGATGGGGACTGTCTCAGGGGACCAGGTGTCAATGCCCTGTTCCAGGTGTTAATGCCCTGTTCCAGGCCTGCCCTGAAGCAGAAATGTAGGTGTGCAGAGAAGACTTAGGTGCAACAGGGAAAAGCCTAGTGAGCAATACCTCCAGATTTGGGCAGCAGCTCAACGGAGACTGTTTGAATTGCAATTTTAAATACAGGGTTCACATTTCTGCCTTCTAGTGACATCTAGCCCCTTTTCCCCACGTGCTTTCTTCATCTGCACTAGGTGTTTCCCACAGCAGTAGTGACAGATGATGTTTTTCCAGACAGTATGAGGATCGGGGTCACCGAGGTGTTGCGATAGCTACAGGTCCTTCTCAGTATTTTGCTTGAATGCTTGCTAGGTCACCAGCATGGCGAGAAGGTGAAACGGACTTGCTGAGAAGACATAAGACAGTGATGGGATGTAGTGCAGTTTCTACCAACATATTTTCATGCATGTATGTCCCAGAAATCAAAGCAGAGGACAAAAGTGAGGAGCTGTGACTGATTGTGTGGTGTCCCAAGGCAGGGCAGGAATCCATTTTAATGTGTTATTGGTGAGATGTCCATAGTGGTCTATAGTGGCTGTACGTCCTCAGAATATAGAAAAAATAAATTTTCTTCTTCATTTTCAGTGGGTTTAAATTGCTGAGATTTAAGTCTACCTAAAATAGCCTTATAGAGCATCCTTCCCTGTACCAGAGCTAATCACCCAACCCTACCTAAGCCTTATAGAGCGTCCTTCCCTGTACCAGAGCTAATCACCCAACTTCACCCCTCGCAGTGGCTGACTCCTCTTCTGACTGCAGCCCTGAACACATTTTCTTGGCGCACGCTGGGGAATGTTCTGATTACCTGTTTGTCTCAGGATATGCCCTAGACTTTGTTAATCTAGGTTTATTATGCTAAGACTTTCCCAGCAGCTTAGAGCTAATGCAATGGATTTTAAGGGTTTACACAGTAGCAACTCCTTCAGTAGCCCGAGTCAGCCCGGTGGTTTGATTAATTCAACAGGATTAAGCTTTCTTAGTTCTTGGCTGCTGTAGGGGTGGGTGGGAATCTGTCCCACCCCAGCAGCTGTAGCACAAGTAATGTCATGCAAATACTTTTCTTGTCATGGTGTGAAAATCACACCTGCATTCTGGTTCCTTAACAAAGTCACTTTAGTTTGAGCTCTTCCTTTTCCCAGCCATTAGGGTCATCCTCTCTTTATTCCTCACCCTCTACATTATTTCCCTGATAAAACAAGTCAATCTGATTTGGCTGGACGGATCATCTGTGGATGTATGAACACTTCTTTGAAACCAAGTTCATCCAAAGTTGCAGACCAGTTTCCTTTCATTGCCTTCTGAGACTCCTGGCTCCTCTCCTCTGTTCCCAAAGCAGATGTTGGCAGCGCTGAAGATATGCAGCAGTCACAAGATAGACTTGAGAGGCTTTTAGAAATGCAGTTGACATTCTGGCAGGCAAGACAGACCCACATTGCCTGGGGACTGATGTGCTTTTTGCCCCTGTACTGACAGTCATCTCAGCATCCAAAGGTATCAACAGCCATGAAAGGAAAATGGTTAATTTCTTGGAAAAGCATTATTTCAATTTCTGTGCCTGAAAACAGTGAGCACGGCAGCCTGACGAAAAGAGTTTACCCTGAATGGGAGATGTGAGCTCCAAGTGGATTGTCCGCTGCTTCTGTCCTTGGCAGGGGAAGGGGCAGTCCCTGAGCTGCAAACAGCTGCTTCCAGAGACAAATTTCATCAAGGCTCATGTCAGGACCCGGCTAACGACCGGTACGTTAGCTGCAAAACTATGACCCTAATGCAAAAAAAATGCTTTCAAATTTGGGTGTACCAACTGCCACGGACTGTTAGGCCACATGATTGCAAGATACATCTTGTGCTGCATAAGAGGAAGGGGAACGTGTTGCAGCATCCTTGCTGCTTCTGTCCCTGGCAGGGGAAGGGGCAGTCGCTGCAAACAGCTGCTTCCAGAGACAAATTTCATCAAGGCTGATATCAGGACCCAGCTAACGACCGGCACGTTAGCTGCAAAACCATGACCCTAATGCAAAAAAATGCTTTCAAATTTGAGCATACCAACTGCCACAGACTGTTAGGCCACACGATTGCAAGATACGTCTCGTGCTGCGTAAGAGGAAGGGGAACGTGTTGCAGCATCCTAGTGCCTCTCCTCAGATGGGGTGACAACGCTGGAGACACATCTACAGGAGGGAAAGACCAGGTCACGTAAGCTCTTGCCAGTTTGTCAAAGGCCCTGCCACCTAAGCAGGTAAAATACCAGTACATGTGCCTAAAATTGTAGACAATATTTGGAACTCGATCCAACTACACAGAAGCACAGGTGAGGCCCTCCTGGTGCCTTGGTTTCACCAAGGGATGCAGCGATGGACCAAGGTCAGCAAGGCTGGAGCCCACCCACTGCCACCCCTTTGTGGTGCAAGCAGGGACAAGCCACCCGTTTCCTTTCTCTCTCATCAAACCAGGGATACTTACACCCAGCTGGGGCTCTGTGGAACCTGGTGACAGAGTGCAACACTACCACAGCTCACCAAAAGGCTTTTGTAAGGACTTCTGGACTCTCCAAGCATGGACTTGCAGACCGTTGTCATTGAATCATTCCAAATAATTTGGCTCCATTCTCCGAGTGACAGCAGGCCCGGGCACAAGGTGATGGCCCAAGGTGCACCTATACTCTTTTTCCAGCCTTATTTCAAAGTAACACGGGTCTTTTCTCCAGACAGTGGTCATTTAATACCCCAATGTGTATTCCCTCCACCCCCTGGTATTACTGTTTAAAGAAAAAGATTGAAAAGTGCATGCATAAAGGAAAGTGTATCATTACATCTTCTATGAATGGGTTGGTTTGACAGTGGAAATGTCCTTTCCCAGGTGCAGCAGACCAAGGCCGGGGCAGCTATGGAGGCAGAGGAAAGAGAGTTATCAAAGCAACAGCAATGGGTGCTCCGAGGCAGACTTCAGTACAGGTCATCTGCTCCTGGCTGTGGTCATCCTCTCCGCTGTTTTAGTTTTCAAACAGCCAGCCTGTGTCACGTCCAGTGAAACCAGGCAATGGACTCAGCACCCCTCAAGGTCAGGAATTAACCAGAAAGCTGTGCTGAACCCCAACACACCCTGTACGATGTCCTCCTGGGGACTTGGCCCAGCCACGGGGAGCAGAGGACAATGCTACCGAGAGTGCAGGAGCTCCTGGTGAACCTGTGCATGAATTCTCCACGCCCGCAGTTGTTACTGCAAAATAAAAACTGCTTTCGGGACTGCAGAGTATGTGGTTTTACCTAAAAAACACTTGAAACACACCATGAAGCACTAATGAATATTTTTGCTTCTAACTCCATTTTCCTCAAAAAAGTTGTGGGATGGCAGGAAATGCACCTGGAATATGAGATGGCTGGGAAGGGATTAGCTGCTTCCCTTTGCTGATTTTCAGGCATGTGTGTGCGTGTGTGTATACTTTATGATTTATTAAAGCTCCCAAAGGAGCTGATCTGAAAGCTGGTTTCTTTTGCCTGTCCAACACAAAGACAGCCTCGAGGTCTCTGGAAGAATTTGTGACATCAGAAGATGTGCTCTCAAAAGCAGTGAGATATTCGATGCTGAGCATGGGAACAGTGGGGGAATTTTTCATAGACGGTTAAAATACAGTATTTGTTTGTATAGCTCTAGTAACTAATTATGTGCTGTTTTTTAAGGAATAACAAGAATGTTATTCCTAGAGATGTGGGTGTATCAGGGATGGTTAAAAATTACACAAGTCATTAAAGGGGTCAGAAAGCTGTGAAAATTCCAACATCATTCAACAAGAATGAAAAGGTTAAGGGTGAGGACAGATTACCTTTAAAGTATTGTAATTTCAATTAAAAAAACACATTAATTTTTGATTCTCTCTGTTGTGTTTTTTGTTTTAACTACATAGGATTAAACAGTTTTACTATACAAATGAATAAAGTCTAGAGTTGTTATCACAAGAAGTTTTTAATATGGTTTGTGACAAGCAATATCAAAGTTATCAACTCTCAAGCTTCATGGTCTGAAACCAGACAACTCTCAGCAACAAAAAAAGTTGTGCACTGATAAACATAGGAGGCATATTGTATTTTTTAATTAAATATGAAAACATGAGCTGTGTACATTATTTTTTTCCCTAGAAAACACAGCAATTTCAAAAGTTTATCATAAAATATTTTCATGAAATGAGTGAACCAGCAAACACATGCGCTTGTGTGCCTTCCCCCCTCCCAAGATAAACGTGATAAAAGAGACATACGCAAATGTAAAAGTTAACAGAACAAGTGGTGTTTTGCTGTTGTTTGGTTCTTTTTTGGAAAGGATGGAATGTAACATTGTGCTCGACCTTCTATGTCACAACAAAAAATATTTGGTGCAATATTTTAACATGTTCTTTTTAAGTTTCGATCTGGTGGAGAAAAATACCCTTTTCTATAATAAAATATGTCTGTTTTTTTTTTTTTAAAACGTAACTTTTTTTGCACAAAATAATTTTGTAAACTGTCATTTCAAGGGCAAGGTAGGTGGTGCCATGTCAATGTCCCTCCCCCCCCTCCCCCCCACTTAAAAATGTGATCTGTTATCTGAAGCAAAACAGGGAAACACAAAAAAAGAGCGGAGCAGAGGCTGCTTTGCAAAGAGAAAGAAGGGCGTGTGGGACGGGGGAGAGGGGAGGGAGCGTGTGGTGGGACAGAAAAAAAGTTAAAGGTCACTTTCGCCGTAGAGTGCCGTGGAGAAGGACATGTAGTCCAGGGCCCCGGGTACAGCATCGCGGCCGGTGTAGGGTGCCATTCTAGCAATGCAATACTCCGCCTGGTCAGGAGGCAGCTCCCGCCGCAACTCATCCACAGTGATGTAGTTCTGCAACGAGGACAAACAGATAAGGCCATCGTTACTTTCAACAAACTGACCTTCCTCAGAGGGACAACCGCCCCTCGCCCATCCAGAGCAGAAGACAACAGTCAAGGAGAGGATCCAGCAACTAGACTGGCACTGTGCGCCCACCCAGGGAGCTCTCTGCCTCGGGAGGAAATGCAATCACTCCCCCTACTTCGCCCAACAAAAAGTTGTTACAACGGGGAGAGAAAGGTTGTTTTTGTAGGAGAGAAGATGCTGGCACACCTAAAGAAAAGACCTAGAGATAAGCAAGGTAAATTATCAGTGAAACACTGCGCCTTCCTGTTAACAGTGGAGGTCCTGCCGAAAGCAAACGGGAGGAAGAAGGAATTTCATTTGGATCCTGTCGCTCACTGGCAGGAGGTAACAGCTGCTGGTGCTGCTTGGGAGTTGCTGTTCCCACTCTTCAGAGGGAAGACAGGAGCCATCCCCACCAGCTCTGGCTGGTGGCAGCAACGCAGGCAGCAGACAAGCCAGCACTTTGTACGGCTTCCACAGTTCCCCCAACAATCCTTGCCTTTCACAGCAGGCATTTTTAATAAGCAAGCAAAACTGCTTATGTAAATTCAGCCTCTGGAGACCGGCCGAGCTGAGGTAGGCTGGCTTCTCTCCACGCAGGAGGTAACAGTAGCTGCCTGTTTGCTAACCAGTATGTTGTCCTGAGCCGACTGACTCATAGGCATTTGCAGTCATCTAAATAATGGTTCAGGTTTCACACCCCTCTCTCTCCTGTGAGTTTTTATTCTCCCCCCCCCCCATTCAGTTTAACGATTGGTGTGAATAAGAGGTATTTTTCTTCATAATGAAATACTGCCTGATTCACGTTATAGTCACTAGAGCATATTCAACACTGACAAGTATATTTAACATACTGTACAGAGTAAACGAGTTAATAAGCATTACTGTATCCAAAAGTACCTATTTATTCAGTGATTAGCTTGTCTGAATAATGTGGAATTTTCAGACCTTGAAAGACAATAGGATGGGCTTCAGTCAGGCAGATGCCTAAAGGATGGCTCTCATGGGTTTCTGCGTTACAGATTACCAAAAGGTTATTAGTGAACCATGCAAACCAGTACTGGATTTAAGGGTAACTCATTACCATCTGAGAAATGGTATCCCACATTTCAAGTGAGATGAATAAAATCATTAGCAAATATAGCGATATATTAATATTACATGTACACATTATTTGCTCAATTACATAAAAGATTAGTGGGGATTGTTATATAAGAAAACTAAGATTACATAGGTTTTTTTATCAGCTGGTTCCGCTGATGATGCAAATTTAGAAAATTAATGCGTTTAGTACTATCCTGTGAGTTTTCCTACTTTCCATTAATTTCTGTGATTAAAAGACACTCCTCTTGCAGACACAGCCTACCCTCAATGAAAATCTACTATTGATTGTGTAACAACGGATAGTGACACATGCATGTCTGAGAAAGACCATCTCCAGTTTACAGCTGTCAGTAACTAATAGTTTTTCAAGACCAGCCAAGAATCATCTGTTGAATTTGTTCACACATTTTTAAATAACAAATCACGACCAAGCTCTTAATTAAATTTTTAAAGCAAGAGTGGGCAGCATAGTTCTGACTGACAGCTGAACAGGACTTCCAAGTGCCTTGGCAGGCTGCTCGTTAACCCCTACTTAGGCCTCACACTCCTCCAGCAGGGCACAGCCCTCCTGTGAAAACACCTTCCACACTTTCTCTTGGAGGCAAGAGGAAAAGGAAAGCAGGAGCCTGGCAATTGCAGGAAAGAAAGGTGTGGAGCCTCACCTTATCTCCAGCCAGGATCTTGAAGGAAGCCATAACCTGGTCAGCAGTATCTGTATCTGCTGTTTCCCGGGACATGAAGTCGATGAAGGCCTGGAAGGTCACTACACCCAAGCGGTTCGGGTCAACGATGCTCATAATGCGGGCAAACTCTGCCTCTCCCTGCAGAACAAGAGAGTCACGTAAGCCTGGGCATTGGGGCAGCAGTGCTCCGAAAGCAGGGAGGAACTGTTCAGCAGCACATCTCACAGCTAGAAAAACAAAGCCAAATAGAAAACACTTCTGTTTTTTTTTTAATCAGGATACTCTGTTTTAGCTTGCTGTTATGTACAAATGCTTCCCACACATCTGTCCTTTGGAATAGAATATTCTCAGCTCTGCCCTAGGGTAACATCCAGCTCCTCCTAGCTCTAGGATAATGCTCCTATCAGTGAACAACATCACACAAACTCCAGGGGAAGGTGCACATTTCTCTGTAATATATGTTGTGCTAGGTGTCTGTAAGATCTGCATTCCTCAAATCCTTTTACTTTCATTTACTAAACAAGAACTTTTACAGTTCTCTTCAACTGTCAGAAGAGAAACCACCAGAAGAAATATCTGGTTCACCTTTCCTAGACAGACTTTGGAAAGAAGGCCTTGCATACCTGGAGTGGCCCAGGGAAGTAGCCCTACCAGGGCAGATCCTACAGAGAAGGTTGCTACAGAAGCCAAAACCTTGTAGTGTAGTTTTCTGCAATCTTTTTTTGCATATAAACAGAAGAGCAGCATCTGTTCTCATCTCTGGGACTCCTTCCTCCCAGGTAAGGAGGAGAGGAGAGCAGAGCTGAGTCATCTCCTGGGAACAGGCTGTTCTAACACATCTAGAACAATATACCTTCAAGAGTAATTAAGGTACCTAATCAAATGTTACTGTGGCTTGGCACACTACACTAAAGAGTCTGTATTTACGCTGGGCTGATAAGTAAGATGAATAAACACCGCTTTGCCTGACATCAGGAGCAAAGATACCGAGAGTACAGCTGAATATTTTAGCACTACGCTCTTCTGCTCTTTGATGAGTGTCAGTCTTTGGTGAAGCTCTTCCCATCAGTTATCGAGCCTCTTGAGGTGCCACATGTTCTGAATATGCAGGTACTCTGGTGAAGGAAAAGCTACAGGGAGGATGACTGGAACTTGAACTTACTTACATGTACAGGAAGAGAGATGTGAAATAAATAGTAGGAATAAAGGAGCGGCGTTTGAATGTATTCAGAGATCAGGCTATGATATTTCCAAATGAGTTCAGCTGATACTTAGGGCTGGGGAGGGGGTGTGTGCTGTGCAGAGCCAGTACTGGTAAGAGAATGTTTACTGTTTCTTCCACTTGTAGCTTAACAGTTTGATAAATATAACTCTTATTTGAAATACACAGGAATTAGACAATGATTTCCATTTTTTAACTTTCAGCTACTGCTGTGAGACAAGACTTTTACATGTACAACTAATACTAGATTTAACATCCATTGCCGGTAATTCTGGAAAATAAAGCTGTATTTACCTTGATTCACTACACATTCTCCCTTTACTTTTGAAGGTGCCTACAAGAATCACTTTGAACAGGAGTGACAGAGGGCTCTACATTACCATATTGTAACCCATGGAGATAAGGCAGGCTCGGAAATCTTCACAATCCATCATACCAGTCTTCTTCTACAGGGAATGACGCAAAGATGGAAAAAGCCAAGAGAGAAAAGGGAGACCGGTCCAGGGAGAAATGAACCCACAGGAGACATCACACGGAATGAATTTCAGGGGGGACGAGATAGAAGGAAGGATTTACAGGACAATCAAAAACAATAGAGGAAAGGCAGTTTGTGAAACCATGAAGAAGTAAAGGTGGTTTTGGACATGGAATAGTTTACACAAAAGGAACATATTGATGACAAAAAAAAGGAATGAAGACAGGAAGAAGGCAGATTGACGGATGGACAAGAAAAGGTGTTAAGTGACGTAGAAGTAAATGGAGTGGTTTGAAGACATAAAGGAATTCTCCCAAGACAAACAATTAGGGAATTAAGAAGGCATAGATACCAAAGTACATTTAGAGAGGAAGCAGTACGGAAAAGTGAGATACATATATATATATATAGTCAAACACAAGAACAGCAATGACAGATGGATTAAGACAAACAAGAAAAGAAAGGAAAAAACTGTTATTTTTTCACAGTTTAATATCTGGCTATGTTCACCACTAGCATTCAGTACCTGTGCATCGTTTCCAATATCGTAACCCAAGCTGATGAGACAGGCTTTGAATTCCTCAGGGCCAAGTGTGCCGGAGTGGTCCTGGTTATGCAGTGTGCCAGGCAGCAGGACATGCAGTGCCAGTGGGGTGATGGTGTGGGGCAGAAGGAAGGGAGACACAGAGGAGATCAAAGGGAGGTGGAAGGACAACAAAGGGGTGCACCATGCAGTGGGTGAGGAGAGAGGGAGAGGAAGAATGACATGCAGATGGAAAGACGGGGAAGAAAAATAAAAAGTGCACAACATTAGATATCACAATGACATTTCAGGATGTGCTAAAAATGCTCTTGGAACAGTTCCTTCTCAGAGAGCTCGTCACATCTTGAGAGCATTTGAATGACAAAAACAGTTGATGCTCAGAAGCCTCAAGATCTCCACCTCCCAAGTGAATTACTTGCATCACTGCTTGTGCCAGAAGCCCTGTGTTTCACTAGTAACTCGAGTGCAGGTAAGCAGGCAGAGGCAGTGGGAAGCATTACCTTAATCTTCTAGTCAAAAGTCCCACTAAAGGAATAGGTGAGGGCAGGTATGTTTGGCAACACACCCGAGGAAGCTTAGCTGTCAGGGCATCCCAGGAACAGACAAGGAAAACCAGCTGAAGCTCAGGGGAGCAGTGTTACGGCTGTATTTTCACCTGCACATGAGGTGGAGCTTTGACCGGTAAAGCTATTTCAAGTGCTCAGCTCTGCAGACAGCACTGCTGTACAGCGCAGCACAGTGTGGCTTGGCAGCTGCTTTCCCCTTTGCTCATTCCCCACTCCCCCAGTGTTTGGATCTACCCATCAAACTATACACAAGCTACCATAGGAACTGTACATCCCCATCCAACCCCCCGAATTTTAGCTCAGGACAAGCACTGAAGCACTGAAGAGCCCCTGCCTGCCACCACCATCTCTGGCCAGATCAAAGAAACTACAAACAGGATGGTGGGGCCACTTCCAAGTGACTTTCCTTTCCAAAAAGATCACATTTTAAAGTCAGCATTAAGCCTTCATAAATCAAATACACAGCTGGAGATGGAAAACCCATGTTCTTTCTGCATTATCATTCAGACTGTTGTAGAGGGAGGGGCAAACAATATGAAGGCCAAAATATAAAATCTACAGGGCGTTATTGGTCCCTCTGCAAAGAAAAGAAGCCATGGGCTTAGTTCTTCTCAGGCTGCTAGAGAAAGTCTGAAATAGCCAGTGTTCAGCAATCTAAAAGTATTGCCAATCTCTGAGGGCAGGCTGCAGCCCCATTCTCTGGAGACCTTTCAAACAGCCTGGCTGCTGCAGCAAGTGGTGGAGAGCAACCTGTGTTTGCTGCACTGAGACAGCATCTCTGTAGGCTGCTCAGGGACTTCCAGCCAACACTGAAGGTGTTGATAACAGAGCCAGTTTCAGGCTTGGGTTGCTGTCTCTCTTTCCCTTCACGACACCTTTGCGATTTGGGCTGGAGGCTGGCTGGCAAATTGAGGGGAGGAGAATTTCTTTTAAGGAATTCCTCTTATGGCACCCATGAGTGCCTTGGCATGTATTTCCACAGTAAGGCAAGGCAGGCTTTACACCAGGGTTATTTACGTCATGCAATGCCACGGTGTGTATAGATCCTCCTGTTTGCTCCACACGAGCAATGCTGGTTTCTTCAGTACAGGTTTATGCGATGCCGTGTTAGGGTGGAGGATGGCTGCTCCGAAGAATTTTATAAATCAAGATAATAATCTGCTTTCCAGAGAAGATGGGGTAAAAGTCTAATTTCCAAAATAAGCCTTCAAACTTTTCCGTACTTTAGCTTTATCAGGAAACTCAGCAATTTCCTGTGAAGATATACTTCTCCTGTCAGCCTAATGATCACCTAGCAGTCTTCACAGAAATGACTGCTCCACAGAAGTGGCATTTTTAAGAATGAAACATATTGTTCTAGTTTTATCACAGTGACTGTTTGTTTTTTATTGCACCACACAGTCTATGTGGAAGCTTGTAGCTTACCAAGCTGCAGTCAGCACTGACTTACCCTGTCGAAATGGTTGAAAGAAGCCCGGAACTCGTTCATTTGTTCCTGGCTGATTCCTTTGGCATCACGGGTCAGAATCTGGTTTTCCACTTCGTTGATGGTTCGAGCAATTGTTGTTAGTAACTGCTCCCAGCCCACTCGGATATGCTGGAAAAAGAGGACAGGACAATTTTAAAATCAAAACATAGCTCTTCCACTTCTGTGACCAGTGGAGTGGATGTGCTACTTGTTGCAAATTAAATGATCCTGGTGGCCAAGGCAGGAGAAGTCTTTTTGCTCAGAAAAGCTTCCTTCTCATCTGCAGTGTGAGCCAACCAGATGTTCACAATCTGAATTTTGACTGAAAGAATACTGAAAAGGCCAATTGCTCATCTTAAGAAACTCTTGGTCCTATTGCAAAGTTCCTTTGCCTTGTCAGAGCAACATACTGGGGCCTTTAACACAAATGAGAATTAAACCCAGTGCTTCTAGGACTTAGTTGGGCAGAAAACTCTCCTTACCAAGAAAATAAATAAACCACAGTCCTTGGAAGACACTGGTGCTCCACTGCCTCTGCTGTTGCATAATGGAGAGCTGGCGAAAAACCAAAAGACAAGTCTCAAAGCCCGTCTGTGTTCTGCTGGACTCATGTTGAACTCAGATTGCTTCCAAGAAACCTCACGTTGTCAACGGAAAGCCAGACTCCAATTTTAAAAAGCTTTTGTTGGACTTTTTTCTTTTGCCAGGCTGTGGCAGCTCAAAATTACTAGCACTCCCCTGGTCTTTCAAATCCCAGCTAACAGACTGCCACAACTGGGTGGCAGGAAAAATGAGATCAGCCAGTTTTTCAAGCAATACTGTTGATCTCATTCAGGTTATTTCTATTGTCTATATTTGGAAGTACGTTGGAATGGGTTGGCATCAAGTACAGCAAGGCAAAAAAAAAAAATAAAAAAAAATTCAGCAACATGTTGTTGCATGCTTGGCCACATTGTCAAACTCTCCATTCTCCTGAGAACCCCAGCACGCTGCCAGAGCTAGACGTGGCTGATGCTAACTGGCCACAGCAGATGAGGCTGGCTGAACTGCCTCCAAAACTTGCTTTACCTCCATAGTGTAGTTGGTGTGCTTGTTGTCAAAGATAAGAGCTTCCTGGATCTGTTGGTGGTCTCCTTCCAACTGGTCAATCTTTGGTTTGTAATTCACAATGCTCTTCTCATACTGCCGCAAGTGGTTGAGCTGGTCCTCCAGGGTCCCATGCATCTCTATTGAAATGCGGCCAATCTCCTGCATTAGCAAAGCCAAAGGAGTTAGAGGACGAGCCTCAACATGCTTGACATTTATTGCAGCTATTTCATGCTCACACAGGATGATGATTCAAAAAATCTCGTGGAGCAGTTACTTTAAATGAACCGAGACAGTGTCAGCAAAAATTTTAGCAGAGCCCTGAATATTTTCCAAGTGAGGTGAGTCACATGAGATGTGTCTAATACAAGGATATAAAAAATAGGAAACTGCAGTCCATAAGCTAGTGATGTATAAAGCCAGATCTTTTTCTGATGTACCGTCTGCCACTGAGTCCCTTCATAAAGACATATTTCTGTAATTGCTCCCTTCTTTACAGCTCCTGCCATCAGTAATAGCTTCGTATTTTTCCATTTCATCAACTTCAATTACTTTAACTCAAATCTTACCTAAAGAGAGAAGATCTCCCTTAAAAATATGTCTCCTCTGCTGATGTTTGATACGCTAATTGTATTTATTTTGTCATGTCTATCAAAACTACTGCTGTGAAAGCAATTACACAAAATATGCTTCTGAGGTAGGGTCTTTAGCTTGCTGCATATTAACACAACTCTATTGAAATACCATTGCTCCCTATTTTAAGTCATGTTTTTTGTCTCCATACTAAAGAGTTAGGGGAAGTAAAGTACTAGCACTTCAGTAACCAATATCAATCTTGGGATTCTCCATATTTTCTATTAAAGTTTCTTTTGCTGTAACCTGAAGGAAGAATGACAGTGGGCGGTGCTCAAGAAAGACCACGGATAAGCAAATCAGTGAAGATCACAGAGGGAAACAGACTGTTTCAAAATGAGCAAAGCTCTACCTCCATCTTGGTCTGGATCCAGGGTCCGATGACATTGGCCTGCGCGCCAAACTGCTTACGAAGCCGTTCATTTTGCTGCTGGCGAGCATGTTCTTCCATCAGGGCTTGATCCCTTCTGGGAACCAGTTGCCTCACCTACAGCAAAGAGTAACAAGGCACAGGTTATACACACAAAGGCACAGGCAGAGTAAGTGTAGAAATTGCCGCGAGGAAGGGAGGAGTGGGTGTTTGCACTGGAAAAAAGCAGTCATACGGTTTAGGACACAGTGGGAAGGCTCATGGAATATGAATCCTGTCTACTGTAGGTTGCACACGGCAAATTCATCTCAGGCCATGGAAGACCAGGAGAATCTTCCATTCACTACTTGGGTTTTTGGTGGCTCATGTTAACTGAACCGCAGGACCCTGTTCAGATCTCACTTTGGTGATCTCATTTGGCAGTAAGAACCATCAGCACAGCTGGTCTGGAGAGTAGCTGATCTTTTAGGATTACAGCAAGGGAAGGCTACTTGGCTGCGGAGATAAAACACCTGAAGGGTTGAATGGTGAAAAAGGATACTGACTCACATGCCATACTCACTTGCTTGTCAGGTCAACCAAGGACTGAAAAACTCAAAGCTTTTAATTTAGCATCTTTCATTATAAAAATAGCAACTAAAAGGGTTCTGACACCACTTAGGCATTTATATGAAAGATGTCTTCCACTTTTCAAGCACATGGCAATTGAGCCAAAAAACAAATCACAAAAAAAAAAAAAAAAAGCTGAGCAGTAAGCACGAGAGGGTGACTGAAAAGTAAATAATCCACTTGTTGGGGCCCCAGTAATGGAGCAGTGGTGTCTTCCCACTCTAACTTGTAAGGCTGGAAAGAACTCACATGTTCCCATTTGCCATTGATCTCGTGTGGGGTGATCGTAGTGTAAGGATTCGTTCCTGCCATGTTGACATGGTATGTCTGGACAATCTTTGAGACTTCATTGTGGATTCCCAGAATGGCCTGTCGCTCCTTGTCGGCATCTGGCAAAGTGGCTTTGAACTGTTCATGGGCTGTGGTCAATCCCTGCAGAAGGAGGACAGCAGCAAAGGGAAGGTAAGAGCATTAGTCACTGAATAGCCTCTTCAGCAAATGTATCCCTGCAGAAGTGACTGCAAAAGCTTACACATTCCCAGGATACAAGGCTACTCTCATACACTTTTCAGGTTCTCTCAGCACCACTAAAGAGGCTATTTAAAGTAATCAAATGATGTGAAGTCTGTTTTTCCCTCTGTTTTTATCCCATGTTGACCAGCGACCAAGATCACATCCCCCAGAATGGTGGAATAATTTTGGCTCCTAATTTGAGGGGAACTATTTCTCCAACACTGTCCAGTGACTGTCAGCCCCTTTGGGAAGAAGATCTGACTACTAGCATTACCTGAAAGCAGTCATGCCTCACTAGCGTAAACGCACCGTATTCTAGTTCTCCTACTGGGTATGTACTAATTCTACACCTAAGGTAACTCCAGATGAATAATAAGAGTCAGATTCAGTCTGATCAGAGGAACTAGGTGAAGGTCTTCCAGCCAACAGCAAACCCGCACAGGCAACATATGCTCCTGCTGCTGAAAAGCAGCTCCTTCTCCCTGAACACAACAGGCCCTTTCTGTTCCCCGTCTTGCTGCGGTGCCCAGACTGTGCTCCAAGGACCGACGGTGGGGCACGCTTGCTGGTGGTGTGTGGACAGCTGACAAGCCAGTTGGTCCTGGCTCATCTCCCACTGCTTCTACAGGCCTTTAAAGTACTTCATCGCAGAAGCCTGGAAGATCAAGACTAGGGAAGGAAACGCAGGGAAAGAGATGGCAAAACAAATGGGGGACAGAGAGGCATATGCAGGGATAATTGAAGGAACAACGTGGACAGAAGAGGGAATGAAAGTAAACTGCATGATCGACCACTCTCTTACAATACACACACACACTGCAACTACTTTTTGTAGAATTGCTTCTTTACATGGTGACTCATTACTTTGCAGCTGCTGCAGTGGCCATAGAGATGTAATGCAAGTCTGGGGGGCTGGGAAAGATACTGCAAACACTCACAAAGAGATGATGGAAGTGTTGAAATGCTGTTCAGATTTGTTCTGCATAATGAAAGACTTAATGAACCCCTTTGTTCTGGAGGGAAGGGTGGAAGAAGCAAGCAGCAGCTCAGTAACAGCTGATAAGAGGTTAGGGCTATTTCACTAGCCCTCTGCCCCCCCAGCTGCAGAATGTTCCGTCTTGGTCTCCCATTTGCTGCCTCACTGATGGCCACCTTGTTGTCAGCCATTCCTGCAAAGTGCTGACTTGTATTCTTTTCATGAGCCCATCAAGCAGAAACAGAAGTCCCCACTGCAACCCAGGGAAGAGCAATTCCTGCTGTCAAAGGTCGGAAAATTCCCTGTAGATACCTCAAGTTGCTTTTGTAATACCCTTTCAGATGGGGGAAAACTGAGATACTGTCTCTGTTGCCTTGCAGGAGGCAACAAGACTTTCACTTCAAATAGCAGTCCACCACCAAAGCAGACAATTCTGATTTTTCTTGTGCTGAGCACTGAAACCCAGATGGCAGCTCAACAACTGCCCTCATGGCACACCCTAATCATGTAGGGCCAAGTAACCTTGACATGACATTACATGGGACAACTGATTTGCAGAACCTGTGAGCAGCACTAAGCTTTGCTCACATAGGTTAAAAAAAAACCCCACAAGACCCTAAAGGAGTCTCAATTTTCAGGCTTTCATTAATAAGACTCTGGAGTTACACTGAAAAATCTGCTTTCAGTTCTTTGTGTCCAGCTAGGGTAGTGTGAGCATGTTTCACACCTATTCAGATTGAGAAAATCAAGGAAAAACACTCCTGTTTGATCCTCTTGCTAAGGCTTACTCAGTAGAGCAGAAACAACAAAATGTGACCTACAAACTCAGCACCACTAGGAACCCAGGAGACCCCCAACTTCTCTCTATCCCAGCTGACTGGTGCAAATGACTACTCTGTACCTGGATCTCCTCGATGGTGTGAACAATGAACGTGTCCTGCAGGTCCTCCATGGCCCCTTCCATCCAGTTATTGAAAGGGGCAGCTCGTTTGGCATATTCCAGATACAACTGGTCAATTGTTTCCAGTAGCTTCTCTGTTCTCTGGGCACGCACAAAAAGGGAAATAAAATCAGGAAAGAAGGTTAGAGAAGAATAATCACATAAATATGTGGGTTGTCAGAGCTGCTCCTTCCTTTCAGACCTCCTTGGTGCTCTCAGGATGGCGCTACAGTAAAAGCCTCTCTGCTGTTAAGAGATTACACACAGGATGGATTTTTCCTCTGAAGGAAAAATCTGAGGATCCTTTGAAATAAAACAAAACAAGGACAGTCTTTTCAAGCAGAATGAAATTGTAAAACACATAGAAGTAGAAATAAACCAATAGCCTGAGCGAATGAATGGCATAATTGGGCCGGAAAGCGAAAAACTGGCTAAATATACTGAAATGTAGCCCGTGCTTACAGTCTGAGATGTTCTAGGAGTGCACAAAAGAGCTGAAATTGGTTGCTCGTGCCCGCTGCAGCTTGTTTCCCACAAATGACCTACCCACATAATCCCAAAGGTCCAGCTTGTAACATGTCTCACCTCCAAGGCTTCTCTACGTTTCTGGGTTAGGGCACCCAGATTATCCCACTGATCACAGATCTTCTGGCACCTGGCATTGACACTGGGAGAGTCGTAATAGTCCAGCTCACTATGAGGGGTGGGGAAAAAAAGGACAAGAAGTCAAATTAAAACATTTTGGAGAAGCAAGAGAAACCTGTTAGAAAACTTCATCAGCCTTGGGGACAGATTCAAACAAAAAGTTTATGGTCTCTGCAAGTAAAGCGAGCCAGGAAAACAGCAGTATCTAGTTTTGGAAACACTGTATGTTATGGTACATCAAACAGCACAGAACAGGAAGAAAAACAACCACCACCCAATGCCTCAACAAACACTGGTGCTGGCTGCCTGATGGGAATAACCTGACACTGGGGGGAGTATAGACTTTTATTCAAGCTGGGAACAAGCAGATTATGAGCAGGGCAGTATGCCCCTGTATTCTCCTTAAGAACATCTAACAGGCTATCTACCTGCGTCTTGTACAGCGGAACGGGCAGCAAAGTTTTTACTCTGAATGCAAAGAAACTGGTTGAGATCATTCCAAGGGTTGCATAGTATGGGTGGCAAAGAATAGCTAAATTACAAAATCCATTTATTTATTTAGGATAATCCCAGAATTACAGTGTAGGTTTCTCTCCTACATGCCTGAGAGGGCTTTGCTGAGATGCCTACAGGCTGGCACTCAGGAAAGACGGGCTGGTAGGAGTATGGCTGGGGAAAGGAGAGCCCGGGGGTAAGCCAAAGCTTGTGGTCTTGTACTGCTTTGTGCTCTTGGTTCTGCATATGGACAAAGAGGGAGAACCCTGCAGGCAGAGGGAGACCAGCCAAACTGGGAAGTGTCAGCCTCAAAAGAGAAAGCAGAATAATTCGCTGGGCCGCTGAGTGACCATGAGCATTTCTCTAAGCAGTAGTGCAGGTTTAAACAGTGTCCTTTTGCCTCCCCCAGCCTTGTTTCTTCCCACCGTTGTATTGCCTCCTGAGGTGTGTGGGCACAACTGCTGGTGGAGCCTTGCGGTAAACTAGTCAGGAAACTGATTTTGGCTAAAAATAACTTTTTCTTTGCTGGGTTTTTAATCCAGATCAGTTTCTCGATCTACTTTGCTGCAGAGCCAGCACAGCAGATGAAAGAACTGCTTCTGAAAGCCTAGCTTGTAACGCGGCCATGCTGGACCACTGCTGCTGGGGAGGAGAACATGCCATGCCCCCAGACATGCCTGGCAGCCCCAGCAGCTTCTTCCAGACCCTCTCCATCTCCCTGGCAGTGTATCTCTGGGGGAGAAAAGAGCTCAGCTATGGTTTTTCAGAGCATGGCCTCTTTGCTGAGATGGAAAATTGTTTTTGGAAGGATGGCAGAGCCCACTGTTCTCACACTTTGGAAGAAATCACCTGTCCCCCAGCTTAGGGCCTGGTCCTTCCCTGTTGCTCTTAGAGCTGCAGCTGCTCTGGCTGGCACGTAGCACGTGCTCGGGAAGTGGCAGGTCAGCTAATGCTTGCTGACTAGCCAGCCTCGGCTTTAATCTTACTGACATGGGGGATTGCCTTGAACTCTCCTCCTGCTCCAAGGTCAATCCTCCAGTGGACAAGGGAGCAATTCTGTAAATCTGTGTTGTTAAAGGAGATAATGATCTTGATCCAATAATCCTGACTTTTAAGAGAAAAACAGTCCTTCAGCCGAAGAGTACTGATCTTAGCCCAGACACTATCTTGAGATAGGCCAGTGTGATATGTAAATATTTTTAAAATAGGAAACAAAGTCAAAGCCAATTTGTTCAGGCTGTTTTTGCCAAGAAACATGCAGTGTTTCAAAATCTCTCTCCCTGTGCTGCAGAGGGATGAACCTCCCAGCCTGAGGAGACCCCATTTCTCCTGGTAACCTGGGCCACTCGCCACTCCAGGAAAAGGAGTGGAGGTGAAGGTTTCCCAGCTGGGGGAAGCAGGGAGGGAGCTGAGCTGCTGTGAGGATACCCTGAAGCAAGCACCGTCTGGAGTCCCTGTGGTGCAGTATCCCTGGGGCAAAGGGCCCAGGGTGGCAGCAGGGGCCACGATGGGCTCAAGCATCAGCAGATGTTTTTCCTGCCAGAACAAGGAGGAAGTTTTTTGACAAGAGAAAGCAAACTGACAGCCTGCTACCCACTGCTGTTTCTTTCTGTTCCTAGAAAAGTATGATGGTGTTACAACTCTGAAACCTAGCAGGCGTCAGCGGCAGGTCAGACTCTTTAGGAAAGGGTTTACAGAAGCATAATGATCTGGAAGAGGATGGAAACTTGGCTTGGGAATATGATACTGCCGCCCCCTCATCAGTACCCACAACTCATCCGTTTTCTGGCCTGCTCTTCTAGTGCATCCGGATACTGGAGAGCAGTATCCTAGATACTGTTTGGAAACACTGGGACTTCCCAACATTTTTGTATGGGGATTGACTTATAGCTCTCCAAAGGGCAAAGCTGATTAAGGCTCTCTGGCCCCAAGGATGGGACGTGCTCCGGGGTGCCGTACTTCAGCTCTTGTGCAATAGCAGCAATCTGTTCCACGCGGTCCTGGTGTGCAGCCAGGTCGCTCTCAAAGGCCTCGTGTTTCTTCAGCAGGGCCTTTATCTCCGAGAGTGTAGCAGTTTCGTAATCCTTCTGCTGCAGCATTGCTTCCTTACCTGGGGAGGGAGCCAAAGGACAGGAGAATGAAGGGCAGGACCCAAAGCCAGCTCCCTGCCACTGAGGCAGCCCCAGGGGCCCTCAAAAGGGCATCTACCCCACTCCACACACCCTGCTCAAGGCTTGCCCTCACACATGTTGGCCTAGGTATGCCAAATCCTCACTTTCAAACCACAAAGTGTGAGTTTGCCATTAACAACAGAGAAGGGCACATAGTGCACCTCAAGCCAGTACTGTCAGTTTATACTGGACTTCTCTCGGTATGTGCAAACTGGGCTATGCTGGTCTTGTAAATGCCAACTGTAGCATTTACAGTAGGGCAACTTTTCCTCTTCTCTGTAGCTCTTTTTTATCCGAAGTTGTCACTTTGCAACAGTTGGGGAATGCCAGAACAGAGATCAAGCTGATTTTCATGCATTATTTTCTAATAAAATAAGAAATGAACCTAGCATTTTTGAGAGGAAAACCTCATGGAAGGACTTATGCGTGTTCCATCTCTTCCCCCCTACATAACAGACAGCACAATGTCAGGCAACAGGGAACATTACCATCTGTCCAAGACTCATGAATGGATGCCTTCTGCCGGAATTTCTCTGCCAGGTGATCCAACCTCTCTAGCCTCCGGATCTCATTCAACAACCACTCCTCATAGCCCTTCTCAGCCTGCTCTAGGCCACCCCAGGCATTGTTTATATCCTAGAGACAGAAGCACAAGAAGGAAAGGCAGGTTAAAAGTTGGGGGGGGGGAGAAGATGTATGTCAGCATTAGTGTCCATGAGCTACATGGCTCCAATTGGGCATAGGGAGTGGATGTAGCTTTTAATCTCACAGGGTTCTGCAGACAGGTCAGGGAGATGAAATGCCACGCTTAAGATAAGCAGGACCAGCAGTGTCAGGATATACCTGTCTGCACAAGAGTCCCTCTCAAAACACTTTCCCCCATGAAACTTCAACAAGACTCAACCATTTTTCAATTAGAAAAAAAAGAGGGGCACCCAGACATCTCTTCATAAAGGCATGCAACTTGTGAAGACTCCCAGAGTCTGGCTTAGACACAGGGAAGCAATGCTCCCTTGATCCTCTCTTACCGTGGCCTCACTGAACTCTATTCTGTAGGGCTCCTACCACAGAGTAGCCCACCCTGAAGGTGGGCATGCTCTGCCCATCCGCGAGTAGAAAAGGAGTCCCACTTTTAAGGCATGTTTGGGGCATATACGAGCAGTTGCCCCCACTCACCGAGACCATCTTCCCTTCTGAAGGCATGAAGGCCGGCCTGTTGCTGAGCCGCAGCTTGGTCTGCAAGGTGTTGAAATTGATCTCAAGTTGGCACTTCTCTTGGACCTTGGGGGGCTTGTGCAGGCGACGGTAGTCCCGAAAGTCCTCCAGTTTCTGCTGCATGGCTTGCATGGTGTTCTCTGGGGCCCGGTTCTCCAGCCAAGGGATGGTGCGACGGATCCACTCCAGCAGCTGGAGAGAGCAATGACAAGAAGCCTTGAAATGAGAATTCTGTTAAAACTACAGGTGTTGCTCTGATCTCATTAGGGACCATTTACTTTTATGTTTGCTGTCAGAAAGATTCTGCCACCAGCAGGGCCTGTAAAGAGAAGTTTGCCAGTTTTTTTTTTTAAGTACTTTGGTTTTTTTTTAATGAGCAGCACATTCCCTGCCACACTAAGTAGTAGTGCTTGTTGCAGCACTGCCAATCCAACATGCTTAAGGCATAGCTTTCGCACAACCAGGACCAAACTATGTCCTCTGATTATGCTAAAGCCTTAGAGTTTTGCTGGACTGTTGCACAACTAAAGGATGCTGTAGATTATATCATCTCCAGAAGGGTCTGACAGGGGAAATCAAATCTAGTCTCCAGTTACACTTTTCCCACTTTAGCTTCCCTGAAGTCAGTGTTGCTCTTTGAATAGCCCTCCTTAGCAAGCCTGTCTGGGGAGCCTGCAAAATGCTAATGCAATGGGAAGTCCGTAGTGTGAGTGGAGAAGTGTCCTATGCTTTTGAGGCCAGGCTGAAACCAAGCTCAAGGTCTATGTTTGCACTTCTCCATCTTCTCCTCCCTACTTATCTTCCACAAACATACCCCAGTCCACGTTTGGTTACTCTGTAGTTTCACAGCTGTCAGTCTGTCACGCTCCTCAGTTAACCAAAGCAGCCTCCAGCTTGTACCTTACACAGATTCTTTCCAACTATCAGCAAGTGCATATTTCTTTCCTCAATTATCTCTAACTTCCATTCTCTCTGATACAATTCCTGACTTCTCCAGTATATCAGCATCCAATTTCTATGAAAGATGTTATGAAGTTGTATAGTCCTGAGGAATGCAAGTTAAACCAGCTTGATTTTACCTTTCATTTCAGCATTTCTGTAGTTGCTCTTAATAAACTGAGAAACTCAATGCCACTCTATGGAAGCTTTTTGTTTTAAAGTGGATTGCCCTTGCCTTTATGGTAAGTTCAATCCTTAATTTTTCTCAAGCTAGAAGGGGAAAAAAAAATTTCCAGGGAAACGTGGGCCTTAGCACTCCCCAAGATTATCTACCAGCATTACATGCAGTTCCTTTCCCCATACCACCACCCAGAAACCAACAGCACCACGGACACCTACATCACTGGCCAGTTTCTCGTAGTCTTCCATGAGCTGTTCATTTTCTTGGTTGACTGCCAGCACCTTGCAGATACGATTTGCTGCTGTCTCCGCCTGACGAAGAGAAGAAAAACAGAAGAAGGGAAAAGTGTAAAAAAAAAAAAAGTATAAACCAATGCTTGTCGTTTAGCTTCCTGCTACATACCTGCGGGGAGAGTCTCCTACAACTTGGCTCTAGCAACCTGTCTGTGCTTTGAAGCCTGTGTCCTGACCTCTTGGCTTTCTATCTGATCTTCTATAATTATTTTTCCCTTCTCAGGTAAACATATTCCTTCAGAGATTCTCAGCTCTACTGATCCCATGTGTTGTGAGATGACCAAATTTCTATGTCTTTTCTGAAGCTGCTTCTACAAAAGGGCCCTGTTTGCCTCCTACCATAGGAACCCTGTCTGCCTCTTTACAAAGACAGGGGGTTTCTGCCACCACCTCCACTCCCCTCACCAGCATTCAGAGCTGCAACACCAGTAACTGAGTGCTGTAAAGCTAATGAAATTCTCTACATGGTTCTTATGGCAGAAAGAACTACTGAAACCGAGTTAATCCATAGACTGGACTTCGGAAAATTCCTAATTTTGTTTGGAAGATAAAGTGGTAAATACTCCTCTTAACCTTAATTTCTGCCCAGCAGAACAGCTGTCCCTGTATTTCTGGCACTCATTACAGGGCCACCTCCTCCAGCATCTTGCCGCATGACACCTACCATGTATTCAGGGTCTCATGATACAGCTGAGAAGAGAATTTTATTTTTTTTTCCCTTTATGGGTAATCTTTTTGTTTACTCGCCCAAAACTAGTCTCACCAAAAAAAAGCCTGTTGTTACAATTTAGGTTTTTGTTTTGTTTTGTTGTTTTCCCCATTCTGGGCCCAAAACCTTGTTCTCTGCAGGGAGCTGAACACGTTAAAACATGAATTTGGAACAAAGTAAGGATCAGAAAAATCCCAGCTATGAACTCGGGAGCAGTCAGTCTGCCCTGGAGTGCCACGCATGTGTTTGGCATGGGGAACATACAGCAGACTGATCCTTGCACAGTATGTATCTGTGGATATCAGGCCCCTGTATCATCATCATGGTAGGTGCCATGCCACAAAGCCTCGGAGGACGTGCCCCTGTGGTGGGTGTCAGGGGATCACTCAGCACCCTCTTACACAGCACAGCTACTGCCCTGGCACCTGGGGAAGGTGCTAGAGCCACCCAACAAGACTCCTGTGGAGCAGTTCTCCTTACAGAGGCTAAGTGGAGTTGAAGAGGAGAGGGCACGTGCCAACACTACAACAGACCAATTGTGAATGCTTGTGTCCTGCCTTAAAACTATGTGTGGGACTGATGCCAAAAGAAGTTTTGATGAACTTATAGCTGGCAAATTTCAAACTTTTTTCTGTTTTTAAAAGGTCTTTTATTATCTGTTTCTTCAATCTTTAAGGCCATTTGAGAAAAATCCTCTCATTTTTGCAGCCGATGTGAGGCAGCAAGAATACCAATAAAGTCATAGACTATACAGTGATGTATGGATTGCTAAGGTCCCAGGGGATCTGGCAATCTTATTAATTTATAAGAAGCTGTAAAAACATATATTTAGTCATCTGTCCCGTCACTAAACCGGGCCAGCTAGCAGATACATAGACATGAACTAATTTAAAACACATCAGAGGGACCTGTACAGGAGAAAGAGCAATTTCACTTAAAAAAAACCCCCAACAAACTGTAAAAAGTGCAAATGATGGTTAGGATTTAAGGAAGCTCGTACTTTGATCTGTTTTTAACTAAAGTTTGTACTTTAATGGAGTGCTCTTTGATATCCAGAGAAAACTTTACAGACATGGGACCAAACAGTATGTCAAAAAGACATTGCCAGAGCCCTACCACGATGTGCCTAGTGACTGCAGGGAACTGGTGATGCCAAATGTTTATTGCAGTAATCCCAGGAGATGAGCTCCCTGCACGCTCTTAATTCTCTTCTTTTTACACCACGGGAGCTCACTGCAGCAGGAGCCAGCTGTGCAGGAGGGACCCCATTTTGCGTAGGCATATTTACATGTCTCCATGGACAGATATCCTCCAGCTGCCCAAGTTTTTAAAAATATGTGTATGTATATGTGTGTTGAACATCTGTCCAAACACAAAAGACCCCTCAATGTCAGCAATTACGACATTATTTGTATTATCCTAACGGCTGAAGAGTAGAGTCTTTCCCTGCTCTGTGGTACTTGCCTGTGCTTCTTGCCTACTCCAGTGTTCTGTGCAGCAGCAGGACAGGCTCTGTGGCCACTATCACCATTAATGGCATCAGCAACGCATTACATTGTCTTGCTCTGAGCAAGGTAGGACAAAAGGATCCCAGTGCTTTCAGTTAACCTCCACAAATACCTCCCACACTGCTGCTAATGAGCTGATCTGATAATAAAAGAGTGGCACACTAAGATGTTTACGTGAGGCCAAGGCAGCTCCCCCTACACCTTCATTAGTGGGGTGCAAAAAGCCATTTTGGTTTCCCTCCACTACTGAAGGCGATGACGCATTTTGGATGCTCCCCCTGGCTCCAAACAAGCCAGGATGCTCACAAGGCATGGAGCAGCCTTGAGAAGATGCACCATGCTGGGGTCTGGAAGCTGCACGCCTGTATTCTCAGAGAACCTGTGTGAGCTGATCAGCCTCAGTGTGGTGTGGTGCCGACACATTGCACCCCGAGGCTGTGGGGAGGGCAAGCCCAGGGCGTTCTGCTCGATACCACGCTGCTGTGTGACGTCTGTGTGGTGTTTGGTGGACTCAAAATGGAAATCTGAATAGCCAAAGTAGCAGTAATTTCTGTGCTTTGTAATTTTTGTCTTTTCTGTACTTCTCAACCCCAAGTTGGACTGTGTAGGATGGAAGTGGAGATGGCTGTCTCTCTAGCTCATGGATCCAGGTCTCTTTGCTGAAGAGGACCATAAAGGAAGGCATTCCCACAGTGTGCTACATAGGGAAGATGCCTGCCTGTTGACAACCTCTGGTCTTAAGAGGACCACTCCAGAATACTGTATGCCCAACAATCTTTTAATAAAATGGTAAAACGTTAGTTAGAAATTTTCACCTCAGAAATCAAGTTTACAAAATATTAAGCCAACCAGTAGTGCATGCATTTAGTGTGAGAGTCAGAAGCGGTTAGAAAACAAGCAAACCAACCAAAGCAAGTATACCTACAAATATATATATAAAAAAAAAAAAAAAGGCATAAAGAAAAAGCAGTCATCTACACACACAAGTCAGGCTGGGGACCCTGTACCTTCAAAGGCTCAGTATAAGAGAGTGAAAGAAGCAGAAAGCGGCTCATGGGACTTCCCCTTCAGGACTGGTGGCAGTAATGAAAAATCTGAATAAGAAATGGAGCGATATCACAGTAAGTCACCTAACCGTGACAAGGCAGCAACACATTACAGACTGGGCTGGGGCTTGCACTCAGTAATCACTTTGTGTTTGTCCGGGGTGTTTGAATCTCATACATTAGCTGGCTAATGTATGGCTAGGGCAACTCCAAAAAAGGAGCTGTGTCCCTCCTGTCAGGGCACAGTTGAGTTGCTGCCCCATCAGGACTGCTAAAAAATTAATAAATGATAAAATCTTTAATCTACCCTATAAGCCAGTTAGACTATGTGGGACTGAAGCTTTAATAATTAAGAAGCTCCACCTCTAGTTCTTGCCCCAGCTACTTGGTTTGGGTACCGAGGCAGCAAAAGGTTGTTTTCAGTTATTCCTGGACACATAGCATCCACCTAAATTGCTGATGAGAGCATGGGACCTGCTGAGCAGGTTCCCAAATCGTGGAATGGGTGCAGAGAGAAGAGGAAGGCATTAGTGAGGAGCATGGCTGCTCCTGCAGCAGGCCACAACCCTCCTCATATTGTGGTTTGCTATTTCCTCAATGTGGAGTTCTTCAGGTTAAGCAGACAGCATGGAGCAGTCCCTTAGGGGCACCTGGCAACCAGCAGGCCTTATCACCAGGCTGGCATGAGTTCTGAGACTACAGTCTTCCTGGGCAAGCATCAGCTGGCTGGAGCTTGCAGCCTGGTCTTAAGGATTTTGAACTATGCACAAAGCAGGATCCTTGAGGAAAAGTTACAACTACACAAATTATGCCAAATGAGCAAGTCCATTGCACTGCTGTGGGACATATTCCCAGTTCCTTGGAAACAAGACAGTATCACATAATTTATATGAAACAGGGCAGAGAACAAAAAGCTTGAACTCTAGAGCTGCTCCCTGGAACCTATTGCCTGCATTTGCCCCTCTGAAAGCCAGCATCAGCATGGTGCCTGCAACAACGCTGTGACCATCAGCAATGCTCTGTACAAAAGAGATGGACTCTTCCTGGAGTCAAGTTAGCCCTCAAGCTGGGCAACACATGGTCTCAAATAGAAAAGGCCTAGTGAGAGAAAGAAGTTGTGGCAGGGGAAACAGGGAGATTTTACATCTATTCATAACACGAAGAATGCAGTCTTGAACTCCAGATTTTATCACTCCAAAGCCTACAATCTGAAATTACCAGTGATCTTGTGGAAAGGCTGCAGCCCAGCCAAGCTATGGCATGGGATGAAAGGATGGACCTTTTTCTTCTATTCAAAGGACTGCAGTGAAATTGCTGGTTTGGAGGAAGTTTGCCCAAAGGCAAACTGTGACTATTTGGTTCCTCTGAGGACAAACGTCCCGATGTCAGCTTAAGAGACTTTGGAGTAAAGAGGAAGCATAGGAAGAAGGACTGAAGTTATGGAAATGGGCAAAGCAGAGGGAAGAGAAATAAAACATATAGGTGGTTTGGGAAACAGAGGAGAATGACCAGGGAAAAGCAAGGAATGGTGAAGCATATGAGTTTGGGAAAGCTCAAGGCCTGGTAGGAATGCACTTTGTGGCTGAAGCACAAAAGTGCTATGTAACCAGCTCACAGATGATTCAGCCTAGGAAAAGACCACTGACCTAGCCGGGGGCTGAGTGTGGAAGGCAGGATGGCAGCTCAAGAGGGGCAGGCTGTGATTTCCTGCAGCAGGCTGATTTGATTTGGTACTTCTGGAGGCGCATCGCCTGGACAGGATGATGCCCACTAGTCCCTGAAAGAGTATGGACTCTGTCAGAGCAGACATTCATTCATCTTTCAATTCCAGCTTTACCAAATGCTTTCTCCACCACTGGGGTGTGAAACTGGAGGGAAGGAGCAGCTCGAGTCTGTTTGAAAGGACGTTTACATCACTTCTCCAGCAAGACTAGGGATGGCACATCCGAGCGCATCGCTGGATGCGTCGAGCTTCCCTACAAACGCCCCGGGGCGGACGGGGTCTGGCACGTTCCTCAGTGGAGAGGAGCGGTGGGCAGGGCAGGGGACGGGAAGGGGGTTGTTAGCAGTAAAGTCTCACCTTCTGCGCCCCTGAGAAGGCGTGGTAGTAACATGAGACATAGGTCATTATGGCCTTCTCATCCGGCCTTAGCGTGCCTATAATATCTGTGCAGAGAAGGAAAAGAGGTTGAAAGGATAAAGTAAGAAGCAGCACACAGAATAAAACAAAACAGTCATGGGTGGCGTGAGAGAGGGGGAGAAAACTTCCCATCATGCATTGCAGGACAGGCCAAACAGATTTCCATGCGGAGAGCTGGGAATTCGGATCAGAAGGTGGCTAGCAGTGTTGGCTTGTGGCTCAAAGCGGCACCCCTCTCTCCCTCCTTCCTTCCCTCCCAACCACCCCCCAAATCCAGGGGGATCCCGAGCTGGGGATCCGGGCTCTGCACCTTCACAGCTGCGGTCCGGGGGCCTGGCCCAAGGATGCCAATAGTCTGTTTGGAGGTTTGGACGCCTGTGCTCAAGTTCTTTCTGTGCGCCGAGGAGCCAGGGATCAGAGCCTTCCTACACAGTGTGCTTCCTACACACTATCTGCTCTGCTGTAACACGCACTGCCTGCTCCTGCGGCACTCAACTACAGGCAGCTGCTTGGTTTTGGTGAGAGATGCTTTCACCCACAAAACATGTTCCTTAACGTGACTCCATTACCAATGGGAAAATGGCTAAGCCAGGCACAGCAAGGACTCAATTTCCAGCATGGTGGGTGATGGAAAGAGGTAAAAAAAGAAACAAATGAACAAAACCAGGCATCTCAGTCATGGTAAGTAATGCTCTGTTTGTAAAATCTGCACGGATGTACTTGTTAGACATGCTTGGCAAGCCCCAGGTGAACTGGGGCTGGATTTGTGGCACAACTGGAGAAAGCAGCAGGTTCAGACCTTGAAGCAAGGGTGCGGGAACCTGCAGCATATGCAAGGTAAAAGATAAAGCTTTGGGTATCCATTGAGCCCTTCATAAAACCACGAAGTCAGCTCTGTTGCCTCATCTTTGAAAAAGGAAAAAAAATAAATGAATAGGTATCAGCATTGTTTCCAGTGGGGACAGGCTGCAGTGTCCTGCTGAGCAGAGCATCTATGTGGTGGCCTCCACCCTTGAGAGACCAAGCATCCCAGCTCAGATTTCCCAGGAACAAAGGGTACAGGTCCTCGGCCATCAGGGCAGCAGTTTGGAAGGCAAATGGAGAAAGCAGAGCTCCCCGCTCCCTCGGATTTGTGTGTATGCCAAGGTGCTGGCATATGTAACACTGGAAGTAACACTGTCTATAGGGAAATGGGACTCCTGGCTCCCTTGCCCCACATATTATGTCTGGGGCACCCCTTTGAACCAACAGCCAACTCTACCAAGAACATAATAATAAAGATGCCCGTAGCTAGAGAGGAGAGAGAGAAAGAAAAAAAAGGTTTGGACATTAGCAACGGCACCAGGTGTGCTCTGTGGAGGGAGCTTGGAATCCTGCGATACCTTCTGGGCTCCTGAGAAGGCGTGGTAGAAGCTAGAAACATAGGTCATGATGGCTTTCTCGTCAGGACGGGCAGTTCCAACAATGTCTGTCAAAAAAAACCTCACGTTAAGAGCATAATCAACTGATGGGAGGAAAGAAAAGGAGAGGGAGAACCACAACTGTCCAGGAGGCCTGCTGGGGTATATGCTTGTCATAGCAACTCCACAGGGCTTCCCAGCATTCCCCAGAAGATGTGTCTCAGAAGCCAGGATCACCCTCCTGGTTGCCCTCCCTCATTATAAAATTGCTTCCAAGGTCAGGCCAGACTAACGCAGCCATACATCAGCATCTCACATGTCACAGCATTCCCCATCCTGAGAACGTGACTGTGAATGGTGGGTTGAATCAATCCAAACTGGCATCAGGTTGACATGGCTTTTTTAGATGTATTATACTGCAATTCCTCCATGCAGTTCTTCAGGAAAGATCCCTTCTCCCTTCCTTTCCATGCTCCCATCCTCCACTTCAACACAATGATGGCTTGAATTTCAAAAGGCCCTTTTCATTAGTTGCAGAGGAAACTCAACACCTCTAGAGATCGGAATTAATGTTGTGGAGGAACTCGTTAGCCCCACTCCATGAGGGAGGAGAGTGATGAGGAAAGAGCAATGGTACCTCCTGCAAGGGGCTCTCTTCATCACTGCTAGCTTTGCTGAGATCTGAAGCTAGATCCACTTATTTTGGCAGTGGCTTCATTTCCTACAGAATGGCAGGAAGCACTTGCACCTAACTCCAGAAACCTCATGATTTTTTGTGACCTCAGCATGATGAATGCAGGGAAAGTAAGACTCATCCCTGGGGATAGGAAATACTACCTCAGAATGCGAACACCCTAGTTGCCCAAATACAGGTTCACTGGGTTCAGTTGTCCTATCCCCACTTTTCCCACTTGTTCGTCTCACTCTCTTATTTAACAAAAGCCTTTAATTGCTTCTCCTGTCCAAACCAAGCCTGAAATACAGCTTCTACTGTTGAAACCAGCTGGCTTCAGGCAAACAGCCAACAACCAGTGAACTATTTCAGGCTGTTGTTTCTGCTCCAGAGTTACAGTCTTCAAAGCCTATTGCCAAGCTGGTCCTGACAAGGCTCTGAAAAGTAATCCTTGCTGTCCCAGTGGCCTCAGGGAAGCAGTCAGTCAGTAGCAAAAGCTATCTCTGCCTTGGTCTCCAGACCCAGTCAGTGAAGGATCTTCATGCCCAACACTTCTGAATAGTCAAGAAGAAGCAGTTTATAATACTAATATCATGCCCCAAAAAGGAAGATCGCCAGCAACGTCAGAAAGAGCCCAAAAACACTCTGGAGCAAAAGGAATGCAGTCCTGCACTACACATTAACTCCGTATTAAGCCTGATTCTTGAAAGAGAATACTTTAGTCAGCAGTGGATGTAGCCAGGTGTTACTCATCTCTGCCCAGAGTGTAAACCCCAGCTTAAGATCTCCACACCAGACTCGAAGACTGAGGGGCACAGGAGGAAGAGGGAAGAACATGTGATTCATTATTCCATTGTAACTTCTTCCCTATACATTTAGCATGTGGCCATGGAGGGAGCACTCAGCGGTTACTGAATTCTTGTACAATACAAGTCCACCTAGAAGACGTGGGAAATTTCTTGAGAAAAAGCAAGTTAAAAGCCACTGGGTTCTACTTTACCTTCTGCATCCAGCATCTTGGGAATATCCAGGTATTTCTCAGCCACATCAAAAGCTGTGTTTAGATTAGTGAGAGGATCATCCTGGGAAAGAAACAGAGCCAGAGCATCAATACCAACTTGTAACAAGGTACACAGCATTTCTCTCAAAACACAGCTATTGTGCTTGGTTGGTTTGAGTAACTGTGCTGGTCCAGACAAAATTATGTATGAATCCTCATGTAGTAGGATAAAATAATCAGCTTCCTTTTGAAAGCAGAGCCTGGAGACTCATGATACGATAATTAACATATAATCCATGCAGTTGCAACAAGAAGGAATAATACATTTTGTCTTGAACCTAGTTTAAAGTAAAATTAGCTGCACGTCATACTGATAGTAAACGGCCATATCTCACGTTTACATCTCATGCTTATATTAGCTTTGCAACTTCCATTTTAAAGAACTGCAGAGCTGTGTATCTGTTAGAACATCTAAGCAATACTAAAATAGTAACAACATCTGCAACGGGTGCTGTCCTTAGCTAGTGTACAGTTTGTTGAACACCAGTTGAGTGGGAGGAAGAGAAATGTTTCAACAAATCTCTACAAAATAAATATATATATAAACCCCCGTTTTGTCTGAGTATTGCTTTTCCTCCTAGTCACTGCACAGGACTTGTCATTTCCTTCTATTTCTATTCCTCTCTACAGTAACTTTCTGCTGTGGCAGGATGCACTTCAGATACAGACATCAATACACAGTAATCAAATCCTAAACAAAGTTAAATGTGATTTATCACATCATGAGTCATATCACAAAGGTAACTAGATTTTAAAGAGCCATACAAGAGAATATGAAACGCAGATGTCACTGGAAATGAAAGACCTCTGCAAATTGTTTCCAGCATTCAAACATAATGATTGCTAAGTGCCGGGTGTCCTGCACTTGGGTCACAACAACCCCATGCAACGCTACAGGCTTGGTGAAGAGTGGCTGGAAAGCTGCCCGGTGGAAAAGGACCTGAGGGTATTAGTTGACAGCCGGCTGGATATGATTTGTACTATCCTCTGTGCTGTGGAATTAGAGGCTGGTACCTATGCTGTGGAATTAGAGGCTGGTACCATTTCAACTTCAGCCTACACGTTTCCTGTGCCTGCTGTGGAGAAACCTCTATGAACCAGGAGTGTAACCAAAAGCCTTACTTGAGAAGGTGAGAATAGCTTCTCAATACACAACATACTTTGTTCACTAAGTGTAGACAGGGCCTTAGCTCCATTTAGGAAGGAAAAGTAACAGCCTTTCTTTCACTCGAGTGCAGAAGCATCCAAAAATGCCAAGTGGCAGCTCCCTTGCCATTTTCCTCTAGATCATGTGCCATTTTCTACTTCTGTAGAAATGTCACCAGTGTGTACCAAATTTCAATGTATGCTGACCATGACATGACCACCATGGCATTGCTAACACCCTGACAGAGTGTTTTATTAACACAGACCTTTCTTAGCACAGATCCATCTGAATGAGCTGCTTGAACATCTGTCAGCCACTCCTGGAGGAAAGGGAGGAGCAAACTCACTGCTGATAGCTTTCCTATCAGTTTGCAAGTAACAGCTCCAGGAGCAGTGTTGCCAAAGGCTAAAAAGGAATTTTAAGCTGGAAGTAGGGCGAGGTTTCCTGATGGGAAAACTTACTGGCCTTGGGCACTCCCAAAGGAAGGGCTGGGAGTCTTAACATGCGGGAAACTGGAGACTCACCTAGATGAAGCCAGCAGACCTCTACTTCGTATGTAAGAAAGATGTGTGATCACATAGTCTCTTGGGGAACGAAGCTAAAGACAGTGCTACTGAAAACAAGCTACATAAGCCCAAGACTAGCTCTGAGATGAGCAAGTTCAACCTTGAGCAAGACCCTGTTCTTTGTGGGATAAGCTTCACCCCTCATGGACAGGGCTCATCACAAAGGTGATACTTCAGTGTCCCTGCCCAGAGAAGGGGTTTGGAACCAGATGATCTTTATGGTCCCTTCCAACCCAAACCATGCTATGAGTCTATGATTCTTTGTAGGGGTTTTCCCTGGGGGCTTGTCCAAGACTACAATATCATCTTGAGCCCTATGAAATTCCTCCAACTCCACTGCTTTCAGTTCCATCCCGTCATACACCAGCTAATCGTGATTTCAAATGGCCTGTTTCAGCTGACTCCCATGAAAAGGGATAAAGTAGTAAAGACTGGCCTGGCAGCTCCAAGCCTTGCAGTGCAGTACCACAGCTGCAGGCATGCTTTAGGGACCCAAAAGGCAGTAGAGCAAACAAAAGCCAAGTCACTTGTCCCCTGATTCCTTCCACAGCTGAACTACACACCCTAGAAGAGCACTGACCCAGATGAGGTTCTGCAGAGATGCCTTGGTTCCCACTCTGCTTACGTGAACATAGAGATGGCTGAGACACAATGAAGAGCAGTAATTTGCCAGGCTCTAGCTGGACCAAACACAAGGAAAGCTATAGTTTTTCCACAGAGGAATTAAGTTGTTTTAATGGTGGCAGATAGCAAACCTGCCCAAAACTGATGCCCACCTGGCATGTTTTCTGCTTTTGCTGACTAAAGACTATGGTGGCTCCTCCTCTTTCACCACGACCCTAACTCACATGGGGAGCCTTCTCTCCTCCTCCAGCTATTTCCAAGTCCTTGCAGCACGCAAGGTTGCCATGGCAATTATTGCAGTGTGACATAAAAAAAATCTTCTATTAACTAGCAATCAGGAAAGAAGATGGAGGGGGAGGAAAATTGAGAGAGAGCAAACACTTACTATATCTGCCAGAGTTGAACACACTAGGAAAGAAATCCATTGGTACAACTCATGTTTTCAGGAGTATCTGTAATAAATGCATCCAACACAGCAGTACACAGACCACATTTCTATATGGATTGTGGTGTATGAGGGGGTGTCTCAGCCATCAATCAATGATTGTACTCGATAAAAAGATCTTAGATGTGGCTCACAGTTGACTACAGTTGGGGGTAAAAGGAAGAAGGGAAACCCCGTCTTCTGCATATCCCTCACATGCAGACATGAGCTGAACCTCGAGATCTTATCTACAGTGAGCTGAACAATAGCAGATAGACCTGCACTGAATAGAAGCCATCTAACCAAGTAGTTGTGGTGTCAGGGTAACACTGACACCAAGCCAGGTGGACTAGGAAAAATAGCTACGAACATAAACTCAATACAAAACTGGGCTGACTAAAGAAGTTGCTAACTTTTGGGAAGAAGACATGCAGCTACCTTTTGCTAGCATACACTGCCAATACATGGTCCGTAGCATAGACACAGACTCTGTGAAGGAGCAGAAAAAAACTAAAACTGCACAAGAATGCTGCTCAAACAGGGGGTACAATGCAGACCTCTTGGCAGCTTGGACTGATGTTAACCTATCGTATACATACGTGTGTGTGTACACAGAAACACACAGAACATCACCAAAGGCACACATAGCTGAGATGCCATTAATCACTCCCTAGAGTTGGAAGAGTCCTGGAGGTGGACCTCTGATGTTGACCACTGGGATGGCTGCTTCTCAGGAGCCTTTCTCATGTCCTTCTCTGTAAGATAGGTCCCCTGAAGAACCAGGGATGATTCAAAATGTTGGGGTTCGTTTGTTTGCTTGCTTGTTTTTGAGGGAAGGGGGAGAGGGGAAGTAAGCTCCAAGGAGAAGGGCAAGAATCAGTTGAATGGAGCCAAAGGAAGGATAAAAAAGCAATAAAGGAAGAAGCAAGTGACAGAAATAATCCAGGCAAATACTGTGTTTATGAAGGTGCTGTGTTTATACATTCTACAATTGGGTTTCAAAGATCTAACATAAAAAAGGCAATTTCATTTCAGCACACATCAACTGCCAGAGCTAGAGGCTAGGCTCTGAGCTAAGCTCTTCCCAGCTATTCGCTCGGGATTTCAGCTATGGTAGAATTCTCAAACATTCATTTAATTTCATGCCTTTAGAGTAATCAAGGCAGAATATCAATAAAAACGATATAGAAAGAGTCAGAACACTGTAGGAAGGCAGAGGGAACCTGATGAAGGATGGAATCAAAGACAAGTGGAGAACGAAAGACACCGGTCCCCTTTAACCTTACTTCAACGAGGACAAATCCCTTCCCATCTACAATCATTTTGGCTAAGATAATCACCTTCCATTTCACCTTAAAAAGCCTGCTGGCAATATAAACCAAATAAATTTCTTTCCCTCACTCCCATTTCTCTTCGGTTTGGCTACGGCCTTTGTTGATAACAGAAAGCACTGTAGCATTTACGTGGCTGGATTTGTCAGACACACATTGCTCAGCTGCTTTTATTTTCCCAAGATCAGGCACTGAAAACATAGCTCCAATAATTCCTTTTTTTTATTGCTGCTGTTTATGTAAACAGGTACAGTCTCTCCCCACTGTTTATTCATCATGTTCTGACTCCAGACACTAAAACTGATCAGATAATATAATTGACTGCTCTGCAAGACAGTAAGGATCTAAAAGGTTACTGAAAAGCAGAGCAGGCATTGTACAATTCACTGCCTCAAGGATGCAGCTAATTTGATTAACTCATTTACATATTGTCTATTTGCGCAGTGATCCGAGAGCCCAGGTCCATTAGTAATGGGCTTCTCTGTTTATTTCCCCACCTAACATCAAGCATGTACACACTTGATAATACCCAGCCTGTGGGATCAGATGGCCAAGCTTTTTGTGTATTAACCTCAGTAACGACACATGAATTATGCTCTTGGTGACATTTCACTCCACGTGTGCGTGGATATAATGAAGCCGGATCTCAGCAGACTGTGGGAATGCCAGCAGGATGAGAAACCAGTTTAGTCTTCCATCCCCTTGCTGGGTTCAAGACACTGCTGGCAGCACATACCACTGAACGCTTAGTCTCATCATCCACTTAGCAATCTTGTCTCCAAGACACACAGGAATCAAACTTTGGAGCAGTGAGATATCATGTTACCAGTGGCAATTTTTGAAGTAAAATTGAGTGTTATGGCAAATGCTTTTCTGGCACCTGACACCTGCATGCTAGGAGAAGCCCAGTACTGCAGATGGCTCAGTGCTAAGCTGGAAGCATGTGACAAGTATCCAGTGAGGGCACACAGACCCCTTCAATGAGCTTGGACACCAGGTAACTGGTTTATATCCAACTCTCCACAGAAATGTTAAGTCTGATTTGACTTGCTAGTCTGTGACATTAGCACAGAAGTAGTCTCACATTTGGTGTTAATGAATTTGCCAGCTTTTGCTCATCAGCTGGGACTGGGGCACGTGTCTCATATAAAGGAGTCTGAAAGCGGGGAAAGTCAAGCAGGAAGCTCATTAAGTTCACGCTTGACTAAGAAGCCTGAATGTACTGATTCATCCCTCCTTCCTTCCCCCCAATCCTGCAACTGCCAGCTTGTGCTGAAGTTCTCCAATTATGTTTATCAAGCTAATTCTTCTCCCTCTTTATTTTCAAGGAGCCAAGCATCTGGTCTGACAAACAAATTGTGTCGTACCTTTCGTAGCTTCCCGTAGTCGATGAGCTCTGGACGGTGTCTATGAATTAAAGCGCAGAAACCAAGGCCATCCTTCCAACTACGAGAGAGACAGAAGAGAGCACAATGAACAGTGCTCAGCCAGGGAGGGACATGGTGACAAGCATGATCATGAGGAAAGGCACCAAGACAGCAGGACATCAAATTCTGGTTTAGTTTTTGCCTAACGGTGCTTCTGTAACTGCTGGGAAGGAGGCATGTCTTGTACCTGCATGAGACTGCAATAAAGATTCCTTTCAATCCCTACAAAAATCCACTGTAATTAGGATTTGTCTTTTGTATTGCCACCTAATTTTTGCCCGTCATCTGTGCTGAACTCTCTGTGCATGTCCTGTGGAGCATGCAAGGACAGGTGTAGAGCTCGGGGCTGAAAAAAGGTGTAGATACAAGCCCTAAAGAAGGAACCTTTCCTTAGAGAAAAGGCAAATGCCCACAGCTAGCCCCACTATAGTCCTGGCTAGCATGGATGACACTTAAGCTCTTTAAAAAGTGCTTTAAATGTATATGGTTCATACAGTTCTCCAAGACATGCTGGAAAAAGCACTATTGTGCAGAATCTTCACTGTAACATCTGCCAATTTGGAAATACTAAGAGCAGAGGAAGAAAACCACTCATCCATTCCCAACTCTGCCATACTACAAAGCTTCTGGTGCAGCCCTTATTTCATGGCTCCTAAAGCATTCTGAGTTTCCATAGAGCAAAATCTGTCTTGCTTAGCCTGGGCATATCGCTGCTCTCAGACGACTTAATGCTCTGAAGAATTTAGCGAAAGCAGCAACTGTAACCAGAATGAGGAACTGGGATGTAGGCACTTGGATCCTCTTATAACCTTTGCCTTTAGTTTCCTAGGTGTCTTTCTGGACTACGCTGTTACTGTGTAACATGCACCTGCACTGCCTTGGGAGATCTCTCAGGAACATTGTTGGACATAACAAGAGGCATATGAAAATAACACAGATTGTAAAGCTATGATCTTGCCTGTAACTCACCTGATATGGAAGTTCTGGATGTTTACATTTTTGTAGGGGGCTGTCTTCCTCTGACACCATAACAAAAGTCCTTCTTTAGCAGATGTCTCTAAAGAAAGAAAGCAAGCACACCAATTAGCTCATTTTCTTAGAAAGCAGGAGTCTCTGGAGCATATGCTAGAAAAACATGACCAACTCCTCTTCAATGAGCACTGAATTGTGCTTTATTTAATTTCACTTGTCAGAAAATTCTTTGTTTGGAAGAGTCTACTGGGATAGCTTTGTTAATAATATTTTCTTAATGAGGTTCTGTAATAAGGAGAGAGCTTTTGGGGATTAGAGAGGAGAGTATTATAGGACTTGTAAGAGATAGGTCCATCCATTTTCAGTGCTAGTCCCTGAATCTGCCTGCAAGAAACGCAATAGCTTCCAACATCAAAGTTAGCTTTCAGGCTTAGCCATCCTTCTGAGCTGCTCTTAAAATCTCTTTCAAGCAGAGGCTGTGAAGAACTCTTCTCAGTATACCTGAACTTGGCGAGAAATGTCAGTGAGATGACAGGGCAGCTTGGGAAGGGTTGCTCCCTAGGACTTCCGGTGACTCACCTAAGAGCACATTCTGTGCCCTTTACATTGGCAAAGCCATTTAGTTAACCCAGTTCGTTGTTGAACAGCGTCTGGAAAGAGCTAAGATTTACCTTCAACTGAGATATCCTGAATGGCAAAACGAAGGATGATGGTCCAGATCATTCCAAGAGTCATTTTAACATTGCCGTCCACGATTTCTATGGAAAAAAAAAATAACATAGAGAAGAAATAGAAGACATCAAGTTGCAAGTACAAATCCTAATACAACAGGAGTACTGGGGAGAATTCGCTTTTGCAGATGGGAGAACTGGAATTCCAGCTGAAAACTGTTCTTCCCGCCTCCCCAGATGCTCTGCTGGTACAGCAGAGTCTTGCCCAGTAGTACCCAGTAATCAGACTGGTTCTCTTGCAGTGTAATACTGATTGTAAAACAGACACCGATGATTCAAAAGACCAGGAACAAGGACTAATTTAGATCAATGTAATTCCCCACAGGAACTGTGGGGGAAAACACCTTGTTCAGGTTTAATTGCTATCACTTAGAAGCCACATAAGCCAAACTGGGAAAAAGAAAAGCCTTAATCTGTTACTCTGAAATATCTACTTCAAGTCACCTATATAACTGCCCCAGCATAATTATACCAGAAGAACCAAAGAGACTTCCCAGTGCAGATGTGCTCCAACAGCTGGTTTTGTCATGTGAATGGACTAGCTACCACTAAGAAAACGAAGAAACATCAACATTTTAATTCCAAACAAGCCTATATACACCAGAACACCTCTACAGGACTTCTTTCAGTCATATAATTGCCACAAGACACAACAGAGCATTCCTCAAAGTACAAGCATCCTTCTTGAAGAGGAAGACGAGATTCATGCTGACCAGCCTGAGCAGACCATAATATAAACTAAAATGTTAAGCAGATTGCGCTTTATTGCTCATTGGACTCCACAATATAAATCAGCAAAGGTCAACAACTTGGAGGTTTTAGAAAGTGACTGCTTGTGTGTGAGGTATGATCTGTTTAGGATAGGGGATCAAGGTTCTGGGGGAGTTGCTGGGGGGGGGATGCTGTCCCAGAAAGGGGCTTCCACCATGTATAGATTAGCACCAAGCAGACCAAATTGCGAGCAGCTGGGTCTCAAGTGCTGATCCTCCTCAGCATCTACAAAGATTCCACACAAACTATTCATACATGTTATAAAATTTACAGTCTTCACTCTTTCGAACAGTGAAACTAGCCAAGCTGCCTTCTCCTACTCATTCTCTGGTAGGTTCCAGTATGGCAGAAGAATCTTTATCAAACAACTGACAAGCTACAAGAGTATTTTCAGTAGGAAAAGGGTTAAAATTAACCTACTGTTTGGATGTAGAATAATTCAAGTCCTAACAAGGCTGCCAGAAACCATTTTTGTACTACTGCAGACACCTATGTGTTACAGCTTCCATAAAGCTGCCCAGGAGGAACACATCATGCTCTGGGGCAAGTAGAAATTTACAGTGTAAGCAACTGCCACCTGCCTGGATCCTGTCACAAAAGCAACAATATTTGAAATTTTCCTTTTAAGCCATTAAAAAAAGTTTTTCCTCTTATGAAAAATTTTCAAACACCCCCCAGACACGTTGTTTCAGAAACTGTGTCCATCTGGTCCAAATTCCTGAAAGCTTGTGATTTAGCGATACATGTGGTGCAACTTCCAGTCTAAATTAGAAGGATAATCTCTGCTGTGCTTTGACATATATCTGCATCAGGGATTTACTGATTTAAAAGACAGAAAACCAGAAATGCCACCTTGTTCTATTGCAGTGAACCCTTGTGTCCACTCCTTTCTGCATTTAAGAGTACAGACAGAGACCTGGTGGGGCATCAGTTTGCGCAGAATTAAAGCACCAACAACTTAAACCCCGATGCTTGTCAAGACTATAGCAGTTGGCAGAAGGACTCTAAGGTATATTAAAGGTCTGAAACTAAATCAAGCTCTTTATTTTAATGGACTAGATTAAAATTTGACAGCAATATTTTAATGTGGAAAATGCTTTACAAACACTAATAAATCAATCAGTGAGCTGAAACAGGTAATTAATATTACTGTTCCATGGATTTTAATTGGAAATAAAGGTCAAGATACTTACATAAAACTGGACAGCGTTAAGCTGTTAATGTGGCATGAGAACTCTGCACTATGCTCTGGTCACGTTCTCAAATTCCATCTTTATAAACATCCCCGGCGGTGTTTAAGGCCAGGCTGGATGAGGCTTTCAACAACCTGGTCTAGTGGGAGGTGTCCCTGCCCAGGGCACGGGGGTTGGAACTTGATGATCTTTAAGGTCCCTTCCAACCCAAACCATTCTATGATTCCATGATCTCTTCTGCCCCAGCCCTCTTCATGGCATTACTTATTCAAAAATATGTTTGCCCCCTGCTCCCATGTCTGATTCTTCCTTAGCAGTGCACCAAAGCAAAGCTGCTCCAGAAGAAGCCCAGAATACTTCCACCACTTCATCTCTACATATAATTTTATTTTTCTTGACACAGGAAAAACCCATCACCTACCAAGCAGACACGGATGTCAGTGAGCTTAGTAAGTGAACCAGCCTGGGACGCAGATTTAACCAACCTCACCATCCCCAGTCCTTTTCTTTTTTTCTTTTTCTTTTAAACAACTGACAAAACTGTTATTATTTGTTAGAAGTGGGCAACCATTTTTCATTTCTAGAGCTAAAAAATTTATCCTGGCAACCTGGTTACAAAGTCAACCAGCCTGATCAGAAAGGCTATATGCTCTTTGACCCTCCCTCATTCAGTTTTCCATCCCTGCATTGCCCAATGGCAATCTCCTTTTCCTTTAGGATCCCTTCAGCTGCTGCCAGTCTCCTAATATACTGGAATCTGGCCAAGAAACAAAAGTGAAAACCATGGCTGCAAAACAGGTTTGCATGAAGCCTTCTGCTTCCTGGTGATGAAGAGAAAGAAACTCCACAGGAATTGTAAAAAGTTGAATGTAACACTACAAAACTAGAACAATCTAGTGCTTAATTAAAGACACTGTGTTTGTTCCCCACTGATGTAAGTAAGGCTCAGTAATGTGAGAGCAGCTCACATATTAAAAGTCTAATAATCAGACAGCATCTCCTGCCTGACTGTGCTTTCCAAGCGCTCTTGCTGGGCTGGACTTCTGCAAGCGTTAGCTGCTGATGGTGGAGGAAGTGCAGACGTTGTCTCAACAGCAGCAGCAAGTACATGTTATTAATGTGATTTACATTCAACTTGGGAGCGGATCAGTTGCTGGCTAAAGCTGATGAGGCATCTGCATCCCCTGGAAGGAAATTTTTTGCACCAGTGAATGTGCTTCCACTTAGCTACCATCATTGTACCAAATACCACAAACGAATATCCAAAAGCTACAGTACTCTCATCCATTTGTTTGACAGCCAATTAAGGGCCTGAACAATATTCAGTCCTTATGAGCAAGACTGGCTGGCTACATAGATGTAGCTTTTAAAATGCCACCACCTTTTTTAAATGCATGAACTCATTTCGAAAAATGCAAAAATGATTAAGCTTCCTTTTCTACCCTGGCCTGGGTAGTTAGAAGCAGAATCTACAAAAACTGTTATCCCCTCCAAACTACTTCTGAGTTGCCTATGAGAGCACTGCCTCTGGTTACCCATGGAGAGGAGTTGCAGGGGATGAACAACTGGCAGGATAGCTTTATGATTGGGGAATTGAAGACACAGAGCTACGATGGTGACATAAAATCAAGGCTGCTCTGCATTTTGTTTATCCTAACAAAATGGAGGAGCAGGAGCAGGAGGAGCATCCATGCCCCCATCTTCAATAAACATGTTGCTAATGATGGTCCAGGCAGATTTAGGACAGATGGCTGGCATTGATGATGGGGGTATACATCTCAGCTCCCTATTTGTGAGTGGGGAGGAGATAGACAAATACAATGCTGTTTCAGTCACTGATGTGTAGAGACCTTATCTTCCCCCTCTTTCCACTGCCAAATGTATGCTTGCTCTGCCTGGGGCTTCAGTAGGTGTTTTGCTCAGATGGGACTTCTCCAATTGTTGAAATCTCTAAGCTTCTTTTCTCCTTTCACTTGTGCAGGTGAGACTGGGGATCAGTCCATCCAAAGCTATATTTATGCTGAACAGAGCCACATCTGCCTAAGAAAGCAGCAACCTTCTATGAAGATTAGAGGTGCAAATAAAACAGTCTTAGGGTCACATACTTGACCTATTCAATCTGTTAAATCCCAGGAGCATTTGACACCAGTATGGAATCTATTACAGCAAAAGAAGGCTCCTGAGGTGTCAGATGACAGTGAGATTTAAAAGCAGATGAAAAACCATTTGGAACCTGCACTAGGCTAGGGCCTTCCTTGATCCAGATTTACAGAGATCTACCATATGCCACAACTGCTTTGATCCTATGGACTCTGGCTAAACAAAGATGTTTAGAATCATCTTGAATTGTTAATAGTCAAAGATGGTTGTAAAAAGCAGCTCTTAACCCTCGTTGCTTATTCTGTTTGCTTAGTTCCCCTTCTGTTTAACGTGGACATGGAACATGTCCTGCACTCATGCTGTGTGTAGGAAATCCTCTTCAGTTCTGGTTGTCACTCACTAGGACATGGTTGCAGAGTTTGGTTTATAAACAGCAGAGAGGGATCTTTATTTGATGAAATGTGAGATAAATGCCCAGAAAACATTTTTGCTGGCTTTAACTCTGATTAAACACAAGGTTTCACAAGGCTTAAGGCAACCTGAGAGCCTACTTGGGATTCTTTCTGGAGCTTATTTTTTAACCACAAAAAGTAATAATAAAGAAATCCAGGACACTGATGCCCAATGCCATTTGTCTAATGTATACAGAGAATGACAGCTGGGCAGCAGGCGCTTTGCACAGAACCCTGCTGCCCAGCAGACACCCAGAGATGGAGCAAGCCACCTCAGGGTGAGGAATGCACTCCCCTAGCCACACTGCTGCTGGAAGGGGGCTTTCTCCTCAGAGAGAAAAGCCACCTGGAAGACTTCCTAGGTCAGTCCAACCTGACTGAGGCACTTACAGCTCATTTTCTTAGTGCAGTGTTATGACTGCCTCATTGGCTTTTATCTTCTGCTTTACTGCTGCATGAGGTCTTCCTAAAGTCTGAAATTAAGTCCTTAAAATTCATGCTACAGGAAGGCTTATATTCCCTTCCATGGACAGAGTTATTGCTGTGCTCTTCAAAGTAAAAGTCCATTTTTATAGCTGATGTGTAATTTACTGTACACCAAGTACCTGGATGGACTGGGCAGAAGGCCCTGCAGCAGATTATACTTCCTGGTGACATCTGGGCTAGGTCTGGGTGCATGGCAGGCTGGATACTTGTGATCGTATTTACATGGCCTGAGCTGGCATCACAGCACAGGCCCAAGCACTCTGCTTAAAAACCCAACCTAACCTTGGTCCATATGTCAGTGCCGTGCTACCTTTTGTAGTGTAAAGAAAACCATATAGGTTCAACATGTTGCTACATGGGAACCAGGACAAAGGAAAGTCAGGAATGTTTGGCAGGGGAGGTCAGGATCACTGTTCAGACTGATATAAATCATGGCTTCTGTCATTAAATGGCACCTCACAGCCTGTTTCTGAACAGGGCAACTGCTGTGAATCCATACAGAATAACTAGGCCCTGGAGATCTTCGGTCATAGACCATTTTACTTGCAAATGACTTCTAAGTGCTATCAGCGTACAGTCACAGCTGATACAGGAGCAGAGATCATAAAAGAAAAATCCAGTGGTAGGAGAAGAAAAGGCAAACTAGTGCCAAGGAGAGCAGAACCAGAAAAAAAAAAAAAAAAAAAAAAAAAAAAAAAATTAAAATAAAAAAGAAGACGCTACCAAGAAAATAAAATAAAAGCAGAATGCCTGTTTACCAGATGGATAAGGGGCAGAATTGCTTGAGGGAGATTATGACTCCCTGTTTTCAAGAG
>NW_015090839.1:16406237-16455071 GCF_001431845.1 Calidris pugnax
AAAAAAAAAAAAAAAAAGAGAATAGAGCATGGAAGATAGGTTCTATGCATGCTCTAGTCTCCCAGAAGGATCCAAATGTCTGTCCGAGATCCAAATGATAGCAGGAGGTGTTTTAAGGCAGGTCATCTCTTACAGTTTGAGAAAGGGCCCATATAGATATGGACTATCGTATCAGACACTGGATGCATCAGTCTATTTTGCGAGGGCACAAAACTACCTCAGATATACATTTGTGCTACATAAAGTGTACTCAGGGCCAGCAACACCCTCAGGTTGCTTCTCTGGGAAAAGGTGGGAAAATGGAAGAAAAGCTTTACATGCAAAATGTCAATATCATTGAGCCATTCACCTCTTGTATTTTGCTCTTAAATACCAAACACAGTAAAGAAATGTCTTCCACGTCCCTGGGCACTAGTTTCAAATTGTTGCAAAGTCTCCATAAAGTTAAAGCAGTATATTGAGGTAAAGGTCTCAGTAAGGCAAACATAAGGACCTGCAGCAGCTGCCATACTCTGCCTCATCCGACACAGAACAAGCAGACTGTAGAATGGGTGTGTGTCTTGAAGACAAGAGCATGCCTAAAAGGCCAAAATTGGGAACAGCATGCCAACATTGCTCTGCCCTCCTGGGCTAGGAAGAGGCAGGGCTCAGCCCTGCAGCCCCACGACTCTCCCAGAGGAGGAATGCTCATCCAGAACTGTATCATGGGCTAATTTCCTGGCTCTGTCATGAGTTTCCCTGGAGAAACCACATATTTCCATCTGTAAGATGGAGATAAGAAACCTCCCTCATTTTCCGTGGTCACTGTAAAGACAAACCTAGAAATACCACAGAAGCAGAGTGTCTCCACAGCAACAGTGACAACATGAAGTCCATAGGCTGGACTCATACACAGGTTCAGAGCAGAGGAAAACAAGTGTCATAAAAATACATTTCAGATAATATGAGAAGTTGTTAAGGTTTATAAAAGAGCAAACCATCTTACTAACCTGCACACCCTTCTAGGTCTTGGGGGGACATATCTGCAGAACACCCACCACCTTTGCTAAAAAGACAAAAATCCTACACAACTCCCTGCTGTCTGCATCATCTGCAAATTTGTCTTGGGAGTCCCTGGTGCTGCCCACAATGGGCTCTGGCTTCCAGCCAGAGCACGCAGCTTTTTGGGTTGCACGACAAAAATCCTGGAAGCCCTGAAAATTGGTGCCTCTGGGGTCTTTGACCTGTGCTGAGGACGGCACTTGGCTTTGATCCATGGGATGTCCTACAGCAATAGGGACATTGCTGCTTCCCAGCAGCTCTGCATCAAGCTAAATACAAGCAGCTGCTATGCTTCAATTGAGACTTTTCTTCATTTGAGAAAAAAAAATCCCAATTAATTTCTTTCTGCCACTGCTCAATGTTTTCCTTAACTCATGAGAACCAGGAGAAGAACAGGAAGACCTGACCAATAAGTCCAAGAGGAAATCAGGTTTGGCAACTTGGTGTGCAAGTGGGATCTAAATACAGATGTAAAGGCCTAATATATCCCCTTTTTTCCTCCATTCTACAAGGGCTAGGGAGGCACAAAGGGAAATCACATGCTGCTGTGAGAGAAAGGCAACAGCTAAGCACAGCTTGGGCCTGGACAAATCAGCTGGTTTCTTTACCTTCTGCTCCAATAGATACTAGTTTGACTCCTTTGCTGGCAATGAAATCCAAGGCCTTGTTCACGTTGGATATTTTGTGCACTCGCATTTTGCCTCTTTCAGGCTTAGCCAAGCGTTCACCTATTAAGACAAGAGGGAAAAAAAAAAAAAGAAATATTAGGAAACCATTCTGAATCCTTTCTTCCACGATGGGTGTTTCCCACTGCTGGTGGCTCCGGCTGCTCAGGCAGGGAGGGGACAGACCTCCCTGCATCCTCCCTTGACAGTGAAGGCAGGACAGCCACACGCACTGTTAAGTACCCCCAGAAAGAATCAGACAGAAAAATATCTTTTTGTTGCATCGTAGATATATTAATAACAGAAGAACTGTTGGCACTGAGTCCTTTCCACAGCAGTCTTGTAGCAGAGGTGAAAAAGTCCTTCAAAACCACACTGAGCTGGGCAGTAGAACTAACCTCTGTCCCATTAACCACAGATAACGATGCCTGGAAACGGATACAACTTCCCTCCACCACCAAGACAGGTGAGGAGCCCCCCTCCAGCATCTACAAGCCCCAATTTACAAAGCAAATCACTCCTTCTTGGAACTCCTCACAGTGAAATATGAGGGTGATCTTGCGTCTTGCTTTTCTTTTCCCCAGACAAGACACAGACCTCGCACCTCTCTCATCTCTGGACTGAAGGGCCACAACTGCCTGCATGAGGAAATAAAATCAGTTCTGTGGAAAGTGGCCTTGTAACTGTAAGGACTGTCATCTCAACACCGTTCCGCTATGCTTGATGTCTTTCTAACTCTACGCAATGGTGTTTTACACAGTAGTATGCATTTTACACGTTTATAATGCGGCAGAGAGAGGGAAGCAGCCTGCTCCGAGGTAAGAGCAGGAAATCTCTGATAGAAATGAATCTTAGGGCAAATGCCAGCTCCTGACTGGAACAAAGCTGGAAGATTTGGAAAAACACTTTCTTGACCTTATATATCTGAAAGAGCTGCATTCAGTGCAGTTGTGGCCATTTTGACAGGCTTCCTGTAACTACGCTCATCGCCTACTTTTACTAACACTAACCCAACATGAAGAGTAAGCAAATCAAAGCTTGGACAGACAAGTGGACTTTTCAAAGGAAGCTCTGCTAGAAATATAACTAAACAGGACATCAGGAACCATACGTTATGTGACACACAACACCAAAAAACCAAGCAGAACAGCTGCTTTCAGATCACAAGCTCTAGAATACAAAAAAAAGATCTAAACAAAATGCAAGCAGGGTTTTGCACTTTGAAAAAAAAGTTATGAGAGAATTAAAAAGAGATCAAATGGGCAAGTCTAGGCAAGCAATTACTCACTTGACCTATTCAGTTCCAAAAGTCTCCTGCAATATCTTGAACCTGAATATTTAAGTCGAAAACCTTTATTTGAGGTTTAAGGGTGAGAAAGAAAGGTACTTTTAAAAAAACTCTTCTTCATACTAAAACTGGATGGCTTGTTTTTTAACAAAGGAGTGAGGAAAAGATAAAAGGGAGAAAACCAGATTATCTTCATAACCATGCCCTATAAAGTAAAAAAACCTGGAAACGAAAGTCCTTTAAAAGTGTTTCAGTGATTACTGTAGGCTGGTGTCATTAGCTCTCAAGCTTAAGAATAAAACCAGATTCACTTTCAAAATGAAACACTGATGTCTGACAATTTAAGTAAGAAGATGTATTTATGGTACTACCTCCATCCTAGGATTAAAAAGATCCCTTTTGCTTTAATGGAGCCTCAAGTACACGTCATGGTATGTTGACTTATTTTCCCATTTGGATAATGCTAGTCATTCTAAATAAAAGTGGAAGCATTTTTTGTGACAGTTTCACAATGGCATTTTTGCATGTAGTTTCACAATAGATTTATGCAGACTTATGCTGCCAAATGTGAACAAATGCGTTGAGCCAGCTAAAAAAGAACCATTTTCTTCTGCTGATGTGACTGTAAGCCAGCCTTGCAAAAAGAAAAATAAAGACACGAGATAAAGTTTCAGCTGGAAGAGCAAGCTGATCCAATTCACCTTGTGGCCGTTGCCCAACACAAGGCAGAGCATCTGAACTGCTCTCCCTGGAGCCTGGGAGAGCAGGACTCTTCCTTCTGACAGCAACGCAATCCTTGAGCGGTTGATGGCGATTGCAAAACTGCAGTCTCCTCCTCTCAAATACCACAATGGGATATTTGTTTTAGAATAATTTTTTTTGGATCTTAAAAAGTCCCAAAGCCCGACGGCTATTTCCTTCAGACTTGGACTTTATCACAAATTTAGATTTCCAGAGAAAAGCTTCATCTGGTTCCATGCCATGCATTATTAATGATGTAGACTGTTAAAACAGAAGCCTGCTAGAAATATGTTCTGCTTTCAGCTATTTGCATCATTGCTTTATTTCTCAGTGCTTCTTCCATCTGAGACAATGAAAATGGTCTACTCGCTTCCATTCCTGAATCCCATGTACTAGCCCAAGGCTGTACTTTAAAAGCCAAACAATGCAAGGAAGTGTTGGCTTAGAAGTTGTTTACAGCAAATTTGCTTAGAAAAAATTTTGATTAGTCATTTCTTCTGTTTGGGGGAAAAAAAAAGCCTTATAACTTTGTTTTAAAAGTACTAAATGTGAGCTTAGCCTTTTTCAGTCTTGTAGTATTATTTTTAAAATAGCTTTGTCATGGGAAGGAAATGCATGCGGTGAAAAATGAAAGTCTGTCATTTGGAGCAATTTCTAGGGGAGGTCCAACTCTTACTTCCCACCATGGAGGCCAACGGGAGAGGACTTGCAATGAGGAAGTTCCAGGACTGTCCCTGGAGTTTCTCCCACCGCACAGTGGCTGGGGGACCAAGGGGCTCTGCCTAGGCTGGAAGGAGATCCATCAGCAGCACCACAGCTCACCACGATAAGGTACTGGGCTGAGTAAAACCGAGGTGCTCTCCTCTTGCAGAGCATCACTGCTTCCCATACTTTGGGAAGTTACGTCAGATAGAAAAACTGCTTCCTACCTGCCCTAGCTAGGCAGCAACGTGTCCCCAAGGGCAGTGGGGCCCAGCACTCTCACAGCTGAAGGCTCTTATGGCCATCACCCTCTGGGCTAGATGAAAAGATCAGCCTGCCACAGAGCAACCCTTCCCATGCTAAATTTCCATCAGCAGCTCTGCAGTTCCCCAGAACACGGGAAGAGGAAGGTGTAGAGAGAGCCAAGAACTGCAAGGAAAGGCTAGAAGCTGGAACCGGATGGCTAAGAGTCATCTGGAGACTCACCCTTTTGGCAGGTGATCAGTGGGAACTGTGGCAGGAACACACATGTGAGCCCTTGCCAACCAGCAGGAGACTCCTTACCCCCACACTGCTCCCAGGCTGGGATGCTGCTTCCCCACCTACAGGCCAAAGGGGCTACTAAGTGGGGCCAACAGCTGGAAGGAGGCTCCAAAAGAGCAGCAGGGCTCACAACTGGAAATGGAACCGCCAATGAAGGAAATTAAATGGGAAAAAAAAACAACTGTACTAAATTTCTTCTCTTTTGCTACTGTACCTAGGAGAACTGTGTTTCCAGATTTTGCTGGCTCTTGAGGAAAGGATGCTCAGTCTTAGTGTGTGAAGGACCATGGCCTCTGGTGGGATGCAGCTCCCCATGCCTTTGCCCACTGGTCACCTAGCGACAGGCTGTGGGCACAGAGTCACTCTGCAGTGGATGGGGAAATGCTGTGCCCACACCACCAGTGCACCATAAAGCTGTTAGCTTCTTCCCAAACTGAGGGGGGTCCAATAAGACCTGCCAGTGGCCTCCCAAAGGGACAACCTGAGAGGGAGAGTGGGAGACGAGGCAAGAAAATTAAGCAGTGTGAGATACGAGAGCCCCTGCTTTGGCACCAAGCTGCACCCACCCTCCCCTGTTCATGCTTCTCTCCTCTATCTTCCAGTTCAGAGATTACAAACTAAGCCATTAAGGCCCATCTGCCCCAGCTTCCAGGCTGCAGCCCCTCCTCTGCAATGGAACATAAATACAGAAAATAAACTAGTAGGACTCTGCTACCTCATCTCCTACAGGCACTGCAGAAGCAATGTGCGTGCCACAAAGCTCTGATAATATTTTGAACTCTGATCCCTCCAAATCATAAGCATGGGAAAAAATCTGAGGTCTTATCCTATATTCATAAATTCTGAAAAACACATATACTGACAGCATCTTTGCAGGAGCTGGCAAAGGAGAAGGGAAGGGAATAAAAGGAAAGGAGGGGTAGAGAGAAAGCAGTCTGAGTGCTTTTATCATGGCAATTTTATTGGAAAATGTACCAAGAAGGTCAGGAGTAGAAGTCACTGGATTGCTATTACTGGCTCAAAAACCATCAAAAGAAAGTCTGTGAGCATATAACTCCAGTTTCATACACACAGTCTTATCCCCCCCCTCAATGCCTCCCACAATAAGGTATTTATTTCATCAGTACATCAATAGGGATTACTGCTTATACAAAATAATCCCTGGGAGATATCTGTCAAGTAGTGGGACATTTGTGATAGGGAATAAAAACAAATCTGACCTAACTTGTTCATGCCACTGTTTTTATATCAGACTGGGTTTTCTGGGATTTTGCTTTTCTTTGGGATTTTTTTTTTCCCCTGAAGGCTTGAGCACTGAGCTCAGATTGAAACTAGAATGGAAAAACTTCAGTCACAGCTGAAACTGAACGAAACAGAAGATTTACTGGTTTGACTCCCCTCTTCCAATAACTTCTATCCTATTCCCACTGTCATGTGGCTTTGGTATGATTTGCCAGTGCAGCATTCCCACACTCTTCCCAGAGCTGCTGCATCAGCCCTGCCAAGCAGTAAGAGCTGTTGCCTGAGTCTTCACAGGAGGCTGTGCATTCCTGACGGGCAGAGGAAAGCCGAGAGGCAGGAGCAGGAATGCAATGGGCAGCTTGCACGGGCCATGAGGCTTGGACTACATTCCAAAAGCACATTAATGGTCACTGCCGGAGACAAGATATTCATTAGGGAGAAATTTGTTCTGAATCAGAAAACAGCTGTTCTTATATTCCAGCAAAATCGTCAGCATTACAGCCCTTGCTGTCCCTATTCTGCAAGAAAGGGGGAGGACAGATTTCTGAATGGAGATGCTCAGGACACTTGAGGGCACCACACAAACCTCTCTCACCTGAAATGACTTCCAGAAGTAACATGAGTTTGAGGCCATCCCTGAAATCTTCCTCTATGTTCTCAATCTGTGTCCCAGCCTTGCGGAGGTGAGAGTTACACCATGCTGTAAACGTCTAAAACACAGGAAAGAAGGGAAAAAAAAAAAAAGCAGTCAGTAATCTTCCCAGAGGCCAAACAATAGTTCAGAACCAAAGCAGTGCTGCTGGGTACCATGACACAGATTCAAATGCTGGTTAGGTCATCATCTTTCCACCTGCTGCCCTTGTGGAGCACAAGTGTTAGTGCCTAAATATCCAAAGAAGTTGCAGGGTGTTCCCATGACAGAGGGAGTCTGAAAGAGACAGCCACTTCACGGCTCCAGCGTGTCTGATTTTCTGGAGAGGCCCCTACAATTTGTGTTTGGTTTAGAATACTTTGAAACTGATTTTAAGGCATGTTAAGTGCTCGTATTGCTAGGGACTCCAGTAGTGTTAGATGATACATTTTAACATAATATGAAGGAGAACAGAAAACAGCATTCCAGAACTTCTCATCTCTAGACACATGCCTGAGAAAAAAAAAGGACTATTCCTCTACAGCCAACTGCCTCTGGTCTACTCCATCCCCAGCAAACACTGCAGCCCTTAGACACCAAGGGAGAGCGTGCTGAGCTCCACAGCCACATAAACCACATCCCATTACTGTCCCTCCTGCTGTCTCTGTTCTCACCAACTCACTGCTAGGGCACACCTCTCTCCCCTGTGTGACTGTCCCACCTTCCATCCCGCCCTTCCTCCCGCCTCAAGTGGAGGAGTAAATGCTTTCTGGATAAAGATGCTATCACCCATCTCAGCAGAAGTGCAAGTCACACAAAGGATAAAAGTAAGCACTACTTATCGACAACTACTGTCTAGCACAGTCCCAAACTCCCACTATTTGAAAGCCTCTGGCAGAAGGGTCATTGCAACCACCTCAATGATAGAAATCACAGCCACTCTGTAATTAGTGATATTATGCACCATGACTAGAGTAATAATACGAGTCTGAAGTGCGGGAGGGACTGAGGTCCAAACTGCAATACAGCCAGCAGCATTCAGGCTAAACAAAACTCTTTTTGGAAACGCCTTCTGACCTCAAGTGGTCAGAGTAAGAGGATCTCTCATATAAGAGAAATGAATTTCACCACAACTGATGACAAGACACATTTTCTGTGGTTGCAATCTGTCAGCCCATGTTCTGAACAATGGCCATGTGGGGCACTGAAGGGAAAGAGACCAACTCATCCAAGAGATGTGACAGTAGGGATTATCTCAAAAGAGCACCATGTGAATAGGTCATAAGTGCGACCATTCAATGGTCAAAACACAATAAGCAAATATAAAACACCTCAGAAACCTCAGTGTGGCACGATCTTAAACTGGTGAATCAAAGAGCCCAACCTGGAGATGCAGAAGCTGTTTGACACAAAAGTACTGTTTGAAGAGTAAATGGTAGCAACTAGTTCTTTTAAGGCGGACAAGTTTGTCCAAGTGCTAATGAATGCGTTTCACAGTGTTTGAATAGGACACAAAGTAAACCCTTTCCTTTGTACAAACTGATAACCCCTCAATCACTCTTTAAATAGAAGGGTGAGGTTACTAAAAAAGTGAGCGGCTCCAAAAGCTCAGCACTACCACAAGGAAAGGAGGTCTTTCCTCCCTCCCTCCCTCTCCCAAAGCCAATTCAACTCACTGACCCAGCAAAGAACTGTTTACTTTCTTTGGTAAGGCTGGTCTTCTGCTCAGTAGCGCATGGAGGCAGTTCAGCACAGTCTAACAAGCCTCTACAAGAGAAAATTTGGCATACATGGGCCAAGCAGGAGGGTGGAGTGGACCACAGCAGTCATGCCATCTTGGGCTGTTGGGGAACCACAGCAGAAAGGACTCCGCTGATACTGAAGCAAAACATGCCAAAATTTTACAAATGCTTCTCCACTGCTTACACCACACACAGGATTTCAAAAGAGAGTTCACCCCAAATGGCGAAGACTATCAGGGCTTGTTCTTATTTGTCTGGAAGCTGGGCTTCCTCTACTAAAGTACCCACATTCCTGCCTTACACAACTACAAATAGTGTAGCAGAATCTTTCCTTGGAAAAAGCATTGCTCAACAGCTGCTGAGCTTCCCACTGCTGTGCTCTGGCCTTGCTCTCTGCCGGGGCTGTGGGATGGAGCAGGATAACAGAGCAGCTGTAAATACTTTCATGGCAATGGCCCTTTGGACAGATGCATGTATTGTGAAAGTCTGGGATCTCTTTTTTTCAAGATGGCCTGGTTTCCTTCCAGATTTGGAAGCTTTAGGAAAAAAAAAAAAAAAGTCATTAAGCACCTTTTATTGCTTTTTATTGTTATTCCCCTGAGAAATAGAAGGGTTTTTTTTTTCAAGTAAGAGCGGTTTTATTTGAAAATGGGCCCTGCATCCTGCAGTACATCCTTTTGGCACTATTTTCTTTATTCCACTGCCTGTGCTGTATTATGTGAGAAGAGGTTCATTTATTCAGCTCTCTTTTGCAGTCAGGTTCCTTTGCTCCTCCAGAGGGGCAAATGACAGCAGAGATGATTTCAAGTGCTACATCGTCATCACATATCGAAGTATGAGAACAAGTTATTGTCAGGAAGGCTGTGGATGCGCATGAACCTCCTTCTCATATTTGGAAAGCAGAAAAAGCAAGATACCTACAGATAGTGACTGGCCCTGTGTCACATTACAAAATCCATGTTGAATTGAGATCCTGAGATCTAAGTCACAGGCCACCAGCCTGAACTTTATTTATTCTATGACTTCTCTGAAGCTGCTTCAGTTTTGTTTTCTATCAGCCCAAAGCAGGTCAGAAAGTTCTTCTTTAAAACACGGATACTCTGGATATAGCTCAACTGGGCATCTCTTTGCATGTTTTGAGGATGGATGAGGGCGACTGGGTCTACATTTCTAAGAAATACAAGTGAAATGAAAAGCAAATCTTCTAAACTTTGCATTATTATAAAACCTGGCAGGATAACCAGATCAGTGAGAGTATTTTTATTGCTGCAAGAGTCACCTAGGGCTTGGTGCAAAACTAAGTCCCAGATCCAGCACTCCAACTTCTCTGCTGGAGCCATCTCTACCACATCATGGCCTCAGACATGCTGAAGTGAGACAACTCTGCAAAACATATATATTGGCCATCACTGGCAAAGCTGACACCTCAGCTCCTCAAGGACACAGGACCATGAAGGGTTAATAGGCAGAGCACATCCAGTTCCCATTAAACAGCTCCCAGAAATGCAGATGTTTTCTCAAGACACCTTTCAGTTCCTACATGAACTCCAATAAGCACAATACCACCAGCAGCACAACAGCGTGTGTGAACAGCAACTACCAGCAGCTCAGTGTGGATGCATTAGGCCATTTTGCAAGAAAGCAGGATTATGAATGCTTCTACTAATTGTAACGGGATTCACAAATTATGTTCTTCAGACCAACCCAGAGCAACACCAACCAAAAACATAATAATAAGAAAACAGCTTTATGTTGCCTTTGCTGCATATACTGCACAGGAGTAAATAAACTATCTTCTTACTTTAAAGTAGCAAATTGGAAGGAGATTTGACAGACAGATAGGAGAAGGCTGAAGAAATGTGGGAGAAAAGCCGGCAGGAGCAAGAGAAGGGAGATCTGGAATTTTTGCTGTCCGCTGGGGTCTTGCAGTCCTGGCAGTTTTGTTTGGAGCCATTTTTACTGACTTGGCTTCATGCATCTGCACAGGATCCTTTTTGTTATTCTAGGAAACCTACTGAAACCACCCACTCACCCCATCCATCCTCTGGGCAACGCAGCCGCTCCTCCCCTCGCCCTGAGTCACAGCTAGCGGTGGCAATCGGCTCGGGGCGGCCGCTAAGCCCTGCTGTGCTGTCTGTCACCAGCCAACGAGCTTTGGAAGCAGAAAGGGCTGCTCAGAGCAGCCAGCCATCTTTCTGGCACAGGCCTGGCCCTGGGAGCAGTCAGACAAAAAAAAAAAAAAAAAAAGAAAAAAGCACCTGTGTTTGCTGGGGTGAGGAGAGGTGCCCCCCAGTTCGAAGGGCAGAAATGCACTGCCAGGTGGGAAGCACCGTCTCCTCTGTCATGAACTCAAATCCCTGCTGTAAGGCAGCAGATGTGCTTCCCTGCTGCCTGCAGACGCAGAAGCCCAGAGATTATTCACCCGCTTACCTCTAACTCCCTGTCCCAAAGACGGGGAAACAAATACTCCGTTAATCTTGAGGCTTACAGAAATTTCACAGGGCTGGAAAACTACTTACTGTTAAATAATAGCACAAAAGCATACCATGAACTGGTTTCTTTATACAAATCTCACACCATAAATTTTCTATGGTAACTGCAGAAGAGGTGCAAACAGAGCCATGTTTCTTGGCCCTTGGATCTTTCCACATACTGTACTCTTAATTTCGTTTTTGGACACAACAGATCCCTAGGACGCCCCTGCAGGTCTCCCTCTTGTTCAGGGTTCACAACGCAGGGTGCCAAGGAAGGAGCACACGTGTGTTTGCATGTACATACACACATTTCTCATCATTGCTCTCTGCACCCCTGCTCCCACCTAGCTATGATTTGTAGCTTCCTTTTTTTACACCCCAGCTTCATCAGCAAGATCCCTGACACTGCGATCAGCTCTTGCTATCTGTGTGCTGTACAAACAACAGGACCTTCATATTCTACCACAACATAACCTGTCAGCTAATAAAAAGAATAGCTAGCAAATATGATTAACTGCTCTTCTGCCTCAGCATATGAGGCAGGTTTACTGTTGGGGTAACCTCTACAAGCCTACCTGCATACCTATTTTAACAGGCATGCACACCTTTGTTTGACACAACATGAAGAGTCCCTGCTTCTTCAGAGTTCACTGTACCAACCCTTGCCCAGGCACGAGTTAACTAAAAGCAGCAGCCAGGTGATTGCTGGTGGTCCTGCGGCCAAAGCTCTAGTGAGATACCATCTTCAGCCAGCTCCTTCCAGGTTTCTCCCAGTCCTGCCAACTGCAAACCTACCTTTGGTTCTCCCTGTATTACATATGCATGAAGACACACACTCTCTGGTACTCTTTGCACTTCCCAAACTTTTGCTTTTAATCCTGAAGCCAATAACCCTTCCTCTTCACACTGTCCTTTCCAAACTCAGTACCTCTCTGGTACCAAAGTGGCTCAGGCAACATTCTTGAAACCTGGGGAAGCAGTAAGTCAACATTTTTAAGTTTAAAGAATGCTTCTGCTTGGAAAGCAGCAGTGCCATGACACTGCTGAGAGCGGATCTAGAGAGCTCTGCTACAAGAAAACAGTCACAAGGCACTTCAGCCGCTGAGCAATTTTAGCAATGTAAATGTTGAAGCTACCACAACCACATAAATGACATATATTAAAAAAAAAATAAATGGGCAGTTTTATCTCTTTGTGGCTATGATAATGACATTCCAGCTTTATCTGACCTTTCCAGATGCTCTTTACTTCTCTCCTTGCTAAATCACTCTTCCATGCAGCCCTGCTTTCTGACACAGCCAAGGGACTGCCATATTTGTGTAACAACCCTGGAGAAGCTGTAACTGAGCCAGAGCAGTGCTGCTTGCCTCCTTTCTGACAGGAGAAAGGTCTGGCTTAAGCAACGCAAGAAAGAATTCACTGGAGCACTGCCTTGCCAGAAAACCACGACCATGCTCAAGGGGAAGCAGCATTCATGGCCACCAAGGCACCCTACTTCCTGGTGTTTGTGCTGGGGGATGAATTTTAAGCAAGTATTTCAACACAGCTCTGCTGTTGAGATGTGTCCACAAAGGTTTGGCTCCTGTTAAGAAAGGGATGGAATTGCTAGCACACAAATCTCAGCCTAGTAGCACAGTTTTATACTGTCTGCACATATGTTTTGCAAAGTGAGGTCGGTCTTGAACAGGCTGAAAGATGGGAGTGCTAGCCCAGGCTTTCTTCTAGTGTTGTAGGGGAAATGACAGGAAGACTCCTTTTCCAGTCACCAGAAGAGAAAGCAGGATATTCAAACAATACATTGTGCACAGCTGGAAAATAAAATCAATTTACCCAGCTGCAAGTGCTGCTCTTCTGCTAGTCATATGTTCAGAGCAGTGCACCTGGGCTCTGACTGCACAGCCAGGCTGCATTCCCTGCCTGGCCTGAAAGCCAACTCCGTGGTGTCTGCTTACTACAGCGCCACACATCACAGGGCTGCTGAGACAGATCTACTCATTCCTGCAGCAAATTCTGCAGCCGATTCCACTCTGCAAGGAATTTTATTTAAATGAAATTATCTGGAACAACGACTGAGACACTCACCTAATAATGACTAATGGTTTATTAAGAGCAGGCAGAAAACTGCTTGCACACACAGCTTTTTTAAACGATAGAATTACTAATGAAGCAGTTCCAGCTGCCCAAAATTGGATCCTTCCCACCTTGGTAGTCTAAGAGCTGAATATACTGTATCAAAGCAAGGAGGATGCTAACCCACAGTCACCACAAATCTCTTTCTTGTTTCTTGAACAGATATAATAGGCCATCACTAGCTTATTAATCAGGTGGTTTTGGACTGAAAGGCTGGGACAGCCTTTCAGCAACAAATCTCAGCCACCCAGTCAGGTTTCCCTGCACTCAGCACTAATTCATTACCAGCATTAATCCCCAGGGTCTCATGTGATTTTCCCCTTCCTGGTGCCATTGCTCTCTGACAGCTTCTGTGGCACTCCCTTCTCCGACTACTCCTTTCACACCTTAAAGCACTTGGAAGAATCGCTGGGGTCTCGTGGGTGGCTGTTTGTCACCCTCCCCACACTTCTTTTCCTGCCAAAGGCTGTGATACAAGCTGACAAGGAGGTGCTCAGTTAATTAGGGAGTAATTACAAAGTAATCCTGGATCCTGTCAACACCTTGGCACAAGAAAGGCCATGGCTGGACAAGCCAGATCACACCAACAACCCTAATGAAGAAAGCCCTTCATGAACTACAACTGTGATCAGATAAGCCCAAACACAGTCTCCTGGCCCGCTGAATAGTTTCTGTGTCCACATGTTGCAAGTGACAGCTTCATACACATATATATTAGTTGATTTCAGCTGCTATGGAGGAAGTGCAACCCTACAGCCCTCACCCTTGTGTATTACACCTCTTAGTTTACTCCTTGGCATACTTGGATGTCTGCTAAGATGCCCAAAAATACTCACAAATGGCTGCTCTTGGGATTGGAAATCCTCTACTCAAACCTCATCACAAATCCAGGGAGCCACCCAAACTGCCTTTTGTTTGAACATGAAATTAAGAGAACAGCCACCATCTGCCATACTATTCAATTTCATCTTCTAACCTGAAATACCTCCACTGCACTTTGCTTTGCATTTGAAGCCACCTAACAATTTTGAAAAGAAAGGCATTTGATAAACCCTTTCAGCATTTACTCTGAGCCCATTCTTCAGGACACCAGGGTGGTTTAAAGAGCTTGGTTTGTGTTGAAGAGTTACACTATTAGCAGCTGACCTCTAAAAAATTTAAAGTATGATGGTCAAGACCAACACTGCACAATGAAGAGCTTTACTTTCCAATGGAGTCGGTCAATTCTCTTAGAAAGGCTGAAGGAATTAAAAGTATATTCAGAGAGAATCATGACAGACACTTGCAGCACTATTTCACCGCATTCACAAACGGAGTTTAGTACCACTGGCATCAGTGGTAACGTCCTGTTCTGGTTTAATTGCAGCCGCTGAGTTCCAAACATGGCTGAAAGACAAAATATAGCCCACATTGCTTCTGAAGTACTACATCCTGAAAAGGGAAGGCATCATTACATTGTACTGTGTTACCAGCATCCACCTAAAGAACCAAATTTGGTGGCTGCATAAGGAATTACTGAGGGTGAAAAGGAAAAGTTTAAGTTTACTTGCATTTCCTAACTCCAGGGTAGAGCCCCTGCACCTTGGAAACAGAGAGCTCAGTCACTACTACTTAGCCACTTCCCAAAACCAGCAGCTCAGAAGGAGAACAACACCACAGCAAAGAGCCCCAGCCCTAACTGTAACTGCACAAGCCAGGCTGGATCCCACTGGGAACATGAAGGTCACCACCAAAGCCTCTCCTTGTCCAGAGGAGCTAGGAACTGTTACACAGGAAAAACAAACCCTCCTGACAATCAATTCATCCTTTTGGATGATGGCAATGAATCAGCACATCATTTGCAAAAAGCACAAATAAATTCAGTGTAGGAGTTTTCATTTTTGCTCAGTGAAATACAGCTGTCAGCGTCTTGCACAATTTTTAATTCTCCTCTCCTAGAAGACATGACAAAAAAGAAAAAGCCAGAGTCCCTTCCATGCTAGTTTTCCATGGGTGTGGTATTAACTGCTTTGGAGTCAGAACAATCCCTTTTATTAGCTAACAACAGGCTAAAGCAGCAAGGGCAGAAATCTCAATCTAGCTCACTTCCCGTCCAACACAGGGTAAATATTTGTTCTTCTCTACATTTGTGCCTCTGGAGCCTTTAACTCCATTTCTGTTATGGAGCTGCACCATTCCAGGAAGAATCTACTTCTGGCATTTGAAAGCTACTCACCATTAAATCAATGAGTCGGCTGGCATTTCAGATCAGTAAAATACAAGCTCTCTTTATCCTAGGGTTACCAGGGAGCACTAATAGCTAGAAACTCCCAAGAGGTCTTCAGACATGCAAAAAGCATACAAAAAAAAACTGTACAAGGAGATCAACTGGGCTAGAGGTATGGTCTTTTAGAGTTTATTGTGAAGCTCAGACTAGCAAGACTCTTCATTATGCTCTTCTCTCTCCTATGAAATCAGCTCATAAATGTCAACTTGCTTCAAGCTCTCTCATAACAAAAATTAAACAGAGCTTGTCTCTGCACTTTATATGCTGAGCTTCCCAAACACTTTATAGCATTTGAAGGAATACTGGGAGAAATCATTTTACTGAGCACTAGGATGCAACTATTTATGGACTGAAAAGCGGCAACAAGCCACTGAAAGCAAGACACTTTGATTTATGGAGGCTGAACTCCAACTGTCCAACACAGGATTGGGTCAGGACACCAGGATGAAAACTTCATGAGAAGCCTTGTGTCCCTGATGACAGGTTTACATCTTACTGCCCAATCTCTCTTGGAGAGTTTGTCCAGACAAGGTACTGATTTCATGGTGAGGTGTCACCCACTCAGTCCCAGGAAAGGCTGGGGAGAAAGACAGAGAACACCTGGTACTGTAACACAAATCAGGACATGTGGATCCACTCCAGCCATGGCTTGTCTAAGAGCACAGGAGAAGGGTACAGGACTTCTTTCAACTGGAAGCAAGGCAGGGAAGAAACATTTGAGACCACCTAGAGCCCTTGTGTCCACCTCACATGCTGCTGTCCTAAGGGACCGCACCCTCCAGCTTCCTGGGACCACTCACAGGTGTTGTTCTTTCTGTGGCTGTTTACTTTGCTGATGAAGGGGAAGGGAGGAAGAGGAAGTTACAGCTTCATTTATCCAAGCTTTCTAAATACAGAGCTAAGTAAACAGGTTGAATAATTGAAACAACTTAATGTATTTGCCCACTGCTCCATATGGATGCTGCAAATTAGCACAAAGCGTTGCTCAGGGCTTTTCAGCTGCAGAACTTTAGTGACTCTGCAGCTCTGGAAGGCAGAAAAAACTTGAAATAAGCTGATTTTCTAAGGGATGATGGCAAGTGTCCTGGCTAAAAGAAACTATAGTTGCATTTCTAATGAGAAGGGGATTCCAAAGTGGTGTTTGGCACAAAGCCTAAGAGCTCCTTAACAAAGAGAAAGGAATCAGAAAGGGTACCCGTACCCAACAGAACTTCTGAAGGCTACATGGCAAAGAGATCTATCTGAAAAAAGCTACAAACAGTTCACAATTCCTACAACCTACATAACTGCATCTGAACAGCAGCCTCCTATGCAAGACCACAGGACTGTTTCCCTCATGCTCTCTAATGTTCAGTGGCATCATGCTATGTTTTGGTGCCATCACCTAGTTCTCAAAAGCTACATCCTGGTGCCATGGTGCAATTTGCTCTAGCTTGGTCCATGCAGTTGTCGTTGGCAGCCTAATTGGAGGGGAAACAACAAAAGCATGGCTGTCTAGAGCAGATTACTCCTAACCGAGGGAGGCAGCACATAAAAGAGCAAGAAAGCATTTGTTTGAAAACGTAATGAGGAGACATTTGGCATCAGGGGCTAATAGAGGTGAGAGCAGACATCTCACAGCAGAGAGAAAAGAAGAATGAGAGAGATGACGAGGCCTTGAAAACAAAGACCTCATCTTTAAAAGGGTGAAGAAAGGGATGCTACTGGAGAGATACGAACTGAAGGGCATGTTTATAAGTGATGGGTGACAAAAATTATCACTGCAGCTGTTTGGGTGAGTGTGATTGGATTGCTTCATAGAGGTCAGAAAAAAAACCAACAAGTTGCTATTAACTCAGACAGTTTTTTGAGAGCCCATGCAAGAACTATATGGGAGATCCATCAGCTATTTTGGAGGGAAATGAAGTGCCAGGTCAGGGTAGGGAACATCACATCTATTGTCGGATGAAAGGATTTAACTCATCTGGGTGTAGGCAAGATATTGAATGTTTACATAAGACACTGTGAAAAAAGTCCCACCACTAACCCATGTGAGCAGTAAATGTCTTCTAAAATGCAAAATACAGAACTCTAAGAGGGACCACCCTGGCACACCCTCTCTCTCCCATCTCCACCCCTGGGATGCAGATGAACTGAGAGACCATGAAAAGGTAGAGCTGCTCCTCTATCTACCCCTAAGTTGATGCGCTCTTTTCATTCACACACACAGAGCAGCAGGAGTTGTCACTTTTTACTGTTGTTATCCCTGTGAACCAGATAATAGGGATGCACCTCCTCACACATGCAGAGTAGGTCCTTACTGTGACACAAGCTTGCCAGTGTGTCCACTATTACAAGTGGTGTCAGGATGATGAGATCCTCAGTGAATTACTGGGAGTTGACCACAGGCATCTCTCCTTCCACACTGTTAACTCCTAGGTGGATACACATATTTGCACAGCTGTAGGGTCAACAGTGTCTTCACATATAGTCTGAACACCCAGCACATGAAACACCTAAGAACAACACAAATTCATATATATCAGTGTCTGTGTCCTGTGGTTGTAGGGAAGAGCGCTTATTAAGGCAATGGTCATATTTAAAATTGAATTGCATCGTGACTTATTTTTAATTGGGTACCGAAAGTGCTAAAGCTACTGTGGGTGGTGAGATTATGAAGATGGTCTTTTCTGGGATCTTAAGACATATTCCTTGCTGAGGCATGAATGTGTCATCTAAGAGCTAGGATAAAACACAATTTAAACTGTATATACCAGCACTGAGTAGCAAGCTATTTCTCAGTGTGCATCACAGCCCAAGGAGTGGTCTAATTAGCGAGCATCCTCATGGCCCCTAAGGCATCTGCATGTCATTGCAAGTTTCTAACACCACCTTACTACCACATGCCCTGCAAGTGATGGGATCTCATACCCTCACCCAGGATATATAGCCCTGACTGGCGCTGAGGTGTGCTTTGAGGGATCTATGCCAAGTCTGTGGGTACACCTGGACAGCACAGTGAAAACTAATGTAGAGGTGTCCGAATAGATGAGTCAAGGTACCAGAAACAATGGTGGTGGTAAAACACAGCTTTGTAAGGGCTACCTGATGTAGAAGCTGTACCAGGGGACCAGGGCACAGCCCCCCTGCAGAGACCAGTACAGAACAAGGATCAGAACTCAGACTCGGTACTGCAGTGGAGCAAAGAAGTGGGGGAGGTCAGTTTGGGTCTTCCCAAACCTTTGCGTTCAGACCAGGATGGATATCTTAAAGTAAAGTAAGGGGGAAAAAAGGGAGTGGAAGATTAAAAAAAAAATATGACAGAGGATAATTACAGCAGGAGCTTTGTTCCAGACTGCTGTGGTTCAATGTTTCAGACGCCCCAAGAGAGCAGCAACTGCATAAGAGAGATGGAGGCAATGCTGCCTCACTCCCCATAACACCTGGCTGAGGACAGCACAGCGCTTCTCTGCTTCCCCCAATTTGCTGTCTTTGCTCCAACCTCATGCTCCTTTGCCCTGCCCACGGCCACCACTCTGGACGGGGAATCCAAGCTGAATATGGCCTAACTTCAAGGGGATCTAGTTCTTTAAATACTTTCTTGATCTCATGACCAAAACCTCATATTTTTATCTATTTTGACCTTAATTATTTTGTTTGTCTTGAAACTGTTTATGTAGTTTATCAAAGCAAGAAACTTTCTCTAAAAGAAGTCTGATGTGGGACTGATATGAAGGATTAAAAGAGAAAGAGAAACATTCAAGGTTTCGGGGTTTTTTTTTTCCTTTGATCTTTTATTCAACCTGAACCATTAGCAAAAGCAGTTTCACTTCGAGGCGGCACAGTAGCTCTGAGCTAGTATCTGTTGGTATCATTTATTCTTTAAAAAGCTTGTGCAACAGTTTTATAGTCTAATTTTTCAAAACTTCTATGAAAAGGAGAAAAAGGAAGTAAGGCTCAAAGACACATGCAGCAGGGATCTGCAATACTTTGGTAGGGCGTTCAGCCTGTGAGAATAGCTGCCCTAGGTAAAGCCTGGGAAACAGAGTCAGCAAACTTTCTGGACTTGGCCCAAAGGCTACCAAGGAGAATGTTTCCACTGACGGCAGGGGGTTGGGATCAGGCCCTGCACTGTGGGGGACAGTGGTAGAACGACAGAAAGTCTGGTGACTCCAACCAAGTCCAAAGGAGCCGTAAGGAGCTGCTGCGTTATTTAAAAGCAGACACGCGGAACCCTTTGCCAAATACTAATGGGGAAAATTTGATCTCTTTTTAAACCCAGCAGCAAGATTTTCACCGTCCTGATGACAGGAAAACCTATGGGAACAAAGAGGGAAACACTGCAGAAAGAACTGGGAGGAAAACACTGCTACCAGCAGTTCAGCCCATCAGGAAGCGTTTGCTCTTTCTCCTTTTCTGCCTTAAAAGAACTGGAGGCTTCAAGCAACATTCTCTGAAAGCGAGAGCAAGCACGAGGGGACAGCAGGGAGGCCAGTCCCAGCATCGATAGCCTGGGCAAACAGACATCCCCATTGACTGGTGAAGACCTGGGGACCAGCCCAGGACCATCTTCTGTAAAAGTCACGCTCTGCTCCACAGTCACCCGCTGGAAAGATGCGACAAGCCCAAACATAACCTAGATCAGTAACACCACACTACTGTATCTGGCTGGGGAAATTAACTTGGCACATGGGACAGTCAGGAAAGAGTATGAATAGTCTGAAGGCAGGAGCTAGAGCTGTAGCAATTCCAATGGCTGAGGACAGAGTGTGATTTAAGCCCTAGCCACAGACACGTTCACATTCCTTGCATTTGCTCATTTCTAGGAGATGAGGTCAAAGAGCTCACCACAAGAGAAGATGGATGATGTAAACTGAATGCTGAGTGCCAGCATTAGTTGTTTTTTTTTTCAGTGTGCTCTGCACATACCCAGAGCCTTTCCATTTATAGGAAAGGCCATTGGTATAAAAGGTGCATTCTTCAGTGGGCCAGAGGAGGAGGCATCGTACTGGGTATAAAAACGTTAGCACTGTTTCCAAAGCTCAGCAATCCCAGTTAAGGGATGGGAGGAAAAACCCCAGTATTTTCCCTCCCTAAGGAGTTTTCAGGTGGGAAGAGAACTGGAAGAGAAGTTCAAAAAGAAAAATCAGGTATTTTCAATCAGGAAAAGGAATATACCTCAGAGTTAATGGTGTCTTAGTTATTGCCAATAAAGAGAGACTTTTTTTTTTTTTAACAGCTTTATGCTGGAAGAAAGAGGATTAGGGCAATTCTTTTTTGCCATGCCAAATGTCCCAAGATGCTGTACATTAATGCAAATATCTTGGGAAAAAGAGAAGATGGAAGAAGAGTAGTATCCCACCAGAAACAAAGTTTAATTTTTTTTGGACATTTCTAGCTTAATGATTTAAGTTGTTAGACTTTTCCTTTCCTTTCTGAAGCTCTTTTTCAACCCTAACCATACTCCCAGCTATACCCCAGCTCTATTCTTACTAAACAGCGAGCGTTCCCAATCTATAGCTGCAATTTCCCCCTTTTCTAAAAAGCGAGCAAGTTTCAGGTAGCTCTGACAATTTAAGATATTGGCTAGAGTGAGTCACAGACATCCTGCTCTACAGAAAAGGGCCTGTTTTCAGCAAGGGTGCATATAAGGTAAATACTTTGCCACGAGTTGCAGGATTTTGCTTCGGCAGTGGAGTTGTGGTGTCTTTCAGGAGCTGTAGTTCAGATGCCTTGTGCTCCCGTTTTATTTTGCTGTGCAGGAACTTGTTTAAAGGCATCTTCCATAATAAGCTATCAAGTAGAGTGGTACTTTATAGGAGTCTGATGGGTGCAAATCACGAGTGACGTAATTCTCTTTGGAAACCACCCCACAGATACAAGGGAACTACTAGCTGCATACCCAAATGTATTTTGCAGAAGGGAAAGGAAACCGGCCAAAATATTGGGATTTGGGGATTTCTGGTATTTCGCTTTTTTGTTAAAAAAATGAAACAAAACAAAAAACCAAAATGAAGATCACCCCAATATTGTTTTCCCTCCATGGAAAAAACACATTTTTCACTTTTTAAAAAAAGCGGTAATGCTACAGTTAAGAGTATACATTTTTGGTCAAAGAACATTTCTGACTATTTGAAAAGGACATCCCCCAGGTACCAATGTTTTCCAAAGCATCATCAAGAGAACAGGGCACGCACACACACATAGTGCTGCCAGTTTTGCCATCAACTGTGCAGTTCCTGAGGGTAGAAAAGGTATTTCCTCCCTTCTGCTCGCAGGCTGCCTCTAGGAAGACCATCACTGGGAAACAAAGATGGCAGTTCTAAAGATGGTAGGGGTGGTTGGAAGAGGATGGCAGAGAGGCAAGGATAGGGTTTGAGTTTTGATTCACCTGAAAGGAGATGCATTCAGTTATAAAGGATGACTGGTAGTTGAAGGGAACTGATTTGAACGGGGTCAGGTGAAGATTATTATTTGCCACTGTTTAAAGAGAAGGAATGATGAAAATTGCAAGATGAGAACTGCTTCTTGTTCTGGGACAGGAGGAGGAAAAAGGGGAGGTAGGGTCTAGTTTTGTCTTTTCTTAGATAAGGGAAATTGCAAGAATAGCTGGGGGAAGAGTTTATTTGTGTTGCGAGCTTTAATCTCGGTCTGGCAGTGGTGGCAACAGGCTTTGGTCCAGCAGCAGCTGGAGAGAATGACCGTACGAAAAAAATCTGTATTATACATGAACATAAATCCAGAATTTTCCATTCTTCTTCCTTCTGCCTGGAAGCATATGACATCTATTCCCAAAAGTTACAAATAGCAGACACTGAAATGATCACTAGCCCCGTGGGCTAGGAATTATTTTTTCACAGCTCTAGGTCTAAAAATGTGTATTTTATCCTTGAACATGGTGAAAACTTGCAATATGTTTATATTATTACTGAACTCAGGAGAATTTTTAACCTCCCTCCCTGCCAAACAGAGCACGGGAGCTCGCTGCTGAGTCCAACAATTGTACTTTACAGCATACATGACTGAAGGTGCAGTCAGTCCTCAAGGAGGTCCACTGCAGGATGCACAAGCTACCAGTGGAAGGGAGCATTTGCATGGTCTACCACAGACCTGTGCAAGTGCTACCTGTGCAAAGCTCTACTACTTTCTGATGAGCAGCTTGCTCCACTACTGTTCAGGTTTCCTTTTGGCACTCAGCTCTGCTGAAACTGCTCAGAGACCACAAACCACACTTTAATAAAGAAAACACACACACACACGGAGAAGAGAAATTCCACTACAACTAAAACCCAGCCATCTTCCTGCTTTACCCACCTCCCACGCTGAGCTTCAGCCTTGCATTTAGAACAAGTCAGAAGTGACTGGCTCTGTTCAAAGCATTAAAGCAGCCAGGACACAGATGCATCAGCAGCTTCACAGTCTTTGGAGGTAGCCACCAGTCACACATCCACATAAACTTATAATCAGGGGACTATTTGCCTCCATTTCTAGGCTGAGCAAAATGGGAAGCAGCCAGGACAGTGAGCACTGTTGGAGAGCCCTAGAAGATGGAGTGCTCAGACAGCTTGGGCCCAACAGGACACCCCTCTGCTCAACAGACAAGATGGGAGTAGTTAAGGAAGCCAAAGGGAGGATACGGGTGTAGCTGCAAGACATACCCTGAGCTCAGAGTCCCCCAGAAACAAACAGCCTGAGCACCCCCCTTGCTACGCACCAAAGAGCTTCACTGTAAACACACCCTCTACTGAAGCAGAGAGCAGTAATATAAACCAGATGCTGTAGGGAATTTTTTTCCCTCTTCGTCTGCACTAAATTTAAATACTGAGCTCTTCTTTTGCCAATTTGTTCTTAAAGGGCCTGTGTGCCGCTCTTCATCTCTATCCCACTTGTCTGAATTTAACAGAGACCTCAACAGCCTTCCACGCACTGCAACCACCCTGGGAAGCATGTGTTCATCATGAAATCTTGAAGGCTTTCTAACTACTGTGCCAGGAGCCCTCACAGCTCCTCTGCCCATTCACCTGGGCTGAAAGAGAATCTTGCAGGTAAAATCATGGCACGAAGGCACTGCTCGTTGCTCTGGTCACATAAATACTGATGGATTAATGCACTGCCATCCATCCATCCATTCACTCAGGTTCTTCCAAGCTGACGGAAGAAGGAAGATATGCAAGATATCTTGCCATGCAAAGATACACTTCAGAAGTTGAGTGTCACATTTTAGCACACACTGCCTACTTTATCAATCTACATCTAAATTTAAGCAAAGATTCCTGGGCTCAAGACTTGCAAAGCTGTGAGAGCAAAAGAGTTAAAGACAGCCTGTCACAGGATGGGCTGTTGAACACTGTAGTACACAGGGCTAATTGCACACCAATGAGCAGAAGCACACAAGCAAGTGTGTAACTGCACACTAGGTAACGATGTTTCCCCAAAGCTGTTCTTCCAGCTTTAACAAAAGGGTAGGCTTAAAAAACTCAGCCATAGTTTTTAAGATGACTCTACCCTGTTCGCCGGCTGAACACTGCTACTCAACTAAGAGGTGCAGCAAGGTAAACTGCACCTGCTCCACCGATAGGTCTGAAGTCTTCTTTCAAACCAGATGTGAGCCCAAGAAAAGGTTTCCCCATCCTTTAGGTATATCCCACGCCAGGCCTTTATCTTCTGAAGAGACATATGATACAGCCAATACAGGACCTTAATTCCCACCTTATGTATGACAAAGATTGCACTTAGCTTTTAAAAATTGTACCAGACCTGATCAATACAAAGGAAGTCCCACCAAGAGGCTAATTTAATTGTGGTGCCAAGAGCAATCCACTAGTTTTCTGTGCCAGGTGGCTAAAATGAGTATCTCATCACAAGCCTCACCTCCCAGGCAATCCATTACTTAAGGACATATAGGTCTTAGCACAACAGGCAGTGGAGGAGTAATCCAGAAGTACTGCCCCTCCAGGCAACCAGCTCCACCTACGTTACCATCATCATACTCAAATGGAACAGCAAGCACAGAACAGCTGAACTGACCGCACCTGCACAGGTATTAAGTCAACATCATCTTCCTAATGAAGGCTTCAAGTGATCATGGCTAACCATTAAAATCACATCAAATGTAAACGTTATTGAGAATACATCCCTGTTATCCCTCTCTTTTGTTGGGCTATCAAGGCCTACAGCTGCTTTGGTTATCAGTAGGGTGGTTTTTTTTCCAAGGTGCCTTCGCCTCCTAGCACTGCTAAGCATCGGCTGTCCTTGGCAACTCAAACAAATCACTAGCAACGTAATAGGCAACGTGCCATTCCTGAAAGATGCAAAATAATGCTAGTGCACCCTTTCCTACATACTGTTGTATTAAATTTATACTTGGTTTCAGCTCTTCTTGAAAATTATTGCCTCACCCCCAAAGTCAAACATTAATCTCTTTATTCTTCAAACAATTCATTCAGTAAGCAGCGGGACTAACAAAATCTGGCTTCCTACATTGATCCAATGTATGTTTGGTGGTGTCAAAAAAGGAACAGACCTATTTGCCTTGTCCCATCCTGCCACACTTCCAGAAATGAGCAAGCAGTTTGCACCTTTCTTCTTTGTTGCATGACTTCTGACTTATTTTCCCTAACTTTGCTGTTATCATAACATCAACAACCCTTCAAACGCAAACAGTCATAGGGTAAGAGGGATATTCTCTCCTGGAATATAAAATAGCTAGAAGGTAGAAAATTAAAGCATGAAGTGGCCAATCTCCATCGTGGAAAGAACTAAGCAGAGAGGGTTACACAACATTTCATACAAGCACAAATAACACCTGATGTAATTATTAGTGATAGAGAAACAGGAGGATCAGTAAGGTAAAAACATTTTGGTTTATAAAACCTAGCTGTGAAGAATTAGATTTCAATCATTAGATTCAAAGGCAGGTGAGTAACACAATGACAAATAATAGTCACTGGTGATAAATCCTCAAGGATTCACTTGTACTGGAACTACTCAATCGTCTTACTGGATCCTAAATTAATTCAAAATAAACTGGGATAAAACAGGGAAAGAGTCCTGAACCAACTCATCTGTTTAATGCACAGCAATACTCTAGAAGTAAAACTGCAAGTACAGGTGAGGAAGGAATGGGATGAACAATTATGGACATCACAATAACTGCACATCGCTCTGTGCTGCACTTGCACAATGAGAGAGCAGGAACAAAACATTTTTGTAAGCAAACTCCTTAAATTATCTGAGATATTCAATTTACTTCTACTTTACAGTTCAGTAGGAAAGAGCAGAATATAATTACGCAGCAACTGTTCCATACACCTACAGCAGAAATTGACTTAAGTGAAGGTCAGATCAATACTATGTGGCTTACAGTTGGTTTGTTTACCTTTTTTAAAGCAATACAAAGTAAATTTCCCCTTTCCTGCCCCTCCCTTGCCAGTCTTGGAAAAGACATTGTCACAGCACAGAAATAATTGTTGAAATCTAGACTTTCTGTGGACATTGTGGTTGCATATTAACTACGCAATGCCACCAACAATAGCAGCTCTGAGGGTAGCATGGGGAGGTGCCCATCTCTCATACGCAGAAGTGAAAGCACTCAAAGGATGGGATGCTTTTTATCTTGTGTACTGTACTTGTAGCTTTAACAAAGACAGTTATTTTGGGCGGATAACAGAACTGAGCTGCTTCAAAATGCAGTGCTTCGGTACCCCCTGTAAAACAAGGCATCAAAGCCACTGTGAACCACCACATTATCTGCCTAAACTGAGTATGCATGCAATCAGTTCTCTAACCCATACCCTTTCTTAGCTTTTTTTCCTTTCTAGTAAGCTCTGATCTCATCTGAAATGTATGTTAGTTTAGTTACAAGGTCCCCAACTTGCATACGTTGCTCTCAAGACTCTCAGATGTGGCTCCTGACCACAGGAAATGATCTGTGGTCTAGTCTGTCAGGAAGAACAAAGTACAAGGATGCCCGCTGCTTTATATTTGCACATGGGTAGCTGGAACCACTAATTTTACTTACAAAAGTCTCCAGGACATAGGCTCATCTTGTTTTCTATGATACATGAAACACTCTGCTGCACAAATTAATGGCCATTAAACCTGTGCGCTTAATAGTGCACAGGGCAGTGGTTCCAAGCTATTACAGAAGTCAATCACCCTAGGGCCCTGGCACAGCAGAATGAGGTCCGTCCCCCCTGCCCAAGGAACAGAGAAACCTCTAACCCCATATAATTCCTGAATGGCATTTAAAAAAAAATTAAAAAATAAAAAAACACCTCAGTTTCTTTGACAAGTGGCATGGGATTTATTCAACCCAGGAGCATGATAAAATTCCAGACAGTTTTGAGCTTTCTATGGCAATTTTGGAAGAGCCTACAGACCTAAGCATAGGCTAGCAGTAGACAGAAGTTGAACTCCTTGAGACATTTGCCATGACCAGCAATAGGAAAGGAGCTCCCACAGAATCAGGGCACCATCCTAGGTTTCTATAGTCCCACAATCTTTTAAGCCCAGTATCTCAATTTAGCCTACATGGGATTTTTTTTGATCCTGCATAAAAAAACCTAATCACTTTGAGAACCCTCAGAGTGTAATTTGCTGGTGTGGTATGAAGTGCAAGCACCACAAAGTTGTGTTTTACATAGCCATACTCTCAGCCGTTGTCTCTGTTCAGAGCAGGCTCTTTTGGCTGCACACACTCAGTACACCCCTGAACTTGTGTATATAGATTCCTGCTCAGCAGCCTTAGCTACCAGAGCTGGTCTCTCAACTCTTCCCCCTGCTTCATGACACAAGTCAGCTGATTTCTTGCATTAGCAGATAACCTGCCAAGTTCCCTGCTTGATAAACAGAGACAAAGCTACACTGAGGAAGCCCATAAATTCACGGGGTGCAGGGACGGCCAGGGTGCTGGCAGAGCAGAGTACACTCTCGCTGACAGGGATGGCAACTGGGTTGATAAACAGAGACAAAGCTACACTGAGGAAGCCCATAAATTCACGGGGTGCAGGGACGGCCAGGGTGCTGGCAGAGCAGAGTACACTCTCGCTGACAGGGATGGCAACTGGGTGGCAATCCCCTCATCTTCTGGACAGGCCAGCACCCAGTGCTGCCCCAGCAAAGCAATGGGACTGAGATGGGCACGAAGCACACGCCATCCTGAGGAGGCTGGGAGAGATGAGTCACCACTGCAGACAGACATGGAAGGCAGCAGAGCCACCAGGGCAGGGTGGGCACCCTCATTTAGGGATGGGGCACCCAGCCACGCGTGGGGAGAGGGGTACCCTGTGCCAGACTGCTCTGCCAAGCACATGTGCCACAGCTGGAAGAAAGAGAGGAGCATGCTGCCGAAGAGGCACAAGCCAGCACAGCACCGCTGGTATCCAGGGGACGGAGACAGCCTGGGTCTCACACACACTGCAAAGGCCCTGGCAGCCGCACAGCACTGGGGATGGGTCCAGCAGCAGGGCTGTGTACATCCTCACATCCACTTCTTGTGAAACACCCTTTGCTTTACACCAACTGCACAGCCTTTGCAAAAGCAGGTGCAGCCAAGAAGCACTTTTTTTTTTTAACAGTTTTTTTTTATTAATTGCAAGGATGAGCGAGGCAGTAACGACAGCACAGGCTTCCCCAGTGCCTGCCAGCAGCACCTGCCTCCTCCAGCAGCCATGGAGGATCCCTTGGGCTTGTTTCACACCGTGCTCGTCAGCACAGCAATGAAGGAAACGCAGGAGGGATTGAGTACAACAGCTACAGCACTATGTCTGTAACAGAGCAACACACACCCCCTTGCTACTGTGCCTGAAACCCTGCAAGTTCAGTGAGGCTGGAGAGGCTCCCACTCTTGACGTGAAGGATAAAATGAGCTCTCTGCCAAGGCAAATGATTTACACAAGACTTTTCACTTGAGGGTAGGAAGAGGCAGTAGGGACTCTACCTTTATTTGGGAGATACTGTGGCTTGCAACAAACAGGATTCCTGCTAAAGAAGGACCTAAGATCCATACAGGGCAGCCAGAATGACAGCACAGCAAGTGCAACCAATGCTCTTACCAGAGCTGCCACAACCCACCACAGTGCATCCTCTCCAGTGTCCTTCCACTGCAAGGGACAGGATTTGCAGAAATCCCTCAGGCTCAGGTGGGAGGAGAATTTCAAAATAAGATAATACCTCGATGAAACATTTTCTTCCCAGGCCACTTCTGGTTCAAACATGGAAGCTCCCATCTTTGAGAACTTCTACATGAGCTGTGTGGTCACCTTACCAAAACACTGATTTGCCCCTGCCACGTGCTATGTATTTGGGACAGGTGAGGAAGAAGCAGCAGGTATGTAGAAGACAGTGTCCTGGTTCCAGCTGAGCCCTGGCATGGAAGGGCAATGAAAGCACTATAAAACCTTACTGCAACACTGGTATACCAGGAAAAACAAAACCTTTACCCCAAGACTGGGCAAGTAACCTGGGCAGACAGCTACTAAGCTGTGTCCTGACTCTTCCTTACATAACTTTAAAATGTATTTTTGCATAGAATTTAATAATCAACTAAAAAAGAGTCTGTAAGACATGTGTCCAGCACCCTCTCACAGATAACCCAGCAGAAATGCTCCCGCATACTCTGAGGCACATCTCATGTGCCAGTTCAAGGGAGGTTTCTTTTGCCTTTAATCATTTCTCCCATGAATAAGTAACACCTAATGAAAGTGCTCTTACCCTGACGCTATTTGTATTCTGATACCCAACTGCTACTCATATGCCTCTCCTAAGACAGTCTCTTGTTAAGATTACAGTAGCAAGGGCAGGAGACACGTAGAAGCAGACATTGCCTAACGTAAGTGCTTAAAGCAGCATTTAGCTTAGTACCAATTTCTTATTTCAGGCTTTAGACCTAAAGACCACTGGATTAGCCCTCTTCACATAGTCTTTTAAACACAGTGTTCTCTATAATATGTGCATGCCTGTACATGACAAAATTAAAGCCTTCTTCACTGTAGATCCATCCTCTATTCAGGCGGCTCCACAACCGATACTGCTTGAGCAAGCACTTCTGCAGAGCCGGTGACACACTATGGTGTGTCACTCATTATTTTGCCCTGTCCTCCTAGGTACTTCAGAGTGGACACGCCAGTACTTCATTTACACTCGTGCTTACACCACCATCAACCTTGGTGCAATTCCACAGAAGGGAAATCTCAAGCACAGTATGAGTCACAGTCCTCTCAGGTAAATCATTTATTTTAGGGAAAAAGGACCGGTTTCACAATGGAGAATGACTAAGCCAACCACCATTCTTCAGTTACAATGGCTGGATTTCCAATCAAATCCACCACTGTTGCCCAAGGATTGGCTGTAGAAGTTACTACCATGCCAAGCTCTTCAGCCCTGCTCCCTTGTTGTTGGGAAACTGCCTAGAGACATCTACTACATACAGAAAGCCAACAAGAGCATTTACGAAGCTAGGGGATTAGACTGAACTTTCATGCATATTCATAAATGCTCATATTCTTACATGTTTGTGTAAGAAAATGCCAAATCATTTAGTCACAGATAATATGTCAGAGTACAGCTCATCTCTTCAAAAAGAGTGCCTTCCATACTCACCATTCCTAATTTTGCTGTTGCCTGACAATTTTCCTTTGCAACAGTTGCTAAGCAAAACATTGCAATTCCGCTTACTATCACAACTGATACATGGTGATTGTTCCTAATGGTTACACAGTAAAATGCATGGCTGGTGAGTCCTGTTACTTTTTTGACCCTCCTGTTTTTTTTAGGTATGTGAAACAGGTTATTTTAATCTTTACCCAGGGAATGCCTGGTAAATTTCTATTGCAATATATGCATGCATAGATATAGTATGAATAACAAAACTAGCAGATCCTGGATCCTGCATCATATTATACTAGGGAAAAAAAACAAACCACCAAAACCAAGAACCACTGACAAGAAATAGATAACCCAAAGAGCAGGACATGTAGTTTGTGTACAGCCTACAAGTCATCATTGCCATGACATTTGTCATCTGTTTTCTCTCATCTTTGCCTGAGTGAGGCAAGGTCATCTGCATGCACAGATAGCAGTGTTAGTTACCACATGGAAGTCAAATTACCCCAGTACAAACAGAGAGGGAACATTTATTGCCAATTGTTTCAGAAGATCTAAAAACCCCATTCCAGCAGTATCGATAAAACATCTGTCAATATCTACTGAAAACAGATATCTTGCTAGCACCCTAAGACATGCACCATTAGTCTTCCAATTAGAGAAATTTGGGATTATTTCTAGAAGTTCAAGAAGCTTTATGTTTCTTTTACAATAATCCACTTCAGTGTAAGACCAATATAGAAAAGTTAATTCAATACAGACTCAAATTGCTCTATTTTTCATATTTGTGGCTAAGAAACTGTACCATAGGCTAGCAGTCACAGCTAGCGCTCAGGAGAATAGGAAGCAGGAACTCATCTCCTTTCCAAATAGAAGTCAACTTTTGAAAGAGTTCTTCTGACATTACTAGCAGACATGTGGACAGGTTTATTTCAAGCCTGTGCATACACTGGGAAATCTCTCCTATTACCCTTCAGCCCAAGAACTTTCTAAGCAGGTAGACCCCATAACAGAATGGTCAAGAGAAGTTCTTTTTCCATTAGCTTTGGCTTCATTACAGGGCCTGGGGGGTGAGGGGGGGGCTCTCCATCCTTTCTCTTCCATGTCTGATCCATGAATGACTTTTCAGATAAGATAGAAAGAAGATGATGGAAAGGGATCTCTGGAAGCACAGAGGAAAACAAACTTCTGCAATTCCCAAGAGATGATAGGAGTCTTCAGAAGCAGCTTTGGAAATCAGCAACAATGCAGGTTGCTGCCATGTGTTGAAGCTTTGAAGAGGACAAGACAGGTCTTCATAACTGAACTGGTACTATACTGAGGAAGGGAAAACCCCATGCTGTATATATGTATGGGCAGAGATGAGTTCGTTAGGAAAGAGAAAGAAACAGAGGGATCGTGTTGTGCATAAGGAGCGGAAGAAAGGTAAATCACACCCTTCCTTGGGCCCCATGGAATTTTGCTACAGTTATACCCACACTGATAGCAAGAGTAACCTATAGACCGTGCTACAAAATTACACCTTCCCTCTTGTCCAAAACCACACCTCAAAAACTAATTTGAATTTTATACTTGGTTCTCCAACACCACAACTACTTGTATTCAGTACTGGCCAAATTGCTGAGTGACACCCATCCAAATCCTTACTCCAAGGGGCACAGCCCCATTTCCCAGACTGGTCACTGTCAAGCCTGGATAGCTTCATGCACTAACCTCAGACCAGGGTCCAGCCAGAACCTCCTTCAGTAGAGATAACTTATTCCATAATAACTTGAACTCCTGGCAAAACTCCCCTGGCTTCAAGCTTACACCAGTGATAAATGCAGTTCAGTCCAATTCAGTCTTTCTTCCTAAAACTGTCCATTTTCTGCTCTCCCCATAGTTCCCTCTTAGGGCTGCAGGGACAAGCAGGTCTCTTGATGGCAGATTGCATAGCTTCACAGGAATACCAACATGAAACACATTGTTTCAGGGTCTCTGGTTAAGTGCTAATCTTCTTCCGGATTTGGATGCCAGCCCCGATTATGAGAAGTATGCAGTAAACAGACCCGTGCCATGTGATACATGTGCTTAACCCTCTTCCTGCTGGCAGCTGCACATCAGCACAAAGTTGCAGTGGAAACAGCAAAAGAGTGTCTCCACAGACTGATTGGCCTTTTGTCCTCAGCTTGGTGCTTGCTGCTGTCTCCTCTGGAAAACCACATCCACACAATGGAAGGTTGCAGAAGGATGAATGCAGTTTCCACCACAGCCAGTCCCCCTGGAAGTCACCCAGCTCTGACCCAAGCGTAAGGCTGGGCACCGGCCACTGGAAGTCTGCTTTATTCTGTGATCTACCCAGCTTTGACCCAAGCGTAAGGCTGGGCACCGGCCACAGCCATACCCAACAACAACAATAATGGTCTACGTGCAGCTTCACAGGGAAAAGGGTATGGGTAATTAAGATTCCACAGTGAGAGGCTCAAACTGATCTTGTCTGTGGGCCAGGAAGAAATAATCCCACCCCCAATACGCTGAATAACCAGCGGGTGGGCTTGAAGAGCAAGGGCACAGTTGTCCCAACACGTTCTTCAGCAAGCAATCACACGATTGTTAGACACTACAGTAGGTATTGGCCATTGCCCAGGGGCACCGTGGCTACTGCACAAGCATCCGGTGCAGTGCACCGTACGCTGGGCTCCCACTGCCACACGTGTTGTGCAGTTGTGGCCATGCAACCCTACACAAGTACCCACCACAGCTTGGGAAGAGAAAGTGACCTGACCCAGCAGGCTGGAAAGCCAGGTAAGTAATGAATTTCAGCCCCTCTTTCCCACAGGATCCTCTTCCCTCCCATGGGATCACATATCCTATCATCAAGGCACGTAGGATCTAACTTTTGCAGGACTCTTCCTTCCTCTTATGGAGTCAGATGGCCACGGAGCATTGTGCTTGGAAGGGAAACATTTTCTTCCTGCACGAATCAGGCAATTCAACTCAGAAAGTGGACTTTTCACAGCATTAAGTTCTTGGTACTTAGCAAGCAGAGCAACACTTATTAGTGGCCCAGGACCTCCTCACATCCTATGCACTGCACTGGCAACTGCCAAAGGAAGTTAGTCATTTCCACATTAGGCTGTCTCCCATGCCATGAGCCAACCAGCCCATTTCTGCATGCAGGTAAGGTATTGTTAAATAAATTAGAATTTATTTCTTCCTTTCTCAGCTGCCAAAACAGCTAAGTCTCTTGCACTGCTTAGCAGGCGACTCTCTAGCACTTTTTTTTCACCAACTTCCTGATGCTTAAGAACCCAACCCTGATAATTTAGAGCCTGTCTCCAGCTCTCTGTGTGGTTTCTCTGTATTTAGGACTGCTGTAAGCTGAGCTCTACCCAGGAAGACAGCACAGACCCCTGGCTTGTTCACGCTGCAGACTTTGAACCACGCTTGAAGCAACAGTTTACAAAGCAATACAGGTCTGTATGAACAGCAACCAAGCAGCAAAAGCAGATCAGAGCACTATGTATTTGCTAGGAATAAAGAGCCAGACACCCATCAGTGAAGAAGCTGCAACACAGCATCTCCCTGCTGACAGGGGATTCCCACTCAGCGGCAGCCAGCCCTGCTGCATTATCCCAACAGGGAACCACCAGCTCCCAGGCATGAGGAGCCAACCCACAGCACAGACCTTTGCTCCCCAAACTCCCTACAGCAGCCTTGCTACTCTTCAAAGATGGGGAGCAGACTACTGGTACCTGTTCATGGAAGAAGCCTGGTATTCTGCAAAGCAGCATGGCAAAGTCTTCAGGTTTTGAGCTTTCAGACTTGGAGGGCTAAAGACTGGACTTGCTGAGCAGCTTTGTTTCCGCAAAGCTTCAGCAACTGGATTCTCATGAACTGCTCTGAGCTCTGGCAATGTCTGCAGGGCCTAAAGAGGAGACAGCTAATGTTCCTGCACAGGCAACAGAAGCAGCTTCTTCCCAGCTCAGCAGCTGCTGAGCAGCAGTTCTTTGACCAGCTATTAAGCACTTGCTTCCAGAACGCGGGAGACTGCATTGGACTTGAAAATGAGACAGATGCCAAATCCCAGTCCAGGGCTAGCGCTTGGGGAAACAGGCAGTGTGATGTTCAAAACACAGATCCACCGATACTTATTTCCACAGCAAAAACAGTTAAGAGTTGGGTTTTTTTTCCTTTGACTCTTTCCAGCTCTTTCCCATTCTCTTGCTGCTCCCTCACTGTGGGGACCTATCTGGGTTTAACTCTTCTCCTTCTTATTGTTTTGGTAAATCAATTTTAATGCCGATTAAGTTTTTCATCTGGCTCACAGTTCACGTCCACAAGCAGTTCTGCTGGAGCAACGCAGAGGCTGTGCCTTGCAAGGGAGGGAAAGAGCAGCCGGTGACACATATTTCTCAGGCAGCTCTTGCTAGCGCAGCCCCCTTACTCTCCCAAGCCCTAAGTACAGCCACACTGCTTCCAACATTACTTACTTGTGTCAGGCAGATTTCCACTCCCCCACTCCAAAACCCTTCCCCCATAACTTCACATATCTTGCATGGCTAGAGGTGGTTTTAAACTGCATTCCTACCTATGGAGAGTTGGCGGACAGTTTATTCTTTTCACATGCAGACTAGAACTATCACCTGGGTCCAAACTGCAAAAATTCAAGGAATTTGGGCAGGGCTTAAGGAAAGAAGAAAGCATTGCTTTGCTTTCCAACCTAGTAAAAGGTATTCAGAAGCCTGGAACAGAGCACAAACCTCAAGCTCCTTCAGCTGCCAGAGCCAGATCCCCTCTCCTTTTGCTGCCGTTCCAAATACCATAGAATCATAGAACTGTCTAGGTTGGAAGGGACCTGTAAGATCATCTAGTCCAACCATCAACCTCAGTCTGATAAAAAACTATCACTAAACCATGTCACTAAGCACTACGTCAACTGTCTTTTAAATACCTCCAGGGATGGTGCCTCAACCACTTCCCTGGGCAGCCCATTCCAATGATTAATAATCCCTTCAGTGTAAAAATTTTTTCTAATATCCAATCTGAACCTCCCCTGGCACAACCTCAGGCCATTTCCTATTGTCCTGTCACCTGTGACATGGGAGAAGCGACAGACCCCTGACTCTTTACAACCTCCTTTCAGGTAGTTGTAGAGCACGATAAGGTCTCCCCTCAGCCTTCTTTCCTCCAGGCTCAACAACCCCATCTCCCTCAGCCTCTCCTCACAGAACTTATTCTCCAGACCCCTCACCAGCTTCACTGCCCTTCTCTGGACCCACTCCAGCACCTCAATGTCTTTTTTGTGGTAAGGAGCCCAAAACTGGACACAATACTCTAGGTGGGGTCTCACCAGTGCCGAGTACAGGGGGATGATCACCTCCCAAGTCCCACTTCTGCAGTCATCCTGCCACCTTCTTCTTCACTTAACCTTAGGCTCACTAGGCTCAACTCTTATCTGGCTGAAAACTCACTTTTCCATCGCATGTGCAAGTACTGATCATGGGTGCATCCAACTGAGAATGAGTGACAGATAAACACAGACTGGACTGAAGGTTGTGAAACTGCATCTGGAGTGAATCTTGCCCCAAGTAAATGGATGAAAAGAGAACACTCAGCACTTGCACATGCAAAAGTTAAATAAATTAGGTGCAAAACGTAAGATTTTGGCAGGTCTTTGGAATCATTAGGGACTGTCAATTTGAATATACCTTATGTCACCCTTTGGCAAACTGTCTAAAATACACTTTACATTCTGCAATTACACAATGCATTCATTCACCCCTTTTGTAAGGCTGCAGAAATACCTAAGTTCACTAGCCAAAAAGCAGATAAGCACTAAATAAACTACATTAAAAGCTCTGGAGTATGTTATCCCCAATATACATATGTGAAATATTTTGCCCAGTCATATCCTCTTGGGAAGGCAAAGCAAGGAGCAAATGGGGGGTAAATTAAGCCCCAGTTAGTCTGATAGAAACAGGCATGTCTAGCTAATACTTCTATTCTCTTCTATTAAGAATGGAAGGGCAGTTCCTGGGACAGGGAAATACAGATAGAAAAAGAGACATCAAGGAGTACTATCAGAGGCCTTAAACTCAAAGAAAAATTTAACAAAAAATAGCATGCTGGTGATCATATTCTCTTTGGCTACACCCACAGCAGAAACTCACTACAAAAATTGCTGTACTACACTAGCAGAACCGGAAGGATGTGGAGAAAGGGACACCTATACTTGCAATTTTGTAGTGACACGCTGAAAGCAGGCATCTGAAGCTAGAGATGACAAAGCCGCAAGCACCACCGAAGTGGTCTATTGCTAGACATCATCCTGAAGAGATACAGGGAAGCACTCAAACAGGGAGTGCTGACAGTGGCTGTGCCAGCATCTAAAGCCAACAGCAAGTCAAACGCATGGTGCTAGTGCAGAAGAATACAGAACTGTAAATAGTTTGAGTCAAATGGATTGTGAGCGAGTACCGCATCTGGGAATCACAGGCCCACAGAGCAGAGTTGTGCTGTGCACAGCGCCGCACAAACACAGGGCAGAAACACTGTCCCTTTCCCCAACTACCCTGCAGGCTACGAGCACGACAAGAGGCTGCAGGAAGATGCAGACAGATGCAAAGGCAGAGTGCAAGGCAACAGGTAGACACTGCTCGGGCCAGAAGGAAGAGACACATATCATGTGGCCCACCACACAGATCTCTGGCCACTGGCACTCTAGGACTTGTGCCCTACCTTACTGACCACTCTGACCTACATGGCAACAAATACATTTTTCAACCTTTCATGCAATTCAGTGGAAACAGCAGATTTCCAGGGCAATAAGGTAAGTATATAGACAGCAGTGGCAGATGTTGACAGCACACACAAGATCCTGCAGGGTGAGAACACCTCTCACCTCCTAAGCTAAATCCAGAGCACATGAAACAAACTCAGAGGTTGTTTCTCTATTCTTTTCACCTGCCAGAGGCCATGATGCAGACTGTGAATCTTGTAGTGCCTCTACTGCCCAGCACCACACAGGAATGAAGCCTGGAAAAGCAGCAGGATCATTGCTCAAGAGCAAAATGAAACCCCTGTAATAAGAGTGGATTTTGGGGTGGGGTTAGATTTTGGGTGTTTGTTTTTTTTTCTGGGGTGTGGTGGTGATGGTTGGTTGTTCTGTTTTTTGTAGCAAGAGTAGACACTGACTGCTGCAATGTAGGTATGTTCTACCATGTAATAAACCAAATGTTAAGTACTACTACATCACACCTTCAATGCCACCAGCTGCCCTGCAAGTTCCACTCAACACCACAGAATCACAGAACGATATGGGGTTGGAAGGAACCTCTGGAGATCATCTAGTGCAATCCCCCTGCCAAAGCATGTCCACCTAGAGCAGGTTGCACAGGCATGTGTCCAGGTGGGTTTTGAATGTCTCCAGAGAAGAAGACTCTACCACCTCTCTGGGCAGCCTGTTCCAGTGCCCTGCCACCCTCAAAGTGATGAAGTTCCTCCTCATATGTAGATGAAACTTCTTATGTTTAAGTTTCCTCTTGTCCTCTTACCTCTTGTCCTGTCACTGGGCACCACTGAAGAAAGACTGGCCCCATCTTTTTGACACCCTCCCTTTAAGTATTTATAAGCATTGATCAGATTCCCTCTCAGTCTTCTCCTCTCCAGACTAAGAAGATCCAAGTCCCTCAGCCTTTCCTCATGAGAGAGATGCTCCAGGCCCCTCTCATCTTTGTAGCCCTCTGCTGTACCCTCTCCAGCAGTTCCCTGCCCTTCTTGAACTGGGGAGCCCAGAACTGGACACAGTACTCCAGATGAGGCCTCACCACGGCAGAGCAGAGGGGGAGGATAACCTCCTTCGACCTGCTGGCCACACTCTTCTTGACGCACCCCAGGATGCCATTGGCCTTCTTGGACCAGAATCCTCTGACACAGCTTTTAAGGAGAAAGGGGTGGCAGGAGACCACCACGAGCTGTGCAACCTGGCTCACCTCCACATGTCTCCTGAACTTCTCCCTGCTGCAGGAAGCCCACACATTGCCAGCCAGAGCTTGGCAAGAGAGGCAGCAAGAGGAAGCATGGCCTGTGCTAGGCTTGCCCTGTGTCCCCTGCACCCACCCCATGGCCATCGGCAGTAATTACCTCTCACAGAACTGCAGGCAAAAGTTGTTCCAAGCTCTGCAAACACAGAGGATATTACGCTTCAAGAGTTTTAGTTACTGTAAGCAGTTCACTAATTACAGTAGTAATGATTGGATTATGGCCAGTTAACAGCTTTAAAGAAACAAGCCATTATAGGAGGGGGAAGGAAATACTCCTTTGGGTCTAAGATGGAAACAGCTTTCAGTGGTCCACCCTGTAGGAAGCTGTCAGTAGCTGGCTGGGTCAGACCATTTGCAACAGGTTGCAACACCGAGGAGCAGTATAATGTGTCACTAAACGATACACTGGCACATGAACATTATCAGTGTTGGAGGAAGTGTGCTTGCAGGAACAGAAGGTCTTCTCTTCATAAGCTGGCCCTGTCAGCTCCAACACCTCTGCATGACTGGGCCCAGAAGACATGCTGCAGACAGGCGTGTGCATGCTCAGTTAACGACACAGTATCGTGCTCGTTATGCTTGTTTCAGCATGCAAGGAGTTGTTACTACAGGCATTTTAGAAACTCTAACAGCGACCTGCTAGCTCCAATCAAACAGCCGAATGCGAGCACCCACAGTGTCAGGAGCCAAAGTCACTCATTGGAAAAAGCAGCTAGAAACTTCCTTTCACTAGTGACTGTTGCCAACACTGGAAGGCCCAAAGCACAATGTGTTAATCCTTTAGTCCTCCAGTTGGTAAAACTCAATACAAGGAACATACACACCTGACACTCACTCCCCTCCTGCTTCAGCAATATCTGACTGCAGAGGACTCTTTGCAGGAAAAGCAGCTGGACCAATGGATCCCTGCAACAACTCCTGTCCCAGTGCACAAATACTGCGATGGGAAGGACTGCCAGCTCTGGAAGATGAAGTTTTGTGTGGCCATGCCTCTTCTGTGGAGGGCAAGGGGTCCCAGATGCACAGACTCCCCTTTGAAGAGCACCTTCCGCAAGAAAGGAAAGAATATCGTATTTTACAGAAGAAATCCCCAATGTGTTGAAACCATGATGAAGGGAACAATACTCATTCTCAGAGGACTATCTTGATGGCATTCCCAGCAGTATGTCTCTGTGGGTTGCATAGCTCTGCCTAACCAAGGAAAGCCAACCCCTTTGCACAGCCATCACCCGCTTTTGCCTCTCCACTTGCCCTCGGAAAAGCAGGTCCCTACACCCTCCAACCACCCCTCAGTGGTGACACCCCACCATCCTGCATAAGCTCTTCAGTGCCTACCCTCACCCCCTCCACAGAAGTATCTTGCTCAGCTTGGTCTCCTTGCTCTCCTGTCCCTTCAGAGGTCTTCAGCTGAGGACTGGCAGAAACCGAGTTTGGTATCGCTGGCTGGAGGGTAAGGATTTCTGGCAGGCGAAAATCAGTGGATCTGGGCATCTTGCCCGGAGTGAGTTCACACTTGGCTCACCACAGCTGGAAATAGTCTCATCCCTGGCCAGAGTTCCCCAACGGCCCAACAAAACCCTTGGGAAACGGCAAGTTTCCACGCGTTAGCCATTTTGAAACAGACTGGTTCATGTTCATGAATGTACTCCCCCGCTGCCCCCACCCAGCGCAGCCGCCTGCAAGCGCCCCTGCCAGAAGGTCCTTGATGAGCAAGCGCTGACAAAGTGCAAGGTCTCACTTTGTGTGTGGAGCTAGGTGCGACCCAGACCCATGCTTCCCCTGGAGATGCTCCTCCTGCACACCAACACCACGAGCAGAGCTACCAAGAAGGCAGAGGCTTGAACAAATGCACCCTCATACACCTCTTCCCACCACACCCTTGCACCCAAGCAACTGCTCTCCCCTCCCTCATTGGTGGGAGATCTCCACATCTCCCAAACCAGATAAGACATGCTTCACCCAGAAGCATAAATACACTTAAAAAGCTGGAACTGTTTTTGGCTGCAATCAAAATTTTCCTTAGGAAATTAAGTATTTTCCGTTGTGATAAACCCTGGCATAGACATGGTCTAAACAGCTTTAAACAAAGTGTCCTTTCTTTGGCATTGTTTAGCAGTGAAGAAATTAGCTTGCTTTTTTTCACTTGTGGAACCAAATTTTAAAGTTTTGTTGGGGATAATACATCTAAGTAGCAGAACTCTCGCACTGTCTACTGAAGGGTAGATTTAAACAAACTGAGGGGGATCACAGGTAAGTACAATGGGTAGTAAGAGAAACTCAACTGCTATCAAGTCAAGTCAAGGAAGCCAGCCAGGAAACAGGGCTCTGGGATGTACACATCACTTTCCATGATGAAGAAAAGCACACTCGGCTGGGATGCAGAGACCATACATGGCACTCTCGCTCTCCCTCATCTCTCCGAGGCCTTTACGGGCTAGTTCCTGGAGCAAAGATGTAGCAGCACAACTTCCATTTACAGCAGCAGTGAAGTTCGAGTGCTTAGCATCATATGCTGCAGCGAGGAGTAGCAACCACCCTGGCTGCCCAACCCAGAGGCCATAGAAAGCAGGAGTCTTCCCTCCACTGCCAACTGGCCATGGTTCAACACCTCTGTAGGACAGGAGAGTTGTCCTCAGTGTTGTAAAAGGAAGCATGGGTATTCTGCACAAAAAACTTACCTGGCCATCCAGCACTCTGCTCATGGAAGGAGCAGAGTGTGCAGGCTGTGCTGCCCATGCATGCTGTGCTGCCTGGCATAGAGATACAAGATCTCCTAAGGTTCCCTCTGAAAATGAGGGCCACACATACAACAGGTATCCTGTGCCATCCTGACAGGCAGGCCCTACACCGCAGCAATGCCCAGTCACAGCAAAGTCAAGCAGACTGCCAAAGAAGCAACCACTGACTGTCATCACTGACTTCTCATTGACCACGTAAGTTATCTAAGAGGATATGGAACAAGCTGCTGCTTACATCTGCCTATCAACTATCCACACCGATGTGTTTCTGTAAGATTGCCCAGAAGCGCTGGATTGTTGGCATTCGGAGACCTACTTGAAACCAGTCCAATCCGAGTGACAGACAGGTGATATATGGAGAGTCACACCAGTGGTGCCCACTGTAGTGAGTGTTAATAGCCAAGACACAGCCTTTTCACCTGCCAGCATTTCCCATCTTGGCCCTAATGCAATGGGAAAGCCACTTTTGCTGTCATTTCCCACACCACAGGAATGAACACATTTCCAGGAGGCTCTCAGTCTACACAACAGAATGACAAATCAAAGATTCATCTAGATGAGACACCAAAATCCTCTCTGTCTATTCATGCATACCCCAATCTTGTCAATGGGAGCTGTTTCAGTGCACTGAGGGTGGAGAAGGCCTCCGCAGAGCTTGTTCACGTTGTAGTGCTTCAAAGAAGCAACAGCTTTGGAAGAAGGAGAAGAGAACACAACTGCAGGTAAAAGCCGCAGTCAGCCAGCTGCAGTACTGGTACAGGGGTGGGCTTGCAAAGGCCTCATCCAGCCCTTACTAATAGGATACACACATCGCCAGCTGAGCAGGAAAGACAACGACAGGAAACCAACATGGGGAAAAAACGGTTCTGCTTTACTGCCTAATAGGGAGCCAAGAGGTTAAACTGGCACCAGGCCACACCACAAACATCCTATGACCAAGTTCTGCTCTCATGCAGTGGGGGAACAAGAGCAGGGAAGGCAATGGTGGGAGGGGAACAGGAAGTGAACTTTTTTTTTTGGCTAATCATATTAATGGTAGTGGTTTTGCGCACTTAAGTGTCTTTTGGGTTGGCCCCAGAAGTCCCCAGTTCCATCTTGAGGATCTGGGTGACTATTGAGAGCCTGTCAGTCTCACGCGCCAGGGCCAAAATAAAGCAGTGGGTGGCTCCACAGACTTCAATAAAACAGACTTTTCTGGCATGACTAGCACCAGACAGGTGGTCTTGCTGCTGACAAGCCTATCTCACCACCCTACACCAACTCATCCCAAGAGATCCAAGCTCTGTGTAACATGCTTCAGCCCCAAAATCCCAGAGTTGAAGCATATGCCCCCATGAAGAAAAGATGACTCTGCCTTTCTTGCTAAGGTCACATCTTTTCCAGCTAGCCAAGCATACTATTCACACTTCCCCCCCTACACGCACAGTTCACTTATGGCTTTGAGGGGATGAGAGGGTTTTACATTGCTATCAAGATTTACAGAATTCATGCTAAGCACGCTCCTTATAGCAACCATCATGTTTCCAATAGTCACACATGGCAAAAAAAATCAGTATTATATTCTTAGATATTAAAAAAAAAAAAAAGGATAAACTCTGTTGCCCCCTGTACCCAACTTCTTCAAACACCATTCCTTAGACTCTACAAAATACCTCAGAAAAATCACAGCAATACATCCAGCAAGCCCCTGGGGCAGACGCACCACATTAAACTGAGACCAGTCCACTGTATGTGTTGCATTTTAGCAGCTACCCAACGCTTCCCCAGACAGCTCTCCAGCCTCTTTTCTACAGTGACTGCTTTCTGCACCTCATCGTCAGCAAGAGCACAGCCATCCTCTGCTAGTGTAAGTGCACCCCAGAGAGCAGCCTAAGTGTCAGGCACAACAGTGATAATCCACAGGCAGCTGGAAAACACTTTCAGTCCTTCCCCAGCACAGCCATGCAAGTTTTCACCGTCTCTGCCACTGCTGTTTGTGCCAACCTTAAGAACTCCAGGTTCTTAAGTGGATCCCAGTGAGGGAGCACAGAAAAGCACACAGGCTCATGGCCTGGCCAGGAAGGCCAACTGAACCCTGCTCCTCCTCCAGTTAAAAAATGCATGAGACACATTAGGCTGTAGAACCACACATCTCACACAGCACACGAGAGAAGAGCAAGGTGCCTGTAGCAGGAGAACTTAGGGAGCATATTACTACCATTCATGGTGGTCACCTCACTGCTGGGAAGAGCAGGTACCATTCACTGGGTCTCCACATACACAGATCCTAAAAATGTGATCACAGCGTTCACAAACACTTTTACTGAACAGGTTTCTCAGCCCACGTTCTCACAGCTACCATCCAGTTACACTTGAATTTCGTAGCCATACAAAAAGCACCCGCTTCCTTCTAAGGAGACAAGTTCTCACCAGACAGCCAAGAAAACTGAAGTTTCCAAGCAGCTTCTGCTTAAATATGCCCTAACGTGGCACACCAGACACCTCAATCAGACACCAGCTATACCACCGTGCACTGCAAGCAATCAGGGAGGAAAACAGCATTATCCTCTCTAGCCTTTGCACTTATGCACAGCAAAAACGTCATTGCCAAATCACACACACAAGAATTTAAACAGGTTGCCTGAAGCAGCTGGCAAGAAATTCCCCAGACAGACACACTTTACATCACTGGGCTGGTAGCTGGATGCCTTTGAGGTGTTTCATCCTTCCCTAGAGGATTAGGGGAAGGAACAGTTCAATCCAGTTTGGTGAGTATTGTGTTCTCATGAGCTGATCCTTGGGATCTGTTATACAGGCCCCCAAAGAACATGCAGTCTCTTTCTTTACCCATGTCCCCCTTCGCCTTTGTTTTCCCCTTTAAATAGGATGCTGAATAGGTGGGTAAGTCACTGCAAAGAGCACATGCCTCATTCATCATGCACCAAGAGGTTACAATGAATAATAATGTTCTTGTTAAAAAAACCCACAAGCGCACATCCTGACGAAACCTGATCACAGAAAGTATGAGGCAGCTCCCACACTCAAGGACAAATAACTGATCTACAAAGCCAGGTATTTCCAGAGTCCCCTACAGCAATTTTTGACTTTAATGTTTTGAAGAGCAAGTATCTGGCAATAAGCTACCTATGTTAAACTACAAAAGCTTGATCTGAAAGATAAGAGATAGCTGCTGACCTATATTGCCTGTCTGTTTGACTGTAAAAGAGCAGCTGAGGAAGCAGCCTTACAAATTTTACCTTTCTGCTTCTGTATCGATACTGGGCCACCTTTCCTACAGCACACCCACACCACAAAGCCCAGGCAAAGACCATCCCTTGCTGTGGCTCAGCAAGTACTATGCAGTGTCACTCGCAGCGGGAGCAAAGGGACCCAGTGCTGGACATTCACCAGCAATGCACATTTATTTACCTCACTGCTGAATCTATGATGGTACTGAAAGAAATCTTAGCAAACTACAGATTGGGCATGGTATCACACCTCTGTATGGGTCCACTGCAGTTACCACAACTGTAGCTTTCTGGAAATCTAGATAACCTTCTCAAAATAGACCCTGTCTGAATGAGAAGACACTCAATCCAAGAGAAAAGGAAGCTGTGATTATGACTTTTACAATTTGTCAGAGATATTAGTCACACTCATACCGCCTGATCTGAGCATGCTACCAGAGGCTTGGAGGTGGAGTGTTTCCATGAAGGACCTAGGCTCTGTTTAATGGGTACTTTCTATCATTAACAATCCCACCTCAAACAGAGAGGTGATTAGCACAACAAAATTCAGATCATAACAAGAACAGTAAGACGCAGACACAGCAGGGCCGCGAGACCCATGGCTTTTTAGGTCTTTTTATAAGACAACCCTTGTATTTATGTGTGTCTTTATGTGCAGTGCACAGCACAGAATGGCAAGAGGGGTCCTGGGAGACTGCCATTTCTAACAGGGAATTTCTGTAAGTTCATGAATAACTGTCCTTAGTAAGTACTACCTTACGGGAGAAAAGGTGCTCCCCAAGTCTGTGCTATCACTGCATCAGCGGCACCGTAAATCTGAACAGTGCAGTTCTCTCAGCCAGAGATATCATTTACTGCCACATTGCCACAGAAATGCCAACACGGTGAGGCAGAGCACCACTGGACAAAGACAAGGCACGTTTATTTCATCGATTTTTTTTTTTTTAAAGGAAAAGCATTACTGTCATTTCTTATAGCATTTAAGTTGTATAAGACTGTCTTCTTCATGCTGCAAATGAACACTGCTTCCTACTCATATTGTTAAGGAGGCAGCTGTCAGGTCAGAAAGCAATTTGGCATTTCAAGTTTCCCCCCCAGCTCTACAGTTTGGACAAGTTGCTTCAAGCTACATTTTAAAATAAACCCTGAATAAGGTGCACTTCAAGCAATCAGTTCATGAAATAACAGTGCATGCAGGCCCCAAGGGCTGACCCCTACCAGCTCCCCAAAGCAGCGGCATCTTCACCCCAGTGTCATTCCTGACCTCCTTGGGACACTCATGAGGTGGTGGCAGGAGTCCATCCTTTTCACCACTATCCTTTGCCTCACCTCCAAAGACAAGCTGGGTGTACTGGGCAGCAAGCGGCTCACCCAGTCCCTCAAGGCCAAATCAAGCTCTATCACCCCAGGTGACTCCGGAAAAGTTTGAACACTTCAGCCGGCCATTTGTCATCAAAAGGGAGAAATGTCCTTGCGCGCACAAGCGACAATCTCTTGGCCAGTAAACACCCACATATGTACTTTTTACATGACAAGCTCGTCTACCTTAACAGCTAGGTGAGACTGTGGCAATGGCTGTCAGCAAGTTTTGCTTTTTAACACTAGGAAACAGCAGGATCAATCTCGTTATGCCTTGGCTAGTACTATTTTGAGGCCTGACTCCAGACGGGAAAGACGAGAGAAGGGAGAAGAAACTACTGAGATGAGTTCAACAGTGCAAAGGTGAAACTATGTTAATCCCCAGAAGAATCCCCCCTGCTCCTGCACAAAAGGCTGTGCTGAGGCTTATACCAAATGAGAAGTAGCTGAACTTGTTCTGCACATTATATTTTTTGCCACTTGTGAATAGCAATGCTGCAGTGAGCTTTTTAAAACCTCTTAAAGTCTCTTCTGATAGGCATGAAAAACAGGCTTCACATGGAAAGCTGCTTTCCTCCCAGGAACTGTCATTTTATCCCTACATTGTAAAACATTAGCTTCCCAGGAAGGGACAGGTGGGAAGAGGCAAGATCAGTGTCTATCTCTGCTCCGTATCATGTTCACAAGGCCATAATTCACCCTCCAAATACGAAATTCACTCTGCAGCTCATTTATTTACCCATCTCAAAGCAGGTCACGAGATCATATCTCAAGCACCACCCCAGACACTGAAGGCTATGGTATCTGTCTCTCAGCGCAGGTAGGAAATCCACGAACCAGCTCCCGAAAACTCAGTAGACTTGTTGTCCTTACAGCATGCCTGTTGAGGCCCTTACTGAAAAAATCAGCAGATCTATCCACTTCTGATGCCTGCCATGAGCTCTGCTGAGCCCATGCAGCTGGGAGACGGGGAGCTGGATTCAATTCATCTGTGAGCAACATCTCTAGACTGTTTGCTTCCCAAGTCTCAATTAGTCCCAGCTGCGCAAAGCCAGGCAGGATAGCACTGTGGCACAGCTCTCCCCGCCCTCAGGGCCAGACCGAGCTGGGATACGAGGGGCTGGGTTGGAAACAGCCAGCGAGACACGGCCACTTCTCACACAGACATCTGCTCACTCGATTACTGGCTATGCCATCACTTCAGATACGCTGTCTCCCCTCCCAGAGAAGGCCCAAGCATGTGAGTTTCAAGTTTGTTTCCCTGGCCGGCATCAGTGCTATAAATAATAACAACGACAAAAATTTGGTAGTACTTAAATCAGATTTAGTACTGTCTGATTTAGTACTTCAATCAGACAGATTTCCTCTGTCAGAAATTCTCTAGCTACTCCTTAGGTGAAGGAAAACCTAAAACATGTGACAGGAAAGATTGAGTCCAAAAAGAGCCTACAGGAATATTTAGGAACCTCTCCACTTCAGTAAGCTATTAATGAACGTGTACAGTAATGAACACTTAACTTTAATTACTGCAATGATTTCATTTCACAGGTAAGAAGGGGTGACAGTTTTACTACACCATACATCCTAGACTTATGCTTAGTGGACATACCTTTACCTCCCCACCTCTGAAGGAAGCAAGCAAACCCCAAGACCCCAACAGGGCTTTTGGTCACATTTAGATGTCGGGGTGGGGAACGAGAACTGTCCCTCAATATCTGTACAGCCTGCTCAGACTGAGGTCCAGTCATCTATCCCACTGAGGAGGGAAACTGGAAAGAGTCAACACTACCAGACCAGATCTTCCTACCTACAGACACCAGAGGGGTGGTGTCACGATAAAAACATGGGCTTGCACCCATGCAGAAGGCAACAGCTTCAGCTGTCCATCAGCAGGAAGAGAAACAACCTAGTGACTCCACCACCAGAGGACACAGAACTATACAGGGCCCTCCCATTCAGCAAGCTGGATAGTAACACTCAGCACATCTAACTCAACTGGTGGCAGTTTTACCATCAAAAGAAATTGGCTTGGACTATTTTGAAGCAAATGCACTCATTCCTTAAAACTACCTCTTGGCTTGTCCCCTCAAGTGCAGAAGTGACCCAAGTTAACAGAGTAGCTCTCTGTCCCCCTCTTGTGATAGGACCAAAAGGACTTTAAAACTCCTCGAGGGAGGCAATATTAAAATAGCGTGGCCTTCAGGGCACATACCACAGCTTGCGTTTGGGGACTTCTTTTTAAGCCAAAGGTTCAACCCCTGTTTCTGACAACCAAGTCAGTGTCCCACTACATATAAAATATCTCCCCTCACCTTGCACCATGAAAGGCAAAAAAACCCACAGTATGACAATCATTTCCCCTTACAGCCTGTGAGCAATACTTGCTCTGGGCCCCACTGACTGTTCCCTGATGCATTAGCCAGATACTGGCATACAACTGGAGATAGGGATCACAGCCAGGCAGATAGTTTAAAAAGGAAGAAACTTCCCTCCTGAAAGGCACAGAGCCTGGTCTTCAGATAAACCATCCAGCCCTCACACCCCAGACCAAGATTACATTCCTCTCTTTCTCCTTTGTTGAGAATGTAAGCCTTCAACTCTTTCTCCATTAAATGCTCCTGTTTGTGTGCTTTAATTCTCAGGCTGTCTGCTCTTGCCACCCAAGTCTCTCCAAGCGAGGAAACCGCTGACAGCGGCTTTATAGCTATCACCTTCAATTAACTCATCAGACTCCAGGGGAAAGACTTCTCAGCAGCACCATTTCAGACAGCTATGAACAGAAGAAACTGAAAACCCTTCATCTCGAAGCAGAGGAGAGGAGAAAGGCTAAAGGAGAAGAAGGATCTGCTCGCTGGTGTACCCTCCTTCCCAGTTGCTCCCAGCTCCTTACAGAAAGCCCCACACCTCGGGCTACATTATATATATTAATATATCATCTTTGCATAAATAAGTAATATCCTCCCCTCTAGTACAGAAGGTCTGGAGGTTCTTCTGCCTGCTTGCGGCTCAGGCACAGCAAGGCAGGATCCCAAATGCGAGCCCAGAGCAAAGGAGCCACTGGCTGGGAAAAACGAGGGGAGGCTGCTGCACCCCGAGGTGCCCCTGCCATGTTAGCATGAGCGGGGTTTCAAATTCTGCCTTATCGGTGCCCGATGAAGTGACTAAAACGGAAATGTTTCAGGGATTAGGATTCCAGAGTGATCTAATACAGGATGCTTTTGGTTTAAAGAAGGAGGGAAAAAAAAGACCAACCCCATAACTAGAGAGCGGCGAGGCTGGAGCTCCTCCTGAGCTCCCCTCCCCACCGCCACCCCTTCGCTTTCAAAAAAGAATGTTACCATTTTTGGACATGAGCTCCGCGCAAGCCCTGCCCTAAACCACACCATTCAAACGAGAAGCCAGTCACCGTCCCGCCGCCCGGGCCGGGGCAGTGGGGGG